>NC_139895.1:20401867-20954367 GCF_905171665.1 Trachurus trachurus | reverse complement strand
GGCTGCTCCTCTGAGTGGGTCAGACACACACATACTGTTCGACCGTGTTACACACACACACGCACACACCCACACACACATTTGCACGCAGTCTGTCGCGTGGCAGTGCATTGATTCTCAGTGTTGTTCTTGTGCTGTTGGTTAAACAAGACAGTAATAATGGAGCAACATTGTTTAGTCTGCTTATTGAACTGTGACTGGCCGACATTGATTGTTGTCTTCTGCTTTGGGAATGCATTTGTGTCTGTGTGGATATATGAGACTGTGCCTTTTGTGAGCAAGTGCAGTTGTGGGTGTTTAGGTGTGTGTTTGTTGCTGGCCTTGAGAAAGAAGGAACTGTTGAAATCAGAAAAGACTTCTTTCTCTAATTTCTCTTCTCTCCTTGCTAGTTCACAGGGTGAATGCGGAGTCAAAGCTCAGAAATTATAGTGAGAGGAAAGAGTACAGGAGAGGGCAAAGGAAAGAATTTGTGAAAAGCTAAATAGTCACTGAGGTGCTTGACAACACTGACTCTGTGCAGAACATAGTCAGAAACAAAGGGTAAGAGAGAATGAGAACAAGGGCAAGGATGCTAAAAGAAGATGGGAAGAGTAGATGGAAATTGAGGGAAACTCAGGAGAGGGAGAGCTGTTGCACTTTAAGGCTTCCGTCAACTTCAGGAGGAGTCAGCTTCAGTCATATTTCATATTTGCACTTCTCACACAAATCAGCATTTCTCATATGTCTGATTCTGAAAATAGAGCTGTTTTACATTCTAGAGGTACAACTTGAGTCAGAGGAATGCCTCGCACATCAGTGTGGTTTTGGCACCGATCTACTCATTTAACAACTCATTAGTCTGGAGCCATCAGAAACATCAAACTCACTCAAATTGAACGTTTATTGAATAAATGTTTCTTTTTCTTTTTTTCACAGATCAACTTAGGGACAAATCTTGATGAAAGATGAAAGTAAAATTTGCCATGAGGACTTAAGGTTTGAGGCTTTCATGCAGAATTTATAATGCTTCACTGGTGTGACATGAGTTAGCCCTTTTCCAATCCGTGTTACCAGCTTGACTCCATTCTACTTGCCTATTTTTGTTTTTTTCCATCAGGGAAAGATTGTGGACAGTACCTAATACCTGATCATTTTTGTAATCATATCTGCTGAATTTAGAAGTGAGCTGAGGTGATGCTAAAAGGTGGCAGGAAACTCTGTTGACCGTTGTCGGTCTGACAGAATCATTGCGCAGGACAGGACATTTTGAAAACAGCCAAGCGAGGGTACACGAGTCATTGTAACGTGTTAACATGCCTGTTAGTTATTTAATTATACCACTTTACTTTACTCCACAAACCAATGCCATGGTTGGTGGAGGTCCTGCACACACTTCTCTGTTTGTTATCCCTTCACTATGCTCTCCATTGTTCAAGTGTGCATGGATTGTCACTGCAATTACGGCGTTGTACTGAGCTGGTACTCTGCAGTGGAAAAGGAAGTAGTACCTTGTAGGCTACTAAAAGGGAGAAGAGTCAAGTCTTGTTGAATCTGTACCATGTGTTGGAAAAGCTGTATATACTATATGCCAAAGGGTGGGTTGAGTAACTCTTCATTTCAAGTCTTCAAGTGCAAGTGAATTAAACTTATACTTTGGTCTCGTCATGTTATTAACTTTTGAAGTGCTATCTTGTAGACTTCAAAAGAATTCTTGGAGCTCTCTGCATTTCCATTCATCACAAGCTGTTTTGATATTACACAAGGTTATGCCGTCTAAAATGTCCATGCCTAATGCCCTACAAGCATCCATGAATAATTCATGATAGTTTAATATTGAAAGTGGTCATTTGTTTCTATGCCAAAGCTCTGTGAAAGGAGAATTACAGAATGCTTTGGCACCCAATAATGAATCATCAAGATGTTTCGAATTGACACTGAGAGCATCTAATATTAGGTATGTTTTATTCTAATGAACAGAAAGAAAGCACCTCAGACATTTCAACACTCCCCACATCTCTGGCTCAGCAGTTGCGTTTGGTCTCTGGGACCCACAGAGGGAGATGCTTGGTCTGCACTTTCTCGTCTACCATTAAAGCTCTTCCTCGTTTTCTGGAAACACACATGCATGGCCACACGTGTACATGCAGTGCACACACAGGCATATGCATTAATATACGCTGCTCACACAGATACGTTGGTAAACAGAAACATTAACAGGCATACACATTCACGGTGTAGGCCGCCTGCTACAAATGATTGAGTTGCCCTCATTTCTCATGAATTTTGGATTGAGAATATGGAGTTAAATGTTGTGCCTTAAATGGAAAGAAGTGGTTTCCATGCAACAGACTGCAGCCAGGGCTGACTTTTTAGAGCATTTTGTGGCTTGAAGCTGCGACGGGTTCATCCTGAGCTGTTTGGAATGCCGCTCCAGCCTCTTTCTCCCTCACTTGCTCATTCTCTGTCTTGTTCTCACTTTCTTTCTATATTTTTTACCGTTTCAGCGTTTTTTCTCTCCTCCAGCTGCAAAGGCCAGAGGCAGTGTCCCCAGGGGGAGTGGTGTGTGTTTATGTGTGTGTGTTTATGTATGTGTGAGGGGGAGAAAGTTCAAGAGATTGTGAATATGCAGAAGTGTCTGAGAGAGAAAGATAGTGAGACACGGAGATTGTGTGAGAAAGGGATTGTGTGTGTGTGTTTGTGTGTGTACCACCGTTCCTCGGGCTCTCTAATTGGGACATGGGTTCTGTCTGTGCTGTGCACAAACCATTTTGATGTAAGTCCCATATGAGCATCGCTGTAAATCTTGATAATAGTATTAAGCTCGTTGAGCTGGTCTGGGACTTCAGCCTGCAGTGCGTGCATGCACATGCACACTCACACACACACACACACACACACACACACACACACACACACACACACACACACACACACACACACACACACACACACACACACACACACACACACACACACACACACACACACACACACACAGACAGACACACACACAGACACACACACAGACACACTAGCAGAGGGTGGTGTGGACACTGTTTATTAATTTAGGAAAGACCAATAAACGCGTTTGCACTGTAGCCCAAACTCTGCCCATTACTGTAGTACAGACAGTCCTCTGTGGCACTTAAGACAGCTTACTACCTGCTATAAATGTATCTCTGAGAGCTGTGGGGAGATTTGTGCAATACGAACACACACATACACACACACAGACTTGCTGCACTTACAGGAATGCAAAATGTGCTACACATTAAGCTCAGTTCAAAGATAGGGGCTTTATGCAAAATCAAAGTGCTGAATTTGTAATACATCAGCACATTGCAGACATATTTGGGGTGGGATAAGGTACTCCAGCAGCAGCTAATTAAAATGCACAGAGAAATGATGTGATGGTCAGATATAAAGTGAAGTACAGTAAAGCTCTATGCTGTAGAGCTGGTTAACCATGTTCTTTTGTGAGAAGTGTCACAGCAATGGGTATTGACTCGTCAGCATATGCAGTGGGCGACGTAGGGAAATTACAGCATGTCTTGATTGGTCTGAACGGATGTAACTGCACAGCCAAAGCGGGGAAATCGTTACACTACCTCAGCAGGTTTCAGACATATTGAGGCTAGCAGGAGACTTAATTTTATTTGATGCCTCCGCCTTACAACTCAGCCTGGTGGTTTTGTACTTGAGAGACAGTTGGTCCATAATAATGTACCTGTGGTGACTATTGTCAGTGCGCTCTTTGAAATAAGGTGGAACAAGTTTGTCTGCATTGAAGTGGAGTGAAATTGCACCATCCACCTCGCTGATTCTGTCACTGGAGTTGTGGGTAAGTCGGTGCCTTTCATTAAAACATGTCGCATCATTACAGCCTGTAGGCAAGCTGTCTGAATTAAGCTCATTTCAAGACATTTGAAGTCAAAATGTATTAAGACACTGGGAGCAGATTTGGCTGGTGCATCCCTTTGATGTTAATGCTAATGTTTCCATCACGTTTACTTTAAGGCAGAGAAATTACCTCACAGCAGGCTCCTTTATTTGTTTTGATTGTTTTGTTGATTTCAGACATGATAGGTGATCTATTTGTCAGACCTCTGGGAAATCATCTGCCAACACAGCAATACAGTTTGTCCTAATACTATGAGATACATATCATACGTCTCTATTAACTACATGAATAAACAAACATCATTTTGAGTGCATTTCAAATGTCATATAGACTGTTTTGCTAAAACTGTATCAGCAGTCCGTCCTCTTGACTCCCCGCAAATGCAAATGTTGCACCAGCCAAGTGCCGTAAAAGCTAATGAGAGTAATGGGGTCTAGTGTACTCGGTGATGGGCTCGACATAAAGGGAATATGTGGGGGTTAGGCGTACTTTAATATATGGGAATAGATGCCTGCAGCTGTTCATGCTGGCTCAGGCTTCGTTTATGTCTCCATCTCTCAGAGCAGATGGAAAATATTATGATGCTGATGATGAGGGAGAAGGAAGGCAGTGAGACACACAGGCTACAAGAGAAATTAATAAGAGAAATTCACTGGTAAATACAATTGAAGCAGCACAGGGTTTCTCATCTCTCATCCCCAGTTAGATGTTTTCAAGAGACTTTTCACTAAGTCAGTATTTCACATAACTGTCAACAAAGTCTTAATTGAATTTCTTGCTTTCCTACACTAATTGACATACTGTAAGCATACGGTGCAAAAACGCACTGAACTGTTGTGTTAGATATTGGTGACACCTCCCCCTGGGATTTTCATTACAGCAGCTGTAAAGCTGTGCAGTGATAATGTCTTATTAGTGTCAACAGTACTTTAAAATATGTAAAAATGTATTGCACAGACACAATAAGCATCTTCAAGTTGCAACTAAAAAGGGGTCGCAAGAGCAAGAAAACATGCATTCACACAGATAAATACACACAAGTGCACGGTCCTCGTACAATTCTCTGTAATCCCTCTCCTTAACAAATTGTCTGAGAGTTTAGAGTTTGTTAGGGGAAACAAGGGGGAATTTAATCGCCGTGACACCAGCAGGGGAATCTAATAAGGGAGACACCAGTGGGGCTTGTTTAATGATTTTCTCCTTTCGCCTTTTTCAATTTGGGTACCTTGCGGTGATCTCTGCTGAGTCTGTCTCTCGTTTTTTTTTTGTAGCCCTGTCTGAGTCAATTTCTGTCTACCTGTCTGCCTGCTGCACTTTGACTCTCTGTTTGGCCGGTTTGCCTTCCAGTCGTTAGCGATTCTCTCACCACAACACATAATAAGAAACTGGAATTTGTATGCAACTATGCAGGGAGTATTGAATTACATTAATAAACTATTTTGTTTGTTAACTCCCACAGTGAGGTTAGAACGAGGTTAGGGTCACAGCATTGAATTGCAGGTTATGGAAATGTGTATCACAGTTTTGCAGGTATTCAGAGGAATATTAATGATGTATTTAAAACAGGGCCGTGTTTTGATTCAGTGCTGAAGTCTGTCTAAACCCATATTTTCCTCAGTGACCAAGGTGTTTCTGTGGGTAGGGTTAATTACAGGGAACTGACACAGCAAAACCACTGTTTGCCTACTCGCTTCACTAATTTGTTTATCATGATGATGATGGCTCTATAGCAGCTGACTAGACTAAATCTTTATTCTGCTGTCACACATTTCAGTCACATGTATGATCATAGGAAATGGATAAACAGATTTGCTGGAAAATACTTTAAGGGAGCTCATCAATGAGGAGCAACTGCTGGGAACAAATCCAGCCTTATTAAACATACATGAACGCAACATTTTAGTTAAATTAACCATACCAAGAAGCTTAGAGCATACGGAGGAGGTTAGCAGCAACAGACCGTGATGGCGCAAACATCTCACAGTAAGATGAGAGAGTCACCAGACTATAAATGTTACACCTACATGAATATTACTGGATGTTATTAGTCAGCTGGTGGCCCAAGCAGCTGGTGAATGGGCCGGATAGACTGAAGCATGAGAAGGCAACTAATGCCAATCAGCTAATGCCGAGGAAATATCAGGCCATTGCAGGAAGCAGCCGGCTCTGTAGTCCAACAGGGATGGATTTCTTTTCTTTTTTCTTTTTTTTCCTAGTCAGATCTACAGATATCGGAGCAGTGGTCTAGAACAAGCAAAGTTTTGAAGCACTTGAGAACACTTTGTTAATTGTGAAGTGAATGATTGGAAATTAAGGGGGTTTTGGTTGAGAGCTTATCAAGAGAGAGCTCCTCTGACCTTCTGACAGTCAGTAGGTCACATTACTTCTGACCCATTAGCTAACTGGTACTTCAGCTTTGATCTTCCCTAGCAACAACCCCCCCCCACAGGCCTCTGCTCCTCTTCCTCTCTCCCTCTCTCTCCACATTTACCTCATGTCCTGAGGATGTGTCATACCTCCATGTCTGGACTGTCTGAGACGTTTACGTCTTCGTTCTGTTACTGCGAGTGACGGGGCATTCCATTACCCCGGGTGACAGGGCATTCCGTTACCTCCGGTGGCAGGGCATTCCGTTTCCCCTGGTGACGGGACATTCCATTGCCCACGGTGACAAGGCTGGGAATCATCAGGCTTCGAGCAGAAGCTGAGCCGCAGAGCTGCATGTGCAGAGAAGAGACATGAGCACGCCAGGGGTGACTTCCTGTGTATGTTCGTGTGCGATAACGCTCCTGAATGGATGTTGTGTGAGAATTTTGCAACTGCCAGAGGTACTCACTAGGAATGTCATAATTACATATAGAAGAAAAAAAAGTTTGGTGGCAGTAATCAAGGTTAAATTAGAGCGCAAGAAGCAGAAACAAATTCTCAAAGTGTGTGTTTGTGCAAGTCAGTGTGCGTTACTGGCGGAATGGGGAGTAAAGGGCGATGGGGAAGGGTAGCTCTAGGAAACGATGAGTAAAAGGGCAGCGAAGGGTGAAGGAGGATGCACTTGGCAGAGGAGAGCAGCGCTGCATGACTGTGTACTGCCCTAAATCTCCAACCATTTCCCTAATTTATTCACTTTACCTGCTGTTTTTTGTCTTGAGACCAAAAGTCAGTCACTTCATAGTAAAGGAGCTGACTACTGCAGCTCTGCGAAACTGTTCTGAGCTTATAGGGGCCAGTTGAAACCATCTACGTTGAGAGAAGCGGGCAAAAGCAAAGTGACACTTTTAAAATCGTAAGGCTCTAAAATACTCGCTGGAAGAAGTGACAATTAGCGAGTGAGCTGTAGAGTTTGCAGACAGTTATATACTGTTGCCAGGCTCTCAGCGGGAGAGCAGCTATAAATCAGAAACGGGATCCCTGGACCTAACCACACACACACACACACACACACACACACACACACACACACACACACACACACACACACACACACACACACACACACACACACACACACACACACACACACACACACACACACACACACACACACACATGTAATTTCCATCATTGCACTCTGAACCAAACTACGCATGTCAGTGTACACATCCCATGTTATGTTCCTCTGCATTTAACACCCAGTGTTGGCATTTGCCGATGTTATTGCTGTTCCTGACCAGTTCACTTAGTTCCCCTGCTGTATAGACAGGACATCGCCTGAGAAATTTTCTTACACGCAGTCATTTCAAATGTGATATTTTTAAATCTGATCCACCACATATAACGTTAGTCAGACCACAGAACTGGACCGGTGTGTCACAGGCCTCTCGCGTTTCCTCTGTGGCTGTATTTATTTAAATCTATGTCCATATTTTTGAAACAGTCACAACTTCAAGGTGTCTTGTCAAACTGCGAGCTGATGAAGGTGTGTAGCTGAATTCAGTGAAATGTGCATGAGGGAAATCCAGGTTTGATTTGAAGTGGACAGAGAGACAAATGTAAGGCAGCCACACAGAGCTCATCAGCCACAGCAAAACAACAGAGAAAACTGCTCATTGCATTCTGCATTTTCACTTGAAGAGGATGGCATCATAAAACTAGAAACCATTAGCAGTCATTAAACTGGTGTCAGTCAGCAGCACAATAACAACCCGGCAGTTAGCAGCCAAATGGTCCACACAACTGAGGTTGCCGGGATGGAAGAAATTCAACTTTTAGCTGGCTGGACTGTAATTTCCCAACAATGTCTGATATCAGCTTTCCTCTGTTTCACAAAGACAAACACACTGTTTCGGTTTCTGTCTTGTTTCCTTTATTCCTCTGTTCTTCCTTCTCTCGTGTTCGCTACCACATTTTTATGGTACTGTTCTTGTGAGGACCTTCACGGACTAAATTAAAATAAATCTCATTTTAACCTTTTTGTTACCCATAATGTAATCCCAAAGCAGAGCTCAAACCCACTCTGTAAAACATACTATGCAGAGAATTTCTCTCATCTTGCCAACCTAGGAAAGGGGACACTCTGAGTTTGGAAAATATCTACAGTATATGAATGGGACTTTTCTTCTAGAAACACACACACTCGGCTTGAGATACACCAGGATTCTTTTGGGTTTCACCAAAAAATGGCTAATTTGTTTCCTGGGCATATGTCATATATTCAGCAGCTGGGAGAGAGGTATCAGCTTACAGGAGACACAGTCACAGATGCTTAAACACGCACACACACACACACACACACACACACACACACACACACACACACACACACACACACACACACACACACACACACACACACACACACACACACACACACACACACACACACACACACACACACACACACACACACACACACATACTTACCGTCAATCCCCTAGGTTAGAATTACTGGGTTTGGAAATAGATTGCCTATGTGTTCCTATGTTCCGAGTATTTAGTTTTAAGTACAGTCTGTAGTTGTAATTCATTTTCCACATAGAACAAAAGGTTCTATTCATTTGTGCGCTTGAAATGGGTTCTTTGGGAAAATGACACCTCATCTGAGAGGGGAATAATTTTGGCAGTATTAATCAATCTCTCTCTTTCTCTTTCTCTCTCTCTGTCCCTGTCCCTCTCTCTCTCTCTCTCTCTCTCTCTTTGCTCTTGTACCTCATGCTGCTCCCCGAAAAGTAAAACAGTTTGGTAAAACAATCAATCTGCCGTGTCGGGTCTTCGCTTCATCTTTGTCTCTCCTTTTTCACCATGCCGCTCCCCTTCCGTTTCCCCCTCTCTGCTTCCATCCGTGTAAAGGAAACAGTTTAGAGAACAGTTAGTCAATCGGACCACTCCGTCCCGCAGAGGGAGTGCAGAATAACGAGCACTGCCGGTGGATAATGGCCATGATTTAGCTCCCCAGTCAAAAGGTTACACTGCTCTTGCTCCAGAATGAATGGACGTAATAAGATACCCCTTGGATAAGTAAGTCTCACATGAACTGCAGTGCTGTCGAACCCCAAAAGCCTACTTGTAACAGTTATTTTCAGTTTTAAAGCGGAGGCTTGGTTCTTTCTGGTAAGGATTATGTTTTATTGAAAGAAATACAGTTATTGGGAGATACAGTGTGGTGCAGAGAGAGAGTGATGGACGCGGAAATTAACGGGGATCACAAGTGCTATTCCCATTATCTGGACACACGTACAGTAGAAGGAGATAGGGAACCACTGGCCTGATGTAACGTCCACCCTGGGAAGCCTTAAGGAGGTCAGGGGAGGAAAATGGGTTGATTTCTATCTCACAGCTGCTGTTAAAAATTCTGCACATGAAGCCAGTCCCTTCAGTCTGTCAGCGTGTCAGTGAGTAAGGCAGTCAGTAAATCTAACAGTTGGATGTTGTGAGAAATGTCTGATAGGAGACCCCGACCCCCGCCGCCCCCTCACCCCTCACCCATGCCTGGACACAAACACAGACAAGCAAACCACATATTTCACACTTTGTCAGTGAAGTTATGAGCAGCAGCTCTAATCAAGGATTTATTCTTCACAACCTTAACGCTCCATTTTCTTAGCATTTGCAATGTGTTTGTTGACCACATTGATTCGATTAGCTGTTTGTGTGTGATCCATGCGTGTGTAAGTTAACATGTTGTGTGTGTCTGTGCTATGTGTGTGTGTTTGTGTAGCTGTTGACATGCGGTAGTGATTTCATGTATATTTCCAGAGCTTGAGTGCTGGACTTGGCTATGTGAAACACATGTTTTCTTTGTTCCTCTGTTGGCTACTGTGTAAGCTGAGAGGGTGGTATACACCCCCACACACACATATATATACACACACACACAAACACAGAGACAGGGTGGTAACGTGCTACTGAGTCAACACTAATTAATGCCATATTGCACGTGTTACATGCCAACTTTTTACATTCTGTTATTTTTTTTCTTTCCTCAGGAGCTTTGTGTCATGTAGAAAATCAGCTTCTCAGAGGATCAGATTTTGTCCCTGATGTTTAGGAACATAAATACAAAATGACACCAGAGAAAAAGGTCAGTCAATAATCTGATCCAAGATAAACATAGTTTAACAGCAAGCAGCAGTTTAAAGAGGCCAAAAGGTTGAATTGATTCACAGATTGTGATCTTTACATCCTGATTTCTCTCCTCTTTTTCTGCAGCAAAATTAATACGTAAAAGACATAGACATACCAGGAAATGTCACAGCAGCATTCATCAGTTTTTTCATCTACGATTTTGGTGACAGAGTTAATACTCATGTGGTTGAACTATAAGCTGCTGCCATGCTGGTCAGTCAGACTCTGCAGGGACTGGTCATTAACAGAGATCCCTAAACTGCTTGTCTAATATCTCTCACACTTTTTTTTTTTTTTTTTTTTTACATTATTTCATTCATTTCATTATGAAAAAAGGAGAAAGGCTCCCAGAGCTAACAACCCATCCAACTGCTTCACTAACTGTCGCGTAGCTTAGTCGCTAATGGCTTCCTCCAGTGTGGTTTTCCTGGCTCTGTTCCCCTGAACTGTGTTGGTCAGTGGCAAAGGATTCACAAGTCAACATTCATCAAAGCTGAGCTTGGTGTGAAAATTGTGAATGGATATACTTAATCTCTGCCAGTGTAAACACTGCAAAAAGCATGAACTGACTCTGCCACAAAATTTAGATATTGTAATTGTTAGTGGGATCAGACCAAGGGAAACTTGAGAATGGGTTTCTTCCTCTGTTCCCCTCTCTCTTTAACAAGATGCATTTTCCCATTATTTTGTCACATTTGATAATCTCTTTGTAAATCTTCCATTTCAATCCGTGTGTGAATAGGTAGATAACCATCTGCCCTGTCTGCCATCATCATTGCCAATACTACTTCATGACATGTCTGCATGTATGTCGGTGTGAAAGCAGGAGAGACAGACAGAAGGATGGGTTGGCATTTAAATTAGCTGACAGCTCTGAACCAATTAGTCTGACTCTGTCCTCCTTCCTTTCTTTTGTTGGCATTTCTCTTCTTCATTTCTTTCTGCTCCTCTCATACCTCAGCCCTTCTCCCTCTCTCTGTTTCCCCCTTGTCCACTCCTGCACAGCGGCACAATCCTCCTCTTCTTCTTCTTCCTTTCTTTCTTTTGACAAAATGAGATATCACTCCAAAAAAAAAGAACACACGGACAGTACTCTTATAAAATGATTCATAGCACTAGGGAGAAAAATGGTACACATCTCCTCAGAGTCCCTGTGAGGAGATCATAGAACTTGTTGAAACTACTTCCTCCATATTTTATAGATACTAAGTGATGAACTTCATGTATTGATTTTCCCCTCAGTAGATGTGGACATTTCTGAAATAAACTACACACTTGAAGGACTCAACTGTACTTTTTGGCAACCCCTTTGGAGGGACACACCGTCCTCCATGGGTCGTGCACAAGTGTTTGTGTTTGTGCACAGCATACAGCACGCATGCTGAGAGCAGTGCCTGCTTTTGAAGTGGGAGGTTTGGTCAAAGCAGGCATGTGTAAGCAGGTGTGTGTGTTTTTGTACTTTCACTCAGTTTAAGGACTTCTCCATGCGCACATAAAGTATGTATGTGACTGTATTGTGGAGTTAACCAACAAACAGGAGTTCTGTTTCTAAATGGTACGCCTGCATTCAAAATCAACAGCTTTAAATATGGCGTTCGGCATTCAGAGTGTACAAATTGATCCACGCACACACACACAAACACGCACACACCCACACATAAAGTTGTACCAGGGTACACCCACCTCATCAACTACTTCCACATCTCTGACATCCAGCTGGCTGCAGCTGCATGATTGACATGTGAAACTACCAATTATAAAAGGCAGGGAAATAAACTTAACATGTAGCAGCGGGATGCTCGTGTTGGTTTATGAATAAAACATTAGAGAACTGGCTTATGGTTTGATTTGGATTCTGTTTCACGTTTGTTTGTTGCCGCATGTTGTTGGCTGACTGACAAAATTGGGGAAAAGTGTCAAGTAGTGGTGTGTGTGTGTGTGTGTGTGTGTGTGTGTGTGTGTGTATGTGTGTGTGTTTACAGAAAATGCCAAGCACAGACACATGATAAAAATCAATGACACAATGTCACAATAAATCTACTTACAAAGTTTCTCTGAGGGTTCTTGGGGTTTTTCTGAAATTTGTGAACGTGATTCTGTGGCTGCTTTTGTTTTCTCTTCTTTTCTTTTTTTTAAGCCTTTTGGCAGATGAAGTGTGATCAAATGACAACATGAATGTGAACTGGTTCTGTACAATGTTTAAAAGGAAGTGTATTGTAATTCTGTGCATTAGATAACATAGCTTCCATTTATTTCCTTGAATCACCAGGTCGATCTATTGTGGTAAAACAGAAACTGGGCAAAGGTTGATTTCCTGTGATACAGTATCACATCCTTTTGTGAGGAAGAGACACTGCTTTTAACATCACTGGAGGAGTAGTTACTTTGGCTCATAATGGAGCTGTGCAGATAGGATGCAACTAGGGAAATCAAACCCAGATCACTGTGAACTGAGAGCTGAAGCAAGGGAAAGAATGCAATGCAGGAATGTGAGGCAGCCTGGGAGTGCTGAGCCACAAACCACAGAGTGACCGAGGGGATGGCAAACCCTCTCTCTCTCTCTCGCTCCGTCATTCTCTCTCTGTATCTCTCTATCACGACCCCCTTACGTAGCTTCCCAGACTACTGAAAGATGGAACCCAGGACACACTAGTGCTCAGATGGCAGCACTTAGTTGGGATGGTTGTTCATTTGAAAGTGTAACTCCACCCTAAAGGCAGATCCAGAGTGGAGTGGCCACACAGAATGGACTTTAAACAATTTTATGAAAAGTTTCTGCCCTAGGGTGCTTTTTAAAAAGGACAAACACTGCTGAGACCCACATAACCGTGGCCAACCTTTACTGGGGACAAAGACTCCAGCAGAGACAGGCTTCAATGCACACACCCACATATGTGCTAGGACACAACCTTGCATAATTTGGGGCAATAGACACCCTGGGGCTTCAAGTTTTTTCACCCTATTATTATATTATTTAGATTTTTTGATTTTTTTACTGAAAAAAAGAGAAAAATGATTTTGAGAAAGTAAATTGTTTTACAATGATATACCTGTGAAGCGCAGTTTTATTTCCACAGCACACCAAGGCTATCACTGCAAAAGATCATTATGTGATTGTTGGGACTCACCCCATTCAAAATGGAGGACAAGACCACATGGCTTCTTTTGTTCCCCAGACAAAGGAAAGCCATTGCACTCAGACTCCTAGCATCCTTCACCTTACTACACCTTGGTGTAAAATCTCCACCATTGACCTCCGGTGGTCACTGTATGGCCCAAGACCGCTGAGTTCACCAAGCCATATAAAAGGAGAAATGCCCTTCTCCTCTCTTCCCTGCTCTTCTTCTCAAGTGGGGCTGCTGCTCCTCTCAGCTCCTCACCTGGAGCTACTGCTACAGCTCTCCAACCTCCATGCGGCCTGCACAAGGCAGAGGCCTCCACTGGACTGGACCTTGGTAGCGACGCGAGTGCCTACCAAAGGATTTAAGGACAGAAACCAACTAGCACGACACAACAGGCTCTAGTTTCGTAGACCAGGCGCAGTCTAGGCGCAGGTGCACCGCGTCAACAGGGCGCACATTGCAAGTTTTGTGCCTGCACTGTAAACAATGCCCTCTATGTCAAATAAAGCCCAACATTTATAGTGCATAGCATTGATTGGCACTGCTTGTAGGAGGCAGTGTACACACAACATTATTGGAGCCACGTATAACAGACACCTGAAATTCCCAACATAAATGGTGCCCCGTGTCACAGGCCTCTTAGAATTCACAACATAAATGGTGCTTCCGTGTGAGGCATCTTAATATTTTTGTCCATAGTTGTGCCAGAGCACAACATAAATGGTGCTTCCGTGTGAGGCATCTTAATATTTTTGCTTGTAGTTGTTTTAAAGCACATTCTGATAATCTGAAGTGCATGCAAAAAATTCTTGGTATCACCCATGGATCAACCAGGCTTGCTAGATGATCCTTATTAATAACAAATAGAAAAACAAAAATCATGTGATAGAGCATCCCTGTATCAAACTCAAAACTTCATTCTCTCTTTATATGTATATAACAGATTTAGTTGTTGTAATTCTTTTTCTGGCACTGGAAAAAGGCCTTGTTCCAAGTACAATGTCTGTAATTCCTATGCACTCAAAACCAAAATATAAACCTCTTCCCTCTTCCCTATGTGATTATGTCAGCACAGTTGTCACCACACCTGCCGGTGTGTCTAGTTTGGGGAATGTTTTAGATTTTAGTTGATTGGTTTGAAATTTTCCTGTTGAGTGAATTGGTTGTTTGACATCATTTCTGTTTAGGAGTCATGCCAGGAAGGTAAGAGAAACATTTAAACGCATCATGTAGAGCAGCACTGCCTTCAGTCTGTTGGCAGTAATATGACTGATTGTCATTATGCTCCTTCCTAATCTTATCATACCACCACACTGAGGGAAAACAGCATCTCACGCTGTCTCTTTTCCTCTCCTCTCCTCTTCGTCTTTATTATTTCCTCAGTTTGCCTGCCTCTTTGCCTGATCTCCATTTGCTCCCTCTCTCCCCCTCTGTCTGTTGCTTCCCTGGCTGACTCTGCCTGTTAGCTCTGTTTCCAGGGGATTCTGTATTTTTGACTTTGCTGTAGTCAAAACTGTGACTTTCTGATGCAGCCAAGAGATAAAGACAGTGAGTGGGAGGCTTATCTGTATTTTATTAGTCTCTGTCATTGTCATTCTTCTCCTGGATTTTTGTGCATCATTTGTGACACAGGCAATGCAGCAAATATTCTTGAACCTTTCTCATTGTATTTTGGTGCCTTCTGTTGTCATGATTTTGTTTACCTAACACTTGGGCATTTGTTCTTTTTTGTGTAATGAAAAACAGCAAAACTGCATGTTGTTGTCAAATATGCATATAGGCAAAATCAAGGTAAATCTACTCACTGTTGAAGTTGGAAGTTAAAGATGTTTGTTTAAAAGGTCTTTGAATATTTTTGCTGTCCCAGAAAATCAGTCAATTTTCAGGTTAAATCAGAGATCACGTGACTTCTACTATTCGGTCTTAACAAATAATGTGGCAAACAGCTTGCATCTTCAAAAATCTTTTGTTTTTGTATCCCCTTTCCTGAAACACATTTGTGCCATCTTAGCAATAGTTAGTATTTTATTGGGCCACCCTTGCTGTCCACCATGACAGCCAACTTTTAGTTAGTGACCTGCCAGAACGGCCAATGTTGCCTAATAAAAATTCTTGCTGAGTCTTTATCTTGTATTGTTTGGAAAACCGATTAGATCTAAAGTCCTACATAAAATTATAGAGTACACAACAGAGTTTAGCTGAAGAATATTTTTTGTAGGTCTATAAATTGAATTAATCTGTATTTGATGGAGCAGCTTGGTATACAGAACAAATCTTCTATCTGATACTGGAACACCCACTTCCTCAGTGTTTGCTAGTCACATGAAAGCAGTGAAAAAAAACATGAAACGGGATGTTTTGAGTTTAGGTGTGAAAGCTGTAAACTGTAAAATAAAAAAATAAATAAAAAAAGGCTCCTTTTCGTTTGTGACTTCTTCGACACAAAAATCGTTGGTTCTTCTGGTTTTGCCAGTTGTTACATTAAACTAAAACAATGCATTTTAAAATGTCAAAAAGACTTTTAAGTCTTAATGTTTCAATAGAAAGTCCTACAAACACATACGTATATAGACTTGTGACTGTCATTTGTCATCACACTGCATCTTTGTGATAAGTTGACAGCTGTATATTGTAGAGATAATTTCCTCTGCAGCGCTTTGTGAATTCTGTCACTCCCAGTAAGTCAGAGCATGAACATGAAATCCAGTGTATTTGTGTGTGTGTGTGTGTGTGTGTACACATATGCCCCAATGTGTGGCGGCCTGATTGTGTGTGTGTGGTGTCCTCAGCTCTGGGAGCAATGTTTATTGTGTGTGCTTATGTGCATGCATTTGTGTATGTGTGTGAGTGAGACAGCAAATGTCTGATTTTATTCATGTGTGACAGCCCTTAGCACATTTTTTTTGTGCTGACCTCGTAAACGGCTCTCCAGTGGACACTTAAGAAATGGAAAGAGGGAAAAGAGTAGAGAGGAGAAAGAGGTCAAGAAAAGAGCAGAGGAAACATGGGATAGTTGTATTAAAATAAAGAGGAAATAATTATTTTATTTTGTTTGTTTTGTCTTTTAAAGGCGGCAAAGAGTTGTGTAAAACAGCACTTCACTTTTCTTTCTCAGTTTGTTCCTGTTACAGAATTTTTCATCCAAAACACATATAGGCTCATATGTGTGTGTGTTCACACTACATAGAATATAGCTATTGTACATATTCACGGCTGAAATTACTTTTCAGTCTGTGAGATACATCAGGGGCTACTTAAACAGCAGGCTCTCTGGGCTCCTGATTACGAAAGGTATGGAGCACACTCCAGTCTTTGTGTGTGTGTGTTTGTCTGGGGAAATTATACATTTTCTCCCACATAAGTTAAACATGGCTCAGGCTGAGAAATGAATGGATGTTGCTCCCTTTTGATTTCCCCTCTGGAGCTCCCCTCTCAACACTTCCTCTCTCTGTGTCACTCACAGACTCACAGCTCACTCTCACAAACATGCACACACGCACACACACACACACACACACACACACACACACACACACACACACACACACACACACACACACACACACACACACACACACACACACACACACACACACGCACACACGCACACATACACACAACACAGAAGGAATTTGTGGTTGGACATCCTTTTTTTGTCCTCTGTACAATTTTTCAGATGTATGCCTATTCCTGTTTCTCACAGGCTGGCCACTCAGGGGAGAGATAATAATCTGTCTACTAATCAGCACCAACAAATCCCAACCAATCATAGAGTTTTTCAGGTCACTTAATATTGTTGACTTAATAATTTCCCCCTCTGGTTTTCCACAGAACTCAGGGTATCTTGTGGAGCAACAGAGAATTGGAAAACCCTTGACATTTTCTCACATATATTGGTTACTTACTCTCTGCCTCTTGCCCCCCCCCCTTCTTTTTATCTATCTATCTATCTATCTATCTATCTATCTATCTATCTATCTATCTATCTATCTATCTATCTATCTATCTATCTATCTATCTATCTATCTATCTATCTATCTATCTATCTATCTATCTATCTATCTATCTATCTATCTATCTATCTATCTATCTATCTATCTATCTCACACATAGACACAGGCACTTAAAATGGGGACAAGCACGCACATGGGGATTTGGGAAGTGCTTTTGGACATTTGCTCTCCTTCTAAGCACTTAAATGGGATTTCAACAGGAGAAAATTGAGGAGTAAAGGAACAGAGAGCTATGAAGGAGAGAAGGAGGAAGGGAGGGAAGTACGGAGTGGAGTAGCGAGGGAGGGAAGGTGAAAGTATCTAAATAGGATAATAGAACAGTTTCCTCTATAAAGCTGTTTTTAGTACCCACCTAGCTCCAGTCTGTTCTCTATCTAATTTGTATGAGTGGTATAATTTTGGCTTTCCTTCCATGTCACTTCCTGTTTTGTAAAATATTTCTTCATCTCTAATTTAGATGAGTTTTTTAAATAGATCTAGATAAGCCCTTTCTCCACATCTAGTATTTGCTTCTTTGTGTTCAGCTGGACTTAATGATGCCCTGTTATTTTATTTTTTTAGCCTTGGTGATAACATGCTCCAAGTGATGGACATGGAGCACAGAGGCATATGATAGTAAATGGGTTTGTCTTAAGGCCATTTTCCCCTTGGTTTCCTCCACTGCTTACGTCTCTGTAAGCCACTCCAAATATTATTGCTCTACAGTCAAAAGGAATTCATGAGAAAAAGGAGTAAATGAGGCTGTGAGGGGGCTGAGCGTGGGGTCTGTGTATGTTCTTACACGCACACATACTACTGGCCTTTTCAAGACCTGTGCACACTTAACCAATTAACGGGAAAAAGAGACATCTCCTTCTGTTTGTCGTCTGTATTTCATTAGAGAGAGTGAAGCCAAAACAAAAGAACATTGACCGTCTTTTTCCTTCCATGTGTCCTCCTCAAGAATATTCTGTCTCTTTGCCCTCCACTCCATCTTTCCCTTCTTTTAGGCAAAATGATGCTAACTACTGTACTTGTTCTGTGTAAGCAAAAACCCTTCTTCCCCTTTTTATCTCCTTTGCTTCTTACACACTTAACCCTATTAGCTACCCTCCAGTTAACTTGTCATTTCAAGTCAGTGTGCCTGCACATGCACACAGACAATACTAGTCTCCTTTTGTAGCAGGCCTAGCTCACTTAAACACATACACACCATAAGACATAGTGATCGAAATGGAGAGATACTGCAGAGAGGGACACCGAGGGAGGTATAGAGAGCCAGAGACATACCTTTGCACTGACTGATCAAAACAGATTAATTTAGTGGAAAGAAAGGAAGAAGTGAAGAGAGTGAGAAGATAAAACCCCTGTGCTATAAACACTTCAATCTAGTATGGATGTTTATGTAGCAGTCATTGCTGGCATGGGTAACTGCATCATGAAGACAATATGGTGGGGCTTTAAGTACGTGAGCACCAGATGTCTAAACGGCTGGTCGAGTGTATGTTGATGCTAGATAAAATGTTTTGCACGGAAGACCGACTGCAGTTTTCATTAATCATAGGAAACTGTGATTAATCTTATTCTCTTTTAAAGATTTTTTTCCCCCATTTACAGCAACAAAGTTGATTTCTGCAAATCAATCTTCCATGAGGACCAAAGTGTCTGACTCAGGGTCTCACATTTGTTCCAATGAGCAGGTCAATAGTTTTGAACTGGAGCTGAAAAAAGGAGCTGTTGAAAATCTAACCAAGTGGACACAGATTAACATCAGATGCCACAGCTTTTTGTACACAAATCAGATGAAGTTGGAAGAAAAGTACACTATTAAGCATTCATAAATCAATATTGTAAATTCCAGTAAGTTCAACAATTCACAAATTTTGTGTAGTGTGCAGGCGGCTGCGTCTGCACATGGGGGGTTAACACACCGAGTTACACACAGCACAGAAGGACACGAACAGTGATGTCATTAAAAAAGGACACACCCATGTGAATAATACTTGTATGCTCCATTATTCCGCTGCAAATGAAATATTATATTCCTAATTAACTGCCTGTCACTACTTGATAATTTTTAGCATTTCTGAAGTACTTTTAGTGGTACAGTCAGGCAATATTTATATGCTCAAGGGAGACATTTGTCGCTTACAATAAGGAAAAGAGAAAAAAAAGAAATTTGGAGCTATGTAATGTCTGTGGGACACAAAACGATATCCTGAGTGGAATATGTGTGTATTTTTCACTTCATTCCCATAAGTATCGGAATGACTTCAACATACAGTGCTGGCCCACCTCCCTCCCCACTCTATCTGCTTTATTGACAATGACTGCATGTCTTAAAAAAATTACATGAACATCTATTGCACATATCCCATAACAAGTCGAAATGATAGCCAGAGCAATAGACCAAACTATGGTGGGAATGCACAGAAGGCTATAAAAGTGTAGTGGGAATTTAATATGTATCACTCTGAAGAGGAAAACACACTCCCACATACACACACAATCTCACACAAATACGCACAAAATCATAGCCTTAGACACATATCAGAATTGACAGGGTAATGGTTCCTTGCATTCAGTGACTAAGAAATGCATTATGACCTCAGTAAACCTTCTACTACTGGCTCCAAGTGAAGCCAAAATGACGCACGCACGCACGCACGCACACACACACACACACACACACACACACACACACACACACACACCACACACACACACACACACACACACACACACACACACACACACACACACACACACACACACACAGAGGGAGAGAGCGAAAGAGAAACAGAGGTATACATACATCCATGACACCCTGTGGCATGGTAGCCCTGTGAAAGCACATTCATTCCCACTGCTACTGCTCCTCCATAAAATCTTTGTTATATGTGAACATTAGGGGAGTGCCCTTAACACACACCCGTGCACACACACATGCACGCACACATGCACACACACACACACACACACACACACACAGACACACAGAGCCAGCATTAAAATGTCTTTGGAAGACATACAAAACGAGAGTTTCCTTTCTCCGTAAGAAATGAAGTCATTTTGTCATGTGGCTGCCAGTCCTCAGGCTAAACTATAACTTGACACACAGGTAACAGAAGTACAAATGCTGGTAACAAACTGACATTTTGGGGGTAATTACAAACTTTTATAGAGTTGTTTAGCTGATTTGGAGATTTTTTCCGGTGTTGCATTAAAAACTCACTGATTGCTTGTTGTTATATACTTGAATTAAGTGTGTGCATGTCTCTTTATGAGTCGAGCATTTTAAAGTTTTACACACCGAATTGGAATTCGGGTGAATGTGCAGTTAACTTTGAGAGAAGAATGGGCTTATTGTCCTCTATTCTTTGGCACAGTGATGTTGTACAGTATGCAACAAATAAGAGTTTTGGCCTGTGAACTGCTAAGCTTTGTCTTTGTCTCTAAACTTCATTCATTTCACCTCCACCCTCGTTCCGGCATAATCAATAAAACCTGTAATCACTGTCCTGAGATTACGTAAGACAGGAGATGAAGGCAAATAGGAACACGGTGCTGGAAAGTAATCTCTATTTCGTTTACAGAAATGAATTCCTACTTTGCTGTGCAGCTGCAGCTGTGTGATTGGGTGGATGTTTTTACTCATGTGGTTTACTGTAAATGCTAGTCCGGCTAACGCCAGCTGCATGGAATAGTGAGCTGTATCCATTTTGTCTGTCATCTCTCAGTATTTGCTCAGACCAAGTCAGAGCTAAGCACAAATTTGCACTCTTGCCTGCTGGTTGGATAGCTGAACCTCTCCACAGATACTGTGTAACAATCAGACCTAGAAAAACCAAACCAAATAGGTTCTTAACATTTTTGATTTCTGATAAGAAGTAAAAACTTTCACTAATACTAGTTGTCACGAGTGATTAAACAGTTGAAATCAATTGAATGTTTACTATTGGGGTTTATTACACAAAAAATGTGTTTTCAGTTGGATATTAAGGTCTGAGGAAAAGAAATAAATAGAATAAATAAATGGAAAACTACTCAAAGTGATGACTAAACATTGTTTAGCTCGAAGCACATTATGGTCTGGTGCCTCCAGTACAAATTGTGTTGAGCTCAGCAGTTTGATGGTTTGAGGTTAGAGCACATTGTGAGGTGGTCAAGTATAAGTGATGAGTTAAATTCAATAAAACTTGGTAACGGCAGAAATTTAACATGTCCGTGAGTGCGTGTGTTTGCACTTTTACATTTCAGTCAACCCTCAGTGTGAACTATCTAAGCATCTACAGGCCAGTGCAAAGAGCGATGACTGCTGTCTGGCGACCATGGGCCAGGATCAGCATCAGTGGTCAGAAAATCACTAAATAACCAGCATGTTATTGTTGCAAGTTGTTAATCCGCTCTCAGGTTTCTCCTCAGAAATTCACCAATCAATTGGATGCTGACCAGAAACAGCTGATATTTCTTTCAGACACTGCTGGCTTTTTATCCCCTCTCTCTGCCAACCATGGACACTCTAGATGGTGTTGTTGATTCTGCTTGTTGCATCTCGAGTCCTGACATGATTTATTTATCTATTAACTGGATGATATACCTTGCGGCGAGAAGTGGTTGAATTACTCTGCGGAAATACAACCCCTGAAAAAATGATCTTCCAAATATTTGAAAATTCTCTCTCTCAGCTCAGAGAGAGTCAGCCAGGGGCCCCAGCACCTGGTGGACACAGACAGACCAGATATACTGTACTGCCATCAATGGAGATGCAGTCTGAAGATTGAATTCACGTACTCTCATGTCTTCATGTCCATCCTCAATAACTTTTATTGTGAAGATGATGCAGAAACTCTACAAGACTATAAAATATTCACACAAAGAAGCTGTGAAACAGAGGAGGAAAGCTGATTGAATGAGAGATTCCCCCATTATTATCACAAGTGTTATTGACTCCTGCCTCACTTCTTAAACTCTTGTGCCTTTTCTCTCAAAACCTCTTGTCAAATTGCAAATGCCATCTAGCTGTGTGCAGTGATGCATTCAATCATTCTAGCGCCAGACTGCAAAATCTGCCTGCTGTAATTGCCTATAACTTTTTTTTCCTCCTTTATCTCTGAGGCATTCAGTTAATGTATCTTGTATCTTAGCTAGTGTTTCCATATTGTTTCTTTGCCTTGGCAGTGTGGATGTTTGCTTTTCATTGGAGTGAAGGGTCTTGACAATAATTTAATTGGATCGGGCTCTCTTGTGGAGATCGTTCCAGTCTCTGGAAGAAAATGATCCATGAATGAGCAGAAATGCAGATTATCAACTTATGAATACAACGCACACATACGGTACAATAGAAGTGCGGTGCTGAAAAGAACCGGGTGCCTGCACACAAACACATGGAAAGTAAATAATCAGCTGTCATCGGTGCTGCTTGAGTTGAGCCCTGACTTCTCAGCAGCTCTTGGCTTCACTGCTTTACTGACTCAACATCACTTTAAACAGTTTAGACATTTCAATATTTTCCCTCTCAGTGTTTTGTGATCTATCTCTCGCTCTCCCTCTCTCTCTCTGTCTGCTGCTCTAGCTTTCAGTCCCTTTCATTTCTTGCTTGTTCTTTCATCGTCTCTCTTTTTAGTTTATCTAATACTGTCTGTCAAGCAGGCTTAACTTTTCTCGCCCACACTCACCTTCATGCACTTCATTTTATTTGCATTTGTGTAGAATAATTGACCAAAACTGATTCATGCAGTTTTCTTATAACAGATTCTGCCCTTAGTTGCTCTCCTCTTTCATCTAAAAAATCTGAGCAAAGTTTTGACCAGTAAATATTACAGATGCTGGCAGATTTCCTGATATTTCTACAGTGGACACAGTATTGATTTGACACTGCTCTACCGCCACACTGTGTCTCACACACTAATTTTGTCTTTAAAAGTTAGCTCATTTGTTTACTTCCTTTGTAGTTATACCGACAGCAATCTCAACTCAGACTAAATGAGCTACAGTAGCAAAGTAATGCACAAGTGTTTCTCATCTGTGTTACTTTAATTGGCTCGCAACCAACGTGTATATACCTAGTTTGTCTGCTTAGGGTCACTGTAGTCTATCAGCGGCATCAGACAAATTCTAAATAATGATGTTGCAGCATTAACAGGATGTTTGAGAACACAGCTTCGTTTCGATGGCTTATATCTCAAAACACACACAAACACAGGCTCACACCTGCAGACTGAGGACCGCCAAAGCAGCTGGACAACCTGGTCGAGCGATTTATCAGATATACACACATATGTACAGGAACACGCAGAGAGAGTTATAGACAAAAAGGATAAAGATAGAAACAAGATCAACACAAAGAAAAATGATGCTGGAAGAACTGAGGATAGAGAAAAACTTAATATTTAAGTAAAAACTGCTGTGAAAGTGAATGATAGAGAATTAATGAGGATGGGAAGAGGATGAGCGAGAGAGAGCTGGTTGATGGAGCTCCCATCGTAATAAACTTTCCCTCTAGCTATTCTTTCAGCACAAACATAAAAGTAAGAAACACACAGGCTTTGATGCCAGATCTTGATGTTTGTGCTTGCTGTTATTTCCTCATGATTCTAGTCTTCATTTGTATCCTTTATTCTCCTTTACACAGCTGATTAAATGTATCTATTATAGGTGTTTTTACCTTAAGTCTCTGGACAGGGCGGCTGTGTGTGGTGGACTCACTCCACAGAGGACCAGAGGGCAGTCTAATGAGCATTTTGACCGGTCTTGACCCCAATTAAGGTGGCTTGTTCGATTTTAGAAAACCCCAGTTGGGGCCCTGGTTCAGGTTTTATTTTTTATTTTTTTATATAATCCACTGATCTTGAAAATCTCTGTGATTCCTTTGTTGATTAAAGTTTAATAGACCCTAATCTTTGCATGCCCCCTCATTGGCTGATTTGGATTTGGCAGAGTGTGCATCAAATCAGACGGCCTCGGCTGACATGGCTGCAGAAACATCACACACAGTAGGAGAAAGTAGGATGTGTAAGGGCTAGTTATTCTTTGTTCAAACATTTCACAATGGAAATAAGAGTCAGTCATAATTATTTCTGAGCCATTTGAATGTGACTACCGTTTCACAGTTTCCAGAACTTTTTCATTTCCCCAAGAACTCAGTCGCTGCACTCAGAGAGAGCTGAATTAAACGATGACCTCTCACATGACCAGAATGTACCACACTGCCAATTCATCTGAAAAGGTCGGACACGGTATGGATAGTCGGAATTAGGTTTTCCAACCTCTGTTCACTTACACCAGGGAATGGCTGGGTGCCTGATTGAGTTCAGAGCAGACCTCCACAGTGTGGAAAATCCTCACATTATCCATTCCTATTTGCTCTAAATTAAAATTTTCTGCAGAATTTTCATTTTAATGCACACACTCACCTCAGTGTGACTGAATATTCATCTTCAGCTGTTGGTGATTTTGTGACCTGTGAAGGAATCTCCTTTAACCTGACCTTATTTTCAATGAGAAATTCATACATTTCTGCACCAGATTATACATGTTTCCATGTCACACAATTAAAACTCCCTTTGGGATAAAAGTGAATGTGCATTCTTAATCTTAACCTTGAAAACAAATCATGATGTAATGTAACTAAACAATCCACTCAAGGTGAAATTGTGTGTTCTTGAGCTAAAAACTGTTGTGCAAGAAATGTGTTGCTGTTGCTCTGTTGTTGGTGGGCCCATCTCCATGGCAACTGAGTAAACTCTATTCACTCGTGTCAAAATCCTTTTGGGATGTGTACAGTAGGTTTGCTTTTTCAAAATGGTTGTTTGTGGGGAAATAAGTCTCCGTAGAGGTATATATATTGCATAGTATGATGGGTTTTCTTATTGTTTGCTATGGTATTGTTTTATAGACAGTAAGACAACCCAAATAAGGCTGTCTCTGGTGTCCAACGTCCTGAGGCATTTTTAATAGATGTTTGCTTCAGATAAAAACTGTTATTGCCTCATGGAGGTGGTTTGTGAGCTTGCTGGTAGAATTGTTATAAGAGTGAAAAATAATGCCTGGCCTTACAGCATCCACTGGTGCCTGCTCAAGAATTCACCCATGCGACTGTTTGCCAGTAACAACAGAAATAACATTAAACCAAAATATCTCGGGCATTGCTTCGCTACTTGGTTCCCTCCTCCAGTTTAGTCTCCAGTTTCAGTGTTTGGGACTTACATGCCTGCAACAATAGGAGGAAAGGAGAAACAGAAACTAAATGAGACATACTATATGAGAACAGGCTCCTGGGAATACAGATGCAGCCAGAGCGATACGGCAGGAGACGGTGTACAGCGGAACAAACGAACGAGGGAGTGAATAATAGAACAAGAGGACAGGCAAAGCAAAGAGAGTGCTGTGTTGAGTTTGTTTTTTTGTTTTTTTCTTAAAGAAAAAGACCATGCCACCTGAAAATGCAACAGATCTGTTCTTATCCCAGTTTTACAGCAGATCAAATGCCTTTTTTATGCTTGAATCCAACAATAGAGTAACTCTCGCTTCATCTCTTGCTGAGATTTACATCAGCCGTAAGATCTTCACTGACACAGACACAGACGCTGTCTAAACTTCATTCATACTGGTTTATTAGTGGTCGCTGGTGATTTCTGCGCTGTCGCCGTTTTAGGTTTTTTTCAAGATGGATGTTTGTGCAAGAAAAACCACAGCCATAGTGGAACTTTTTAAAGGTTTGAACAGTTTAACACCAGTCGATTGATTACTCATTTTCTTCCACTACTGTAGAACCATGCTGCCATGAAATCATTTCCAGACCAATTATGTTGAAAGCTGTTTCTCCTGAAGGTTAATTCTCTTACATATATCAGAACATTTTACACCCAACAGTCGTGGAATTATTTTAGTAAAATAATGACATACAAGTCATTACTTAGTTCAAATCTCCCAGCAGTGATGGTGACAATATAAAAACAATGGAACATAACTGGTGCACAAATTAAATGTATAAACAAATCAATATGAAATAATGACTTGTGTTATAGCCCTATTGTTTCATTACCTCATTAATGATGGTAAATATAATATATATATATATATATATATATATATATATATATATATATATATATATATATATATTTACCATCATATATATATATATATATATATATATATATATATATATATATATATATATATATATATATATATATTTACCATCATATATATATATATATATATATATATATGGAAAATTGCTAAATTGGCCTCAAATATCCCTTTTTTCCACCTTTCTCTCTCCTCCTCTCCTCTCCTCCCCTTTTTCTCCTTGTCTCTTGACAGCCAAAAAATAATTCTCAGTAAATTACTGTCTCTGTCTGTTCTTTTGTCTAGTGGTTTGAGGCTTCCGCAAATTCTCCCTGAGACAAACATCAAAGATCCTCAAAACCACTTTACAATTAGAGAAGAAGAGAGAAGCTTAAAACGGAAGATCTATGATTCCACTTTGAAGACCGAGTATTCAATGAAAAATGTAGGAAGATAGGCTGAAAGTTGTTTAGAGAGTCTGAAAGTTGTGGTGTATTTTTTCCTTTTGGGGAAGAAAGAAGTTAATTATATATTATGTCTGATTACCTGAATATTTAATTTGGATGGGAATTGGGACTGCCTGATTGGCCTGTTGAGGTACAAGGTTTATATCTGGGTGCTCTAGTTTCAAACTTTCATGCAGATTTGGGTGTTTTCAGGTTGTTGAAATTCCCTGAAAACTGACAGGTCCCATGGCAGGAAGTGAAGGTCAGATGGTAAAGTCCAAAACACACAGAAAGAGTCAGGTTAGAGGACAGAGGCCAGCAGTCAGACATGTGCACAGAAAAGAGGGTTACAGTAACTGCAAATTGAAATGTTTCCTCGTAAAACCACAATCCAAGCTCATTAAGAGACACAGTTATGTGGCTCAAAACAAAATTATGTTTATGTTCAAGTGACAGTGCGCTAGTAATTATGGTGGGAGCAAACGAGCAAGTCGGCTGACATTTATAAGTTTACATTGGACTTTTAGACTGCTGGTTGTTTTATTTACATGTATATCATTGAACAGAACAGACAGGCTGGAGAAGATAAAAGCCAGTCCTAGTCTATCTCAGTATTGGCAGCTAAACATTGATCACATTGATTTGTCATTAATTAGTGGTCAGTTAGTAGGAGAGAATGATGAAGAAAGAGCAAATAACAACATGAGAAGGACATGGACAGGAGACGTGTTTGAGTTTTCAGAAAAAAGAATGCAGGCACTCGGATTAGTCATGTATTCTTTGCTCAAACAAAAGTTTTTTAGCAATGCAGAGTCTAAGAGATTCACAAAAGGTGTTAGAGTTGAAGCTGTTAAAGAGAAAACTAGAGAGTTTAATGTAAAATTGCCCCTTTGTGACGTACAGTATGGATATGTGTGTGAAAGATGCAACAACATGCAAGAATGAAGAAAAATATGTCTGGTATACACATTTATCTGTAATTACATTATTAATAAATTAAATTTCGCTAATCAAATTCCTCCAATAAAATTAGCAGGTTCAGTTTTTAGTTTTGTCAACATATTTCCACAGACATGGGTTGACTCAGTTCAATAATTGACACAAACATAAGGTGGGACATATCTGTTGCAGTGCTGTTGCTTTGGATTGTGTTATACAATACAGCTTCGTGATATTCAGTTTCAGTCTTGTAGACAGCTAGACAGAGAGCAAGGCTGCAGGTCTTTTACTCCAGGGGAAGACGTTTCCCTCTGGGTGTTTTTTGATTAGTTAGCAGATAGTGGTGTCTGTGTGAAAGATGCCAGTGAAGCATATTTGAACTTGAACTTGAGAGAAGAAGGGGGAGAGAGAGTTCACTCTCTGTTTATTCGCAGTCACTGTGCCTTTTGTGTGACGCTCTCTTTGTATCTCTACTTCAGGCATTTTTCAAGCCTTTCTCCGTCAGCACTTAACAGATGTTTACATACATGCGGTAACTCCCAAGAGCACCTGGAAATTCTGGAAATTGAGTCATACAATAATAGCATAATTCAGATTATTTAATGGTTTAATGATATTCATTGACAAAATATATGGTGACTCACCATCAATGATACTTTTACATTCATACAGTGCAAAGCAGTGCATCAGATGTATTATGCCATTAATTACAGCTGTTCTTATCCATTCATCACAGCTAAAGCTGTAACTAACCCAGCAGATAAACTGCAGAGATAAGCAGTGTCATGGGCATGCTGGTGCCTGCTCCAACTTAATGATAGTTGCCTTGTTGATTGCTCTGAAGCCAATTACGGTGCTAGGTAATTGGGGTTGATTGCTATGAGGCCAATTATGTCCGTTTGCACACCCGTGCCTTTATTATTCTGTGGTGGTGCATGAGGTGCCATTATTCTGTGTGGTCAAATACAGTGTGGTCTTAAATGATAACATCAAGCTCATGGGGACACTCTCAATTTGGTCATTTTTACTGTGACTTTTTTTCCCCTTGAGCTAAAAGTTTTTTTTTCCTCCTAGGTTCTTTGCATGCTGACTTGTGTAACCCATTGAAAGCCCAATTAGGCTACTGTGGTCTGAGCTATCACAGCAGTGGTATGAATGTGCTCATTATCTCGTGTGGTCGTACAGTATGTGTCATTACTAACCATTCTAGCTGAGCTGGAGGGACGACAGTGGGTTGCAGACTTTGGGCTGGGTGGCTGAACACTGAGGTTCTGTTCACAGCTTTCTTTGAAATGAGTTGTAGCTGAACAGGGTATTTTTGAATGTCAAACTGGCCGATATTCTCCTCAATTTGGGCCCTCTGCCACATGTTGCAGGCTAGAACTAGGTTTGAAGTCGGTGTGTGTTTATTTTTTTTATTTTTATTTTTACAAAAACACTTTTAAAAAAACAAAACAAAACAAAAAATCTCTCTTTGCCAAAGCCAGGGTTGTTTTCTGAAACCTAATGAAAGGACTCAATTTTTCACTTCTGTTAATACCGCCTTCAGTTTTGCAGTTTCATCGCTGCTCTTTAGTTGTAAATGGGTTTCTGTGTGATTGCACAACAGCTGCTACAAGTTGGACTAAACCACTTTTTGGATTTATTTTAGGGAACACAATGGTGGATCTACAATAGTGTTGTTGATTTAATGTCGTTTTAAGTCAGAGTTAGATCTTCCGTTATTTTAGCATCTGCATTTTTATTATATGCACAAAATAATCAATCTTTGAAATTGATTTTTAACTAAATTATTCCTTGTATTCTGCACAGTTTGTCTGGCTCATTAATACTTTTCCTTGTGAAATGACAAAAAGTGTAGTGATTGTTGTTGACAGTGATATACTATGCCATATTTGCTAATGAGATAGATGTCTCTGAGTAACACCCAAATGTTATATCACACTCTGTTTCCACAGGTTAAGTCTCACATTGTTAAGTTGATTATGCTGATAATGAAAAGCGTGGTTTTATAGTAATTATAAGTTACCTATGTGGTCAGATAGAAAGTCCAATAATTAAGTGTGGTTGCACTGTAAGCCAGTGTGTGGGATTTCTTGCAGGTATCATTATCTCCAGTGGTCACACAATAAACACTGACTCTGACAGAGAAACTTGTGGGCTCATACAAAGAAAATTGAGCCAATTGTGGTTCTTAACCAGAGAAACAGTGACGTAAGAAGGAAAGAGGGTAGAGCAGGCTGCCATCTCCCCAGCACAAATGATTTGAGGATTAACATTAGAAAATTAGAAAGTCTTTAGATATTGTCAATCAAGAAGATGAAAGGTTTAGAAGAAAAGTGCAGTGAATAGCTGCAGAAAAAGCTGCTTAGTTAAGCTGGTTGTTCAGGAGGGAAATACTTTTTTAAGTGAGGAAACATTCCTGAAAGTTCTTTGAGGAAGCTTGAAAGACTTAAGGGCCTAGTTAATGCCTTGATCTGCTCACAAAAACAAGATGATATACTGGCAACACAGTTAGCGACTGTTAGCAGGTAATTCAAAGAGGAAGAAACCAAAACCTTTTTTTCCCCCCCAGAGTTTGCATTTAGTCAAAAACTTTTCCACTTAGGCATCTTACTTTTTGTGCAGTTAATTTAGTGCTGGAAACCTAAAAGCTTGGACTATGTCAACATACAAGTTTATTCCTGCCTGTTCAGTGGTTGGAAAATAGGAGGCCTGAGATTGTTGGGGATGAAACAACATCAGAGAGAGCTCGGCGAGAGAGACATTTTTGCAAAGGGGGAAATAGAAGATAGATGCTGGAGGGAGTGTGGAGCGAGAGGGATGAGAAAGAGAGACACAAATAGCACTGCTAAAGGACTCTCAGAGATGTTTCCCACAGGGGTGATGCTGATGTAATATTTAGAGGTACATGGGGCAGTGGTGTCACCTCCACTAGCTTTTAGACCTCTCTGAATAGCAGTCAAACACTGCCAACTCCCTTGGTGCAAAATGGCTGCACACAAGTGACGTGACATCTAGCAAAAGCAAAGCGTAGGTTATAGACTATTTATGTGAATATGCAGCCCCTCAGCAAACTCAGTGTTAGCTCGGCTCCACGGCAACGCATCCACCTGCTCAGCAGCTTCTGTCAACTCTCAGAAGCTGCAAATATTTAAAGCAATGAAGCCTGTTTTTTTGAGTGAAGTCTGTGCACCTCTCTGCAGTACACTTGACTATTTTAATTTACAACACTTGATATTATTTACAGATCGGTCTATTCAATTTGAAATGAAATAGAATACGCCCCCGTCTGTAATTTGAGTAGGTTTGCATCAGTATAGCCAGCACGAATGTCAGCGGTTCAAAGGGAATTGGACAAATACACATTAAGTACAAGGAAAAAAAACACAATACTTAATAATTTGTGGAAAGTCTTCTGCAGGAAATATTTCAAATTTAATAAATAAAAAAAACCAAAAACTTGAAACCAAAAATGTGTAACTGTCCAATTGGTTACGGTCTGGAACGTTTAACACTGCCATATATGTTTTTAGTGAGTAGTGCTGATGCTTGTGCTTTGTGCCAGTTGTTGCAGCTGCGGTTGTTCGTGACACAGAAAACCCATTTGAAGGAGGGAACCAGTGACATTATCCAGCAATTTACTTTATAGCTCCAGCCATTTTTAACTTACAGTGGTTATGTCTATGGAAGCACTAACAGCGGACCCGGCTCACAGTTGTGTCAGGTGTCAAATCCGTTCTATTGTTAATGAGAGGGAGAAGCCAGCGCTTTGGAGAGGTCGACTAGAGAGTCGAGACGGTCAAACAAGAATTTCTCCACCTTTCATCTCCTGAGGAAAACTTCCACTGTAAGATGGTTGTGGCAATCAAGTGGAAAATATTTGGTAGGTTTCAGTTTCTGCTGTGAAAGGATGAATCACAGAAATGCTTTGTCTTGAATTCAACTCCTAAACACACACATTGCCAGTGGCACAGGAATAGCCTGCTGAACGCATACACATCTTTTTCCTCCCAGTTACTTTCAATTGAAACTCCGAACTCCAGGTGAAGCAGTGTTTACTGTGTGACTTGACTTGAGTAAAGTTCAGTTTGCACTCCAGTGCAATGAGACGGTTTGAATTATTGAAACGGCAGTTGAAATAAAGTATGATACGTACACAAACACACAAACGTGCGCACACATATTCCAGATTACGTGAACTTTCAAGCCCCTCACCCCTGGGACCTTTCAGCTCCTTCCTCTAATGTCTTGAAAGTTCAGTGTGCGTGTGTGTGTGTGTGTGTGTGTGTGCGTGCGTGCGTGTGTGCCTTCTGAGCGTGACAACAGGCCCTTTCATAAAGGTCTTGGCCCTTCATCTACCTTGGGGCTTAGACTGCATGCTGGCTGCCCCTGGAAAAACCTACATCTCTGTGTCTCCCTTTTTTCCCATTTTTTTCTTCTCCCTCAGTCCCTCTCTTCTATTTCTCTCTCCCAATCTCTGCTCCCTTTGCTGTCAACGCAATTAATTTCAAAAGACTTTATTGGCTTGGTCTGACCTACATCTCGTTCTTTCCTTGACCTCTTCCTTTGTTATTTTTTTTCTTTTCCTTTGGCTTACTATTCATTCTTATCTTTCTTTCGCTGACACATACTCAACCTATGCACCTTAGGTTTCCCCCTTCCTGCACGCTCGGCCTCTGATCCCCCACATTTTGATCTCTCTAACCTCCTCTCTTTTCTTGTCTTTCTTCCCTGATTTTCTATCTCTCATTTGTACACACACTCATACATATTCGCTTCTTGTATGATCTCCTTTACACCCACAACCAAGCATGCACTGACACCCCTGCACACACTCTGGCCCCTGTAAAATCTCCAGGATTTATTTCCATCTCATGTTAAATGGATGAGCTGAGAGAAGGTGTCCTGTTTTGTTTGTTGAAGTGAGGGAGGACAGATTTCAACACTTCATGTCTATGTGATCACTATTTTAATATCGACAGCTGCATTTGTGACATTTTATCTGTGGTGTTACAATCAAAATGGTTTTACAATAATATATGGATAGTGCACACACTGTCTAGCATGATTTTATTACTGACATCTCTCAATGCAGTTACGGCTCTTCAGGAGGAACACTGGTTTTCTGTTGTGCAGTTTGCTGAAAGTACACGTGGCTTCGCTGTGCACATTCATTTCCAGCTGCAGAAAGGACAGTTAGGATGTCCCTCGAGGCTTTCAACCATTTAAGTCGCACTGGCTGAGGCCACATGTATGTTCAGGACAAATGCTATAGTTTCCACAGATATTTTTAGATTTTTCTCTTCCAGCCTTGTAAAATATTGACTTGGTGTCGTAAAGAGACTGGTTCTTTGGTTAGAGTTGACCAACGCAATGGGTTGTTGGTTAAAACAAGGCACAGAGACTGAGGATCCGGTTCACTGTCATTTATTGTTAAGCTGCTGTTTTCTCATATAAAGGAGAAAATGAAAGAACAGCAAAAATATTAATCCACACAACTCAAACATAAGGTTTAATTAACAACTGAACAAAAAATATACTAAATCTAAGCAAACTCAGTTCAAACTTAATAAAGGGTATATATTAGCATCCATATTCTTTATTCAACTATACTAAGAGTGTGTGGAACAGAAATGGATAACTCGCATCAAATTCACAGCTCAACAATTGGGGATGAGTGGGGATGAGGATGAGGCCAGCTCCTTTGTTCTCAGTCAGGGCTAAAGGCCTCACACAGATGAGCTGGCTGCTTAACTTTTTTTGCACAAACACGACAAAACTCTGTAGTAGGTCAGAGAAGGGATGTACATGTTGTATGTAAAAAGTGCTGCTCAGAGGGACCTGAAACATTTTAGGGAAAAAACTGCCAAGTTCATATCCAATGTGACACAATTTGTCAACACATGACAAAATGGATTTAGAATAATTAGTTGTCTGTTGAGTCACAATCTGACTCAGGTCACTATTGCTGTATTTCAAAAATAGATAGCAAATATATGGTCTTCTATATCGTATGTTGTATGATGTTCTGCTGTTCCTCTTACTTTCTCTTGCATCGACCTGTCATTAGCCAGACCATCGTCCATCACAAAGAAACAGGATAATGAACAGTCCATCAAGTAATAAACGCTGGCAACAATTGAGAGAGTGTAGTTAAGACAGTAGATTTTGGCCTAATCTTTATACAAATGTGCACAACTCAACAGGGAAAAACATAGATTAATTCAAAACTATTATTTGTAGAAATGTATTTAAAAGCACTGTCTATGACTTATGCCTCTTTGGTTACATCTGCATTTTAGAATGAGCCCAGTCATCATCCATTTTAAGACTGATTTAATGGAAGTGATGTTGAGTGGTCACAGTTTTTTGTACTGGCAGATGATAACATTTATACAAACTGAATTATACAGAAAAAGAATCATCTTTTGAAAGCTGTGACCGAAAAATGACCATGTCCTGCCATTCAAAAGAAAAGCATGAAGATACAGTGATGTTTTCATGACTCTTGCTTCCTGTACACAACACATTCAACGTCCTAACATACTGTGGCTCACCTTTTGACAGCTGTGCCGTCAATGCCTGTCTGTAATTCAGAGGCAAGTGATAGAGTCAGTGCTGTACCAACCGTCAGTCATTTATTCTAAGATGAGTACAGATCATGTATTTGAATGGATTGATGTCACCTCTCACGGCTCTGATTGGTTCCCAGCACACAGCAGTTATTCATGTGAAAGTACATATAGACCCAGCAGAATGTGAATGCGGTGCCATAATTGACCTACTTCATGCACTCATAGAAAAGGTCAGTAAACGTCATTGTGAGTCACCACCACAAGACAACGTAGGAAGCTGACGTGACAATTGTAGGACGGAAATGCACTTTGCCAGTCAGATGTCGTGTACATTATTTAGTGTCTCCAGTTAATCTTCTCTTTCTCTTTCTCTCTCTCCATCTCTCCATCTCTCCCTCTCTCCCTCTCTCACTCATCCTTTCTCGAAGCAGCCACCCTCTCTCTTCTCTTCTGTATGTGTGTCTTGTTGTTGACTTTCTCTCTCTCTGCTATTTTGCTCTGCTGCTCTGTCTCGCTCTCTGTCTCCCACTCTGTCTTTTAGTCACCTTGAGAATCTGAGTGTCCATTAAGGCTTTCAACTTTTCTGAAGCGCAGTGCTTTCAGAGCTTTTCCTGGGTTTACATTATTTTCACCCATGAGTGGCCTTATGGTTCGACACGAAATAACGTCAGCAAACACATACAGCAGGTTCACAACGCTGAGTTTCAAACTCAAAGGTTGTTTGTCTGCCTCTACTTCCTGCAAGTGAAAGTTGTCTTGACCCTTTCTTCTTTTTTATTCCCACTTTGGCACCTGGAAATACTGTAGCTCCTAAACCGCCTTAACTAGTTTACTTTGTAAACTCTACAATACTGATTCTTGACCCTGGGATGGAGTCATATCAGTGATAACGCATATGCCATTATGCTTCAATAGCACCACAGTGTGAATACAAGTGTTGTTGTTTTTCTTGGACTTAAAAGAGAGATTCAGCTTTTGACAGCCACGATTTCTGCAGGACAATGCCGACCAACTGTGCAAAATAGATCAGGAACAATGGAAAGTCAAAAAAAAAAGGAAAGTGAATCCTGTGTGTGTGTGTGAGAGAGAGAGAAAGAGAGAGAGAGAGTGTGTGTGTGTGTGAGTGTGTGTGTGTGTGGTCCTGTCAGCTTTTCAAAGCATTGCCAGTAGATTGGTTTGTCATGTTGCTGACTGGGTGCTTCAGTTTTTATCCAGGGCAAAACCTTATTTTTTCTCTGCAGGACACACATAAACACAGTGGGTTTGTCTGTCTGTGCTGGCTCCGACTGCTGTCCTGGTTTCAGAATAGCCATTTGTCAAAGTCGCTCTCTTTATGTGTTGGAAAGTTATGTGGAGCTTTCTTCCTCTCTCGCTGTCTCTGTCTTTGTGTGTGTAAATATCTGTCTCTCACTTTTCTTTTCAACCTCTCTTTTTCCCAGCCCCTTTCTGTTTGTGTGGGCTGACACATATGTCGTTCTGCAGGGTTCTGACATTGTTAGGGACAAATGGGTTTTTCTTTTATGACATGCCTTGTGTTTGTCACAGAAAGATTGTCTACATGTTGTGAATAGGGTAGGGAGGCTTTATATCTCCAGACTAATATGATTACTACAATATAAATATATTTTAACAAGCATAAAAATACATTTGCAACAAAATGCTTTAGGGTGGATTTGTTTCTGCTTAATGTGGTTGAACCTCCTTTGGTTGCCCAACTGACCTTATCATAAAATGCAGCTGTAATACTCAGTAATGTTTGTTATTAACTAGACATGCATCATTAAAGGTGCGTATGACCTGAGCTCATTTCCTTTTAATCAAGATCATTTAAATGCCACTGTTAAACTCCTCCATGCATGTATTTTCATAGACTCTCTTTACTCGTATGTTCCTACAGTCTAGGGTGTGAAAGTGCGTCTTGTGTGTATGCATGCATGTCTTTATTCTTTTTTTAACGTATAAATCTATACTTACATAAATTATCAATGTTTATCTGCAAGAGGGTGTTGGAAGTGTAGAAACAAGCATTTTATTGATGTAATATTTATGTAAGTTAACGTGAATCCATTAAACTGTTACATTTATAAACCACCTCCTGAAAGGCAAAGGATTTGGCAGGTTTGTGCGTGTGCGTGTGCGTGTGTGTGCATCTGTCTCACATATACAGAGAATAAAGAGCAGACATAAAGAAAGGCTTTGCATTTATTGATAATCATATTACTCTGTGGGGCAATGTTAATTCTGTTTTAATCATTGTTGGTGTTCCAGCAGTGAGTAAAGTACAGAATGAAGTCTCATCAAGCAAATTAGTTTTAAATGAAATTGAATTAAAAGATGGAGATACACACAAAATGCAGGCAGAGTAACAGAGATTACCATACTGTTGCACCAGCAGCTCTTTAGCTGTTATTCTGGAGTCAGTGCTGAGTATTAGAGACTGTGTGTGTGTGTGTGTGTGTGTGTGTGTGTGTGTGTGTGTGTGTGTGTGTGTGTGTGTGTGTGTGTGTGTGTGTGTGTGTGTGTGTGTGTGTGTGTGTGTGTGTGTGTGTGTGTGTACAGTGCAGCCATCAGCCAGCTGCTCCCCAATTATACAAATGGAACTCTGAACAGGTGGAGGATGGAGGATGATCTTACTCGACCATCTATGTCTGTCACAAATATACCGACAAAGTGTATGTCCAGTCGGTTTTCTGTATGTGCACTGACAAGCAAGACACACCTCCTGCTATATGAGCAGAATCATCTGTGTGTGTGTGTGTGTGCGCGGTTGGATGCATTTGTTTGTACTTTCAAAGGAGATAGAAGCCTAGTTGCATATCATTTGATTATTTTGCAGCCCACATAGAGAAAGAACTTGAAGTCTAGATGTAGATTTATTTTTGCTTTTTATTTTTTTCTGGTTTTGACTACACCTTGCTGTGCAGGCTCCCTTGTGTGCATCTGCACATTTGTGTGCTTGTCTATAGATGTGCACAAACAACCCTCTGTGTAAATAGCTCATTAACGGTGGGGGGTGGGGGGGCATACCCCTGTGCATGTGTGTGTGTGTGTGTGTCTATCTATGTGTTGATTGATGGGGTCACAGCAGGGAGCCAGGCCTACTTACGACCTCCTCCTTGCCTTTCCCCTCCGCTCCTGTTCCTCCCTCCCTCCGCTCTGTTCCATCCTCGTTTAATCTGGCAGCAGAGGCGAAGGAGAGCGGGAGCGAGAGTCACCAAGGGACGCTGCCCGTCTTCAAACATCACACTCATGCCTCTTTTTCCCCTCTCTCGTCACCTTGTCTCTTTTTTTTGCCCTCACTCCTCTCTCCTCCTCCCTGCTTGCTCTGTTCCTCCTCCCTGCAGTTTTGTCTCCGTTTTAACTTCACCTGCCTCCCCCACCTTCCGTCATCTTCCTCACGCTGAGAGACAGAGCATACAACCACAGTGATGCAAGACACCCTGTCATTTGTGTTTTGTGCTCCCCACTTTGTTATTTTTTTCAGACTGAGTCAGAACTCATCAAATCTCTGCATATTTTCCTCTGCATTTGAACTTATTTGAAATCTTTAATACTATTGGGATTGTCACTACGGTAAACCTAGGCTCACATATGTCTCTGTCTGTCTTTTTTTTTGTCTGTGTCTGCTCTGATGTCTGTCACCCTTCAGCCCCTTCCACTTTCTTGCTCTCATTTCAGTTGTTTCAGGTTTTTCTTTTTTTTACCTGAACTTGTCAACTCTGAACTTTCCTAAAGTGTGGCAGGGATGAGGAAATGTAAAAACTGTATATTTTAGTGCGTCTGTCTAGAGACAAAGAGGGGAAAAGTGACTGTGAGGCAGCCTGTGTGGACAGAGGGACGGAAACAGAGAAATGCTGGAGAGAAAGAAGATAATTGTTGACTATATTAACATTGTTTGGATACATTTAAAGAATACTGACATTTTAATTTACATTTTTAAAATAATTTGTCATGGAAAAACAACATCTAATGTTTGATATTTCTGTGTTCCATTCCTTTTTTGTGTTCACTTTTCTTTAACACACGGGTGTGTGTGCCAGCTGAATGGCCATTCAAAGCTTATTTGTATCTAATGTTTTTGAGTCAGTAGAGGAAAGGTAATTTTACTCTTGAGCTGTTTTCTTTCCCTGCAAGATTGGAAAAATAATTCCCCACTACTTCTTTAGGCTTTAAAAAAAATTGAATACAAATAGTTGAAGGGAGAAGAGCACAGTAACCCTTTCTATGTTTTACAACAGATGGCTACTACATGGAAGTTTGTCAGCCATGAACAGAATAACACATTTAACATTTCACTTTGTCTCAATGTTTTCATGTTCAGCTCATTGCATTGCCACTGCAATGACTAATTGAGTGTTGATGATCATCTCTACAGAGTTAGTCAGTGGATTAGTGCATTGTTTATGTGCGTGTGCGTAGTTGGAAGCTAGCGTCATTGTGCCACTGTGTGTTTTTGGACTTTTACATGGCGTGTATGTGCATGTGTTTAGCCATCAAATGAAACAGAATAGGGGGAGTTATTTTGTCCTGTGAGTGACTGCTTAAAGACCACCACCACAGCTGAGGAACACACACACACACACACGCACGCACAGAGCGAGAGACACACTCTCTGAAAAAACACTAAAACACTTGACCTTTCACCTCACCTCCTCTGGAGCCAAGTCATTTTATTGGCTCTCCATCTTTTCAACCCGGCCAGTCCAAACAAACGGGCTCTTTGTTTATGAACTCTGGCTTTGTTACAGCGTCCATCTACTGCTGGCTGGTATTGCTGCTAGAGTGTGTGTGTGTGTGTGTGTGTGTGTCTGTGCATTTTGGCGTGCATGTTTTTGTGAGTCCCTCCGTGTTTATGTTGGTTTCCTGACAAAGAGAAAGTGGTTTTTGATTGTCTTCCTGTGCAAATGTAATGCTAAAACAAAGGCTTAAGTAAAGCCAGCAGTAGCGAGACAGAGTGGTGCTGACTTACAGGAAGACACAGTGACAGTCTGGAGGGAGACAGGTGGACTGTCAGGCCCAGAGACAGACAGGCAGGCAACAGTTAAACATCCAGACAGGCAGGGAGGTTTGGAAGCAGGCAAGTAAACACAGTAAGAATGTATGTTTGAAGAGGAGATTGACAATCAGATAGCCTTAGTTAAACACTCCTTTTCTTTAGTAGACCAAGACATGTATCTAAGAAGAAAGAGAGAAAAAGAAATAGGGAGTCGTGGGAGGAATGGACATGAACAATAATGAAAAATGAACAGGGGCAAATTGGCAATAATCAAACTTTATATTGTTGCTATGGGAACAATAGCAAAGTGGGAGCTGGATGGGAGAAAAGGTAAAGCAGACTTGAGTAATTATGGCGCCCATGTGTGTGCGAGTGTGTGTGCACACCTACATACTGTATGTGTGAGCACAGAACTTGTCTAAACATATTTCCTTTTATGTATTTGCAGAATGTGGTGTTTTCATCTAGACTGTATTGCTCAGTGTATCAGTGCTCCATATTTATGTATGTATGTGTGGATATGGTATGTGAAAAAGGTATTCTGAAATTGTGTGTGTGGCTACAAAGAGAAAAACTGGAATACCATCCTCCTACATACTCCTACTTCCAACCCAGCAAATGTCTCCTCAGGTGATTATCTTGTGAAACTAATAAAAGTGGAAAAGGTAATTTGATGAATGAGAGAAAATGAGAAAGAGGGTCTCTCCTTCTCTCTTATCTGAAGGATGAAAGAGAACAGGGAGCTGAAATCTATATTTAGCCGATTATTTTTAAGAGAACAATATGCAGGCAGACTGTAGATCAAGGTTGCCTCTTCACACTGGGACTTCATTCTAAATCAGGGAGGATTTTTTTTAATTAACCAAAGGAGCGAGGAGAGACAGTACATCAGGAAAACAATTTCATAGATATTGCTGATAATTTTTCAGCATCAAAACAACTGCTCAAATGCAGTGCCATTTAATGCCGTTCATTGTTTGTAATAATGTGCATTTCTCTGTGCCTTCCTCTGCCTTTCATACAATAACATCAGTGACATTTGGGAAATACTTCATTAGATTCACTTCCCGTCAAGTCGATTTTTATTCATGTAACACCAAATCACAACAGTGGTTATCTCAAGGCACTTGAGAAGATATTGAATGTAATGTAAGTGGGCAGCTTAATGCATCTGAGCATTGCTCCTAAATTGTATCGTTATATATGTAGCATAAGTTTGATGTGGCCTTGTTATTGTCACTGTTGGATCCTCATCCACAAGACCACTGACCAGAAGCAAATAGTGAAATGATGAATCAGTCTCAAGCAGCAATTTTCTCTCTCTCTTTTTTCTGTTTCCATTGTTTCGTTTTTTTTCATGTTTTTTTTTTCTTTTGGCCACCCACATGACTTTGTTTTGTCTCCTCTTCATTTCCTCTGTTTTCCCCCTTTCTTTGTATCTGTCTCTTAACAGTTGTGTTTCAATGGAGGATTTATTATAGTTGTGACAGCCTTAAAATTGACTGGAATGGGAAAAAAAACATTAAAAGGCGTCATGAAAGGAGATAGGGGCGTGCAGAAAAATTGCATTTTATTCTTCTTTTTCAATGGAAAGCAATCCTTTTGTCACTCATATAGTGTTTATGTGTGTTTGTATTTGTGTTTCAGTATCTAGTAGTCATTTTCTATACATCCTCATGTGTGAGAGTGATGCACTCGACACATCAAAGGCCACGTTTCACCCCTGAGAAAAAAAAAGCAGCAACTCACAATGCTCACAGATTACCATGATAAAACTCAAGTTTACAGCTGTACAGCAGCTACAGTTTTGGTCTCTATAGTTAATTTCCTCCATCATGACAATTTTAATACAACTTATGCTTTCAAAATCTTATAAACTCTTAAAGTTATCAATTATTGAGGATGTTCGGCTTTGAGTGTCAGGTGGGAGAGCATATGTGCACCACAAACCGCTCTCAGCTCCAGACATGCCTTAACTCTTTGCCCATTTTTGGATTTGCCAGGAGTTGGGCGGAGTCAGGCAGTGGCAAAATTGTGATGGCAGAGCAGCTCATTCTGAGCTTCAGAAGTCCTCTCCAGAAACCTATGCATCCTATCCTATCCTATCAGAGATAGTAAACATTAAAAGTGCTTGACACACCACAGCATAATGTTTAATTTCAAGCTGGAGAAGCAGAACTCTATTAACTGTTAACCTAATAACTGCAGACGTTTTATTCTTTGTTGCCTCAGAAAAAGATTATTCAATTTAATTCCCAAGATTTGAAAGTAGTTATAATCTCCTTCAAGTCTGCAGGTAATTGACAAACTCATGGTGCACAGTAGGAATTCATTAATGCAGAAAGTGTCCAAAAAGCTTTTAAGTGAGGAAGGAGGTACATAAACTATTTGCAAAAGGGACATCAAGTGGTCACAGCACAGCTAGACGTGTTTGCTGTGCAGAATTTAAAAGAGAGATTCAGTGTTTACTGTTGTGCGTTTAAAGAAAACTTCATCTTTTGCACTGTGGGGGAAACGGCAAAAAATCATGTCTCTGTATTTGAATCGCTGTTTTTCAGCTGTGCTGTGCTGCATAAGTTAGATCGTGTTCTCTTCTCGTGATTAACAAAAAACATATTTGCTGTGAAATTACAGGGAAAACCTGCAGCGTTCGGTGTTGAATAGGTAATTTGTTTTTCGTTCATCATTCCACTGACTCATTCATTTATTCAGTCATTCCTGGCTTGGTACAATCAGTCAGTCAGCAAAGCATGCTCCAAATTGTCTGCTATGTAGTGAATACCTCACAGACAATCAATAAGGCTTTAATTCATCGCTCAAAGATAATTTCATGCTCTCAGAAGCCCATTGGTTATATTAATACATCTATTAAGGCGCTGGGCTATGAACTTAATATTACTCAGCCTCAGAGGGAGTGGAAGAGGGAGAGAGGGAGCAGAGTGAAGAGAGTGCCATGACCAGGGCTACAGCTGTGTGTTAAATGAGAGTTTAAACTGTTAATCATCTTGGTTAGCTTCCCTCTCAGACGAGGTCCAGCACTCTAATGGCTAATAAGACTCTAAAACACTCCACACTGCCAGAGGAAACAGGCAGTTCAGATGAAGACCTGAGCGTGGACCTCTCTTCCCTTTGAGCACCGATGACAGTGGGAGCCCTATCTACAGCACAACTGCTATAAGTGTGACTGAACACTGTAAATGTTATATTTACATCCATTAAAACCTGCCTGTTCAGCCATGTGGCATAAAATATGTATTTCAACATCTGGACAGTGGCACGATAAAGCCATTCATTTGCTATTTTGCATCTAGTTCTGCCTATAACAAAGTATACTTTGTTGGATTAAGACTGACGCTGTTGAATACAATGTCATCTTTAGATTGCACGGATGAAACGGTGGAAAATTAAAGAGAAAAGAGAAGAAAAATAATAATTAAATGTCAGACAAAGGGAAGAAGCATGCAGGGTCATCAGAGAGGCAGTAAGACTTTGATGAAAAGAGTTGTGGGAGGAACAGACTCGAACAATTATGAACGATAAAAGTCCTGATGATTGATGAGTCTTCTTCCCCAGCAGATAATGACAGCTATCACTCTTTTGAATTGATGCCTACAGGCCTTTTTATAAGATTTCATTTCTTTCTCTGTGATCTCTGTTTGTTTTCCCCCCTCCATTTTAACAGTATTTAAATGTAGTCACTGTGTGGAAATGTGCTGTTAGAGGAATAACTTTTAAGAGTGACCTGTGTGCTCTTTTTGTCTCTTATTATTCTCACAAAGATTTCTATAGGGGAAGCTCAGATAATCACAGCGTGGTCACTCCCGCCTCTGTCTCTGTAGTAGGTTACGGCAGCTATATTATTCTATTCATGATTAAAGGGAGAAATGAGTTGTCTAAGCTGTGTGTGCATGTGCGTGCTTGCTTTATTGTATATGAGGCCAGAGAGGAGGGCTGTTCGAAGGAATGATACTAGAGAAAGGCTGCATTTATCCTGGTAGTGAAAGGCAGGGTGGACCTCGTAATACTGTAAGGTTAGGTCATGTGCATGTGTGCGTGTGTGTGTGAGAGAGAGAGATTCTGTTTCCTATATGCACTGTATGTGTCTGTTAACATGTGTAGTAAAGGCTTTCTTCACATCATATTTTACTTTGGTGTTGTTGAAGTGTGTGTGTGTGAGTGTGTGCGTGTGTGCGTGGTGTTGAAAGGTTGTGTGGTCTCTTGTGAAAGGTCTTTGACTGATGTAGTGGGGCCAGACAAGTTACAGTGATAATGAAAGAAACAGGCCACTTTGTGTGTGTGTGTGTGTGTGTGTGTGCCCTGACCTGTGAGAGACAGAACAGAGGTACAGCAGCAGGAGATCTTCCCCACTAACACAAAGACACACACCTGGCTTCCATTACACACTACGTTTGCACACAATCACACAGTCACAGTCACACACTGCACAGACTGCACACACTACACACTACTCTCTCTCTCTCTCTCTCTCTCTCTCTCTCTCTCTCTCTCTCTCAGCCCATCATGCCATGTAGTGTGCAGTTTAAGCTGTCAGATGCTTTAATGGAAGCACTTTCCCATCCCCTTTAAGGCATTGTTGACCACTTGCAAATGCATACGTACACACAGACACACACAGACACCAGCAGAAACTCTTAACAGGCAGCCACACAAACAGCACACACACACACACGCACACACACACATCACCAGAGCCTGAAGTCCGGACAATTACACAATTACCAACCACTTTAACCCTTTACTGAGTGACAGTGGACCATTTAGCTTTACTGAAAAGAACATCACTCACACACTACAAGTGCTCTCAAGCCCCTACAAAGCTGCAGTGGTCAGTATTCTGTTATCTGCTTTCTGCTCTAGTGTTGGAAGAAAATGTAGTTCAAGATTTTACACCATCATTAATTAACTGATTATTGTCAGATTTATTAACATCGGTATGGACCTAAAAAATACAGTACAAGGGATTTTAGTTTTTCTAGATAATATGGCCTTTTTTCACCCCCTGTTCTTAAAAGCAGAAACTAAAGATTTCAGCTTTTGATTTGTACTTGCAGGCTTAAGAGTAAAATAAACTCTTCAATGAGCGATTGAGGGATTTGTGGTTGTGTAGTTGGCTCAGACAGAGACAGGCGGACATAAACAGAGTAAAGAGAGACAAACGATGATCCATATAGGACTGTTAGGTGTACATTTGCCAGCCGTTACCAAGGAGAGATGTTGACACGAGCCCCTGACCCACTGGCTGCTTTACATAGAGAACACATGCTTTCACACAGTGGCAGCAACACCAGAGATTCCTCACAGATCAGTTGTATGTGCGTGTGTGTTTGTGTCATGTTGAAAAGAAAGGAAAGTGCGTGCCTGCGTGTGTGTCTGTGTCTGTCAAAAGAATGCATTCACTTTGCCTTCTCAGAGCAGAGCAGAGCCTGCTGGTTTCTCTCAAAGAATATATGGCCAAGTCTCTCTCTTGCTCTGTCTCTCTCTCTCATACACACATGCAGACACACACACACAAACACATAGAGTAGCACATGGAACACACCAGGGCACTTTGAGATTGGGCTTAATGACCTTAGGAACAACAAAAGGCCTTTCAGCTTTCTTGTTTATCCGTCGTTTGGTGCATTCCTCATTAAGTCCCACAGGAAGTCATTAAAGTCAAAAATCCCCCCTGATAGGTCAACAGCAGCTGAAAGGTTCCCAAAACCAGGAAGTAATCAGATGCTGATTATCAACATGATGCCAAGTGTAATTAGACTTTTTGTGTGTGTGTTTCTGATTGTCCTGTTTTAGTTTTTTAGTCGTTTTTTTTTTTTTTTTTTTTTTTTTTTTTTAAGTTTGGAAGTTTGGCCAAAACTAAGACTTTTTTTCTGGTGTGAAACGTTTAAACCAACTCTAAACTTTTCATGTTGAGCTTTTTAAACTGGAACTTTGAACAAAGAAAATCAAAACAGTCTTGCACTGGCCACTGGAATTTATTTTGAACTATTCACACCAAAGAGAAAAAACTGCTCTTCGGGGACTAAGAAATTGTGTAATGATATAAGAGTTTACAGTACTTGAGCGCACACTTTGTTTGCAAGTTCCAGGGCTTCAGAATGAGTAAGAGCCTCTGAACAAATGGACTTGTGAAGCAGTGGGTTGGATGAAATTCAAGATGTTTTGATGAGCCAAGGTTTTATAGCTTTTTTGATTTTCTTTTCTTAACTGCTGATTGTCCTTTTGACAAAGAAGAAGATGAGCTTTTTTCCCCCCAATGTTTCTGCATAAAGAATTTCAACTAGATGACACACTTTTTGAACTTTCAAGTGTTTTTACTCGCTTTTTAGGGATGGATGAATCAAAGGGACATACTTAAGCTTGGAAAGAAAATTAGTGGGGAAATCACAGCTTTAAACTGTGAAAACCATCATGTAAAACAAAATACAAACAGCTTTTATTCGCACATACTCTAGAGTGTTGCTTCTATCATCTCCTTTCCTCACTCTTTTGTTGAAAGCTGCCTGTGAAGAACTGCAGCAGACTGAATATGAGATGTGCCTAGATAGACTGACAGAAGTTGTTGTCGTTTTTGGGACATCAGACATGTTGCTGGCTGTCTGTGATTGTGGTGACATCCAACTGCGACAAGTTCCTCTGCTATGCTCAGGGGCTACAGTATAGTGGTGATCAAACATAATGTGGTCCTGTGCCACACCTTGACGTGGACATTGGTAAACACATGCGCACACAAAAACTCTTTGCTTTAAGATGCTGGTGCAGATACAAACAAAATGGGGGAAAAATGCAATTTTGCACAAACACATCTTACATTTTCTCACAGAGCACTCAGACCCCATTCCACAGACTCTTTCTCCTGCCTTGATCAGCTCAAACAAGCACACAGTGTTGTTAAAATTTCTGGCCGGCAGAGGCCCGTGAGAGATGGTAATGATAAGGCATCCACAACACACACATGCGCTCACACACACACTTGCAGTAACGATAAGGCATCTACAGTAGCATGCACGCATACACACACAGGGTAATGATAAGGCGTCGCTTACAAGACTTTCTGAACAGATGCAAGCAGGGCCAGAATCGATAAGCAGTGGTTTCCTGGGGGAAATGTAAATAACGCTACACTACACACAGAGAGACCACAAGGTTTAGGAGTGTAGATTACTATTTGAATGAGGACCAGGGAGTCACAGAGAGACACACGGAAAGAGAAGAGAGAGTAATAGTGTGAGAGAGGGAGAATAAGCCGAAGCAAAGGAGAGACTGAAAGCGAGCACCAAGAGAGGCATGCAGAGTGGGAGAGGGCACAATGACATTAAGTGTGAAATATTTTGAGGAGATGAAAAAGCAAGTAAATATTCTGGAGAGGGACGAGGCAAGTGAATTTCTCAGTCCACTGTGAATGTCTGGTTTGGATACATGGCCCATTTGTCTCACTTCAGACACTGAAAAAGTCTCTTGGTGCATTTTCATCTCTTCTTTGTCTCCTCTCCACGTACCTCTCACCGTTGCTCTGCATTTTAATGGCGAAAATAATTTCTCTGTATTTACTTTTCACTCTGTGGCTGCACTCCTGTCTCACACGCAGACAAATGACAAATGTACACACACACACACACACACACACACACACACACACACACACACACACACACACACACACACACACACGTACGTCTCAGTTTTGACACAAGCCAGACAGAGCAATTATGGTCTGTTCTCGTGCCCCTGTGTCTCATCACCCCAGATTGGTTCAAACAAGACATTGCCTCATTGGGTCTGTCCTTATCACGGTGAACATAAAGCAGTGAGCACATTTAGGCCTCTCACTTCCAGCTGATGCCTGTAAATGCAGCCATCACAGATTTCCATTTCATACCCATTGACTGCCTGGTTGTACCACAATGTTTGTTAAATCCTGCCACCGTAATGTCCGCAGAGCTGTCATGGTGTAAAATAAACCTGCGCTGAATTACCTTGTCACAGCTGAATATGTCTTCTACATTGAATTATTTAGCTCATATGATGATGGGAAAATGTTCTAAAAAAAAAAAAGAAGTAATAGAGTCTGGTCTAACAACTGTAATTGTTGCAGAGAGCTCAGAGTGCTGTATCTATAAATCTAACAAAATACTGTCTTGTCTCTCTCTCTCTCTTTTTCCCCTGCTCACCTCATCGGTTCCTGCTTTTCTCCGTGTCTGCCCCCCACCTGCTCAAACCCTGCTCAGGTAAGAATATTTCCTGTAATAAAACTCTATGTGTCAGGTCTGATACAGAAATAGCAATATAGAAATCTCACTTGGCACTGTCCCACTTTGCACTCGGATGCTTCACAGGTGCAGCTTTGCAAATTCATAGCTGAGATAGTTTTATTTTGGAAACAGTTTGGGAACACTGGCGCTTCTACAGTATACAGTATACAATATGCATTTTCACAGTAGTGCAAATTGCTAGAAAGATTCACAGTGGGTTGTTACAGTGTGTTATGTGCAACCCTATAAATAGTCTCCCAATATACTTGTTTTTCACCATTAGCCAAAAAAGGTACAAGAATAATAAAAGGACTAGTACTGTATGAATGTGTTTTCCAGTTCTGGATTGTGATACAGGGATGCCATTTTCATTTGTGGTTCAGTGTGACACCATGCCATTGATTTTTACATAGTGTAAGGTTTGAGCTACTAAACATTTGCAAATGTCAAGAAATGTAAAAATGACCAGTGTGTCATGTCTTAACTTCCTTGATGTTTCTTGATGTTATTTCTTGGTGTTATAAACCATGTGCCGGTTCTTTGAACTTTCTTACTGTAAGCATGAAAGGCTTAATTCAAATAGATGTGTGTATGTGTGTGTGTGTGTATGTGTGTGTACAGTATCTCCATCTTATTCTTTTGTTACTCCATAGTATTCCTGGTGAAGCAGCGAAGCAGATAATGTAATGTACTGTATGTTTCCCACCATGTGATAGAACCAGACTTTATGTCCGTCATAGCTTCAGCCTCCCCAAAGCCAAATTCCTATTAACTTTGGCTGATATTGTAGCGCGGTGTTGAATCTTGTTAGATGACAGCGATGGAGAGATACAGTTTTCTGATTCTCACAGAAATGGCTTTGGACAGGAACAGTGGTTCTCGATCTCCAATTCCCCTCAGGGTGCGTTAAGTTTTTGTTCCAGCTTATCCCTCCATCTAGTCGACTCAATTGTGCTGTTCAGTGAACAGTGAAATGGACTTAGCAGCTCCTCAGTACTGTCAGGTGTGTTTGTTCTCTGAAATAAATGAACAGATGGCTCACAAACCAGCAACGGGTCGTGAAGGCTAGAGGTGTGAGGTTTGTTTGTGTGTGTGTATGTGTGTATGTGTGTATGTGTGTGTGTTTGTATACATGTATGGAAATCTGTGGACCTGTGTGTGGGTGCACATTACTATGGTCTTATGTGGTTATGCATAAGAGTGTGCGTGTGTGTTGTATTTAGGCCAGTGCAGTAGGTATTTTGGCATTCGAGTGCTTGGCTAAGCTTTGAGTTTTGGACTGAAAAGAAAAGAGGAAACTGACGACAGAGATGGAAAGACAGGATCAAGAAAAAAAGAAACTCTGGGAGCGCAGTTGTAGGTGAAGATGAAGGATTATTAAGAGATAATTGAAAGGAAAAAGTAGAGGAGTGAAATGACATTAAATGTTTTTGGGTGTGTTCTGGAAGGGGGAGGAGGATAGGAAATATATAATCACACAAAGAAGGAGAAACCCATAGAAAGGAATACAGGATGTTGATTAACTTAGAAAACAGAATCAAATGCATCCAGACTTTGGAAAAGGAAATAAAAGACAGACAGACATCCACAAAGCTTATGATGACAATGATGTACTGTATATTCTTTACAAAGCATAAAAAATGAACAGGTAGATGCTGGGATGAGGTAAAAGTAAGTGGAGTATATTTGACATCATTACAGAGCGAGAGACAAATGAAAAATTAAAAAAAATAAAAGGCACAAAAGGGCAACTGGGGATAAAACAGAAAATTGAGGGGGAGATTAAGAAGCAAAGACAGATCATAAGGAAGGGCAGCATTAGGATGAGGTGCACCACAGAGGCGATGTATGATTATAGGAAAAGGAGTGACAGGAAGAAGGAGGGGAGGACTGCAATACTTTTTTTCCCCAAACATAAACGAATAAAAAGGCTAATTGCCTGCTCTGAAAATGAGGTGGGAGGTATGAGGAAAGAAGAACCACAGAAAGATGGATGGATAGACAAAGAAAGTGACGGTGAGGACAGACAGAAGGTGCGGAGGGAGCCCTGACATGAAGAGCAAGTGACCCAAACAGAAGTTTAATTAGCATATGTAAATTACCGCTTCCTCTCCGGTGCCAGCTCTCTCGCCTTCCCACCCTCCTCTCTCCTCTGTCTCTCACCTTTTCTTTTATTACTCTAACCCATCACCTATTCATCTTCTCTTCCCTGGCCTACTAATCTACCCTTGTCTCATCTCTAGCCTGTTCTCTCTTTCACCTTTTTCCTCTACAGTCCCTTTTTATTTACTCGCTCTTTTCTGACTGTCACCTTTTGATTTGGTTCCTGAGACCTCAATCCTTTTTTTTTTATCATTTCACCTCCCTTTCTTTCGCTTCCTTCAGGCTTTCTCTTTCTGCTGTCTCTCTCTCTCTCTCTCTCTCTCTCTTGGTTGCCTGGCAGATAATGTTGGCAGTTCTCTAAGCAATTGTTGACGGTATTATGGCGCACTTCACTGGGATATTTATGTGGCCTGTAATCTAAGCCTGTGAATAAACCGGCCAGGCTGTGAGCTGCAGTCAGCAACAGTGAGATAGCTGGCCAAACAGGGCAGAGAGCTTTTCAGCCTTGCTGCCTTTCCACTGAACTATAGGGAAAACCTGGTCACCTTGAGCTTATCAAATGCAACACACACACACACACACACACACACACACACACACACACACACACACACACACACACACACTCAAGTTCACACACGCAACACATCTGACCCTGTACTGATACCATGACCTTTCCAATAATGCTGAGCCACCTCTCTCTTTTTCTTTCCCCTTTTTCTTCTCTCTTCTCTCTCTCGCTTCAGCATTCACTTAGCGCTACACACATTCCTGCACACAAACACACAAGTACGCACACACACACCTGCCGTCCTCACATCCTGTTTCCTTCCTTCCTAACTGCTTGGCTCACTGCCTAAACACACCTCTCATCTCCAATTTGGATTGTTTTTGTTACTCTGAATCTGTGTACTTTTTTAGGTTAAAGTCTCTCTTTAAGATAAATCAACATTTTGGGGATCGTACAGTGATCGCTCACAATACACTACCTCACACAGGCAGCACCACTTAATGTTGTGCTTCATGCCTGTGCACTGTTGTGCTCTACCTTACATGACTTGTTATGGAGACAATGGAGGCTGTCTTACTGTAAGACAAAGGAACTGTAATCAAATGGCTAAATCGAAGATGGCATCCAAGGCCATTAGGCCAACCACATGTGATGTGAGGGAGGTGAACAAAGGTGTGTTTCTTTGTTCAACACAACACAAGTCACAAGTTCTCTGACTATGGACAAAACAAAAAAGCTAAAGTACTACTGAATTGAATCAATGCATACATTGGCACAGTTGAAACGTTTTATGCTTAGTCAAGTGTTGTGCAAGGTAACTTAACTAGGCCCAGCTATGCTACCAAGTCACATGGAGAAGAAAGATGCCATGTTGATGTGCTGGGTTGCAAATCCCAGCAACCACAGGAAAGTCCTACACTGATTCCGGCCAGGTTCGGGCTGAAGATATATACAAATGGGTTGGGTTGTAATGTGCGTTGTTTATTGTGAAATGCACTGAATCGGCACGGCTTATTTTGGTGATTATTACAGAGCGGTAAATGAAAAAGAATGACTTCTACACGGTTCTCATGCCTGCCTCGTTGTAGTCTGTGCTAGCTCTGCCTTGTGGCTCTGTTGCCGGTTAACTCAACTAGCAGACCCTGAGTCATGCTTGTTGGTGCTTGTTCCTAAATCCGTTGGTTGACCCTCGTGTTGCTCAGTCCAGTCCAGAGGTTGGAGAGCAGCAGCAGTTCCTGTTGAGGAGCTGCCCACTCTGAGGGAAGAGAAGAGCTGAGAGGAGCAGCAGCTCCTATTGAGAAGAGCTACTGGACGAGGGTCCAGTGGTTAGAGAAGAGAGTGAGGAGAATGTGGCCTGGTGACATCAAAGGTCCTGGGCCATACAGTGACCAATGTGAGTTGGAGTTGGGGATTTCACACCTGGTTGTGAAAAGGTGGAGGATGCTGGGAGACTGAGTACAATAGCTTTCCTTTGTCTGGGGAACAGAAGAAGCCATGTGGTCTGGTCCTACTTGGAATGGGCTGTGGCCCAACGAACATCGTGCTCACTATCTGTGGCCGAAGCAGATGTACAATAAACATGCTAAAATAAATTTACAGCAGCGATAAACATATTTACAGGCTAAAGCCCTATTCGCACGGGATTAGTTTTACCTGGGGACCTCTGGTAATTTGTAATAATTGCGGAGGACGTCTGTGATCTTAATCCCGTGCGAATGCGCCATGTCAGTATAAAAGTAAGTAAAAATTCCCCCGCAAATTACCTACTATATTTCACCAAAGACCGACGTCCCGTGGTAAAACTAGTCCCGTGCGAATCTGCGTCTCAGTAATTGAGGGGCATTTTTTGTTGTATCTGTGTTTTTAAGAGCCAAGTCACCACCACACACACCTTCACTGCTGCCGATAACTGCTGCATTTCGATTTGAATTCGTGAGTCTATCAAGTGCATTGTTTATCAATACGTCATGCCTGTGAATCTGTGAACGCGCAAGTATAAAAGGCGGATTCAAGGCAGCAGACAAATCCCAACCAGAGCACCGCAGAGAGTAGCGAGGTGAGCGCAGCGCACGCCTTATTTCTCCTGTGATGAAGAAAAAAAAAAGAAGCCTAGAAGTTTAATTGGTGCTGATACGATTCTTTCCTTATAGATAGATATCAGTAGGTGACGTCACGGTGCGTTCCACCGGGCCGCCGCCATGCTGGGTACCGAACACTGAGTTAACCTCTATTCAGATCAGTGCAGCCACATCCTCTCTGACCAGAAGACTGCTGCCTGATGTAGTTTGGATATGGATATTTCTCATTTTGATGGCCTTGCCTTGAAAGCACACACCTCCAGCACCTTTCTGCTGAGACGAGCTTTGACAGCGCGGTGCGCCGCTCTCTCTCCCGTTAAAAGTTAATCTAGCTCACCCAGCTGACCTCTCTCTCTCTCCTCGTCTCTCTCTCTCTCTCTCTCTCTCTCGCTCTCACTGTCTCTCTCCTGTTACTTATATGTGTTTAACCAAATACACGAATACACGAAAAGCCAAATCAAATCAAAAATGCATAGCCCACTTCTTTTTTCTTTTTTTTTAAACTCACAGACGTTTATTTTCATAAAGTAATAAAATATCTCGACATTTTGCCATCGTTAACATTGAGACAAAAGGCTGCAGGGATGGAAGAAGAATTCGGCAAATCATCTTATCATGCAAAAAGGCACAACAAACAGGTTTTGCACAATGGTTTGCACAGATAAGTCTTAAAATATGTGCAACACCTTCTCATCACAATCCACCATCTACACAGTTACGTTATCAGCTGTTATTAAACCAACTCATCAGGACGCGATGACCATTACTCACATTAAACAAACCGTTAATAATCCACACTCAAACCGAAGCAACAATAGTTTTAACTGTACTCAACAAGCTGTTATTACAAGGTTTACAGCAGATATGACAGACAACCTGGGCCGTGTGTGTGCGTGTATAAGAAAGGGAGGGAGGGAGAGAGAAAAGGTAGGTAAAAGCTGTTAGCTGTTAGCTACCGTAGCTCAGGCGTCGGTCTCCCGTCAGGTAAAAGCTGCCGTTTATTCCTCAAATGAAGCTCATGAAGTTGTGGAGCCTCTCCGGTACAGTTATCCATCACTGCTGTTGAATTACCCGCTAAACTGCTGGACGCTAAAACCGAGGGGGCGTCTGTGTGTTTACAATTCACGAAAGCAACGTGAACGTACGAGCTGCTCACACTCAGTAGAGTGAGGCAGCCTCCCTTGGCGTACGTCTCCCAAGCTGTTTAATGACGGTAAAAATGAAACAAAGTAAATATCCTGCATAGTTTCTCTTTTCTGTGCTGCGCTGATCAGAGCGGCGTCCCTACCTAGTGTATTTTACTTAGCAACGATCTGTTAAACAGGAATAACAGACTGTTAAATGCAAAATCAAGATGTAAATAAATATCAGAAATATCAATAAATTATCGGAATACGACATTCAATAGAGCCATGTAATAAAAAAAGGTTTATCCACTATTTTTGTGAGATTTGATGTCACAGCCCATAGACTGCCTTTGGAAGTCGGTACCCAAGATGGCGCTGTGACCGGCTGCGAACGCTGTGTGACGTCACGTGATATCTATCAATATTCTGACTCTTTTAAACAGTGGCCAAACAACAGAACCATTTTATTATATTAGACTATAGCCTATATTTTCCATCTTTGCTGAGCATATAAAGGTTTGTTCTAAATTAAATAAAAGCCTGTCCCATACAGACGCGTGTCTCTCTAGACGGGTCCGCTCGGCGCACACACACACACCCTCCCAAAAAAAAAAAACTATTGGCAGAAGTCCGGGCTGTGAGAACCGGCAGCCTACCCCTCTACCGCTTGACTTGAAGTTATGCCCCCCCCCCCCCCCCCCCCCCCCTTGTCCGGATGCGTTCCGCGGTCCATGCAGCAGCGGATGTTACGACGTGCACAGCTTTGACGTCATATCGGAGCCTTAATGTCAGTAAATTCGAGTAAAAATACAGACTTCACTTATCCCGTGCGAATGCACCGCAAGAAACACAGACGTGGGGGGGTAATTTACAAATTACCAGACGTCCCCAGGTAATACTAATCCCGTGCGAATAGGGCATAAAAAAGGGTTTTGGTCTCTATGGTTAATTTCTTTCTTCATGAGAACTGTATGGGGACTGTTATTTTTTATTATTACACGGCTCTATTGAATCCTGCTCTCTGATTGGTCCAGCGCTGCGTTCTGCGGTCTGTTATTTCTGTATAACGGACCGTCCGTTGCTAGGGAAGCCGCTCTGATCAGCGCAGCACAGAAAAGAGAAACTATGCAGGATATTTACCTTGTGTTTCATTTTTACCGTCATTAAACAGCTTCGGACTAATAGCGATGTTAGATAAATGACTGGTAACTTGTTACAAGGAGAGTGGAGGCTCCTTCCACACCGCTGCTGGAAACCAGACCTGCATCAGAGCCTCTGACCCGGTGTCAGCTCTCCTCTCATCTCGGTGGCACAGCGACTCCGCGACACAAACGCACCCCGTAAACAGTAAAGTTAATCTCTTGTTTATGACAGATACGACTACACACAATACACACATCTTAACACGTGTATGGTAATCTATCGATCCACTGATTGATTATCAAAGGCTTCAAATGCACGAACGGGACAAGGCTCGGCAAAACAGCGGAAGTGACCGGACGTCTTGCAGATTCGCTAAATGATGCAATTTTAAATCGATGAAAGTCGTATTTTGATCAACATTATGTTTCAAATTAATTATTTCACTCGTAAACCGTGTAATAAGCGGGATAATGTACAGTTGGTCGGTTGTTATGGAGAAATAAACCCCTCCATACAACCTGTCGGGGTTTATTTCTCCATAACAACCTCCGAACTATACATTATCCCTTACATATTACTGCATAATTGAAGGAGTTCCACGCGCCACTCTTCTTTACTCATTTGTATGAGCTGGGAGTTTAATGGTATCAGAAAGACCCACCAACCTACTCTTCAGAAACCAATAGGTGACATCACAAAGGCCATGTCTATCTTTATAGACAGTCTATGCTTGCGGGTCAATGTTTTAGTCAACATACTCACATTTTCCTTTAGCATTCATCAAATAAGCTACTCTTCCAAGAAGCTGTTGACTTGTTTTGTCTACCTTGTTTTGTGTTGTGGCCTTGTGGCTCTACAAGCATGCAGTGATGTACAAAAGGTCACAAGACAAAGGCCATCCACAAGATTAACTGCTGTTACTAAAATGTGTGGATAGGTATAATTAAGCTCAACTGAAACACATGTTCAACTTTCTAATCTTAAATTCATGCACAGAGGGTTTGGGCATTGGGCTTGCATCCATGTATCTCCCATAACTGCATCTCGCCTAATGTTTGTCCTTTTTTGTTCAGTAAACACTCACTCATTCCAGGCTGTTTGTTAAACAGCATCTCATTTTTCATCTCATCCCAGACATCAAACGTCTGTGGAAATCCTTGGGGTCTTTGCACACTAAAAACCTTAACAAGGTATACAGGCAGGGGAGGGGCTTCAATAAACACTCCTTTTGATGTCTATGTGCTTAAGTTCACAAAGGCAACATAAAATCCTGTATTTCTACAAGGTTTGTTGTGTTGATTATGATTAAAGATCACTTTTTTAACTCAACTTGTATATATTTGTTCCCCCTCTGCAAACCTTATGCCAGCACTCGCTTTTGATTCCTAGCTAGGCTTTGTTCTCTCAACTTCTCATTACTGTCTATGCTCAAAGAACGACAGAAGAGAGAGCCCTTTGAGTGACTGTAAACAGTATACCTGTATTTCATTACTGAACAGAGCACACTGTTGATCTGTGATCTTTGTGATCTGTGGTTTCAAATTTCTATGTGTTTTTCACTGCTCACATTTCTTGTGCTATAAAGTTGTTTTAATTTGCACTGAAGGGCGTGCCTGCAAGATCCAAGCAAATACCAAGAGGCTGTGCTTCCGCAAGAATTTAATGGAGCAAAACATATAACCCAAATAATAATAACAATTTTACAAAATGAATGCATTCAAAAGTACAGTTTAACTGCTTAACTAAACATTGGTCCTGTGATTCTAGATTCGGTGTTTTCCATTAAACTTAAGAGTTTTTATTTTTCCACTGCCCTTGGTATCATGTTGTATTCAGAATGTCTCTCCCAGGCAATTTACTTCCTCTTTTCCTATGTTACTATCCCTCTGCTTTATCACTTCAATAGACTTTAGCTCAAATTGACGGGTGCTTTATTGGCACGGCACAACCAGAGCATACTGTACTGTACTTCATTGAGGCAGAAGCTGACTACTGAGTTGTGTTCATTACAGAAAAAGTCACAATCCAAACCGACATGATTGAGGTATTTGTGCTGTTCTTTTTGTTACGTTTTGTAAATGCGTCAGCCATGTTTGCAGCCTAAATTACTTTTTGAAAATCCACTTGACATGAGACGACTTCTCTTATCTGCAGGACCACGGCTTGACTCTGGAAACGTTTTTCCTTATTATGTCAAGCAAAATCACAGTAATTCAGTGTGCGACTGAAACATTCAGACAGCAACAGTGTCTTTGTCACAAGTGATTCCTATTTCATACAGTATATTTTATCTGTAGTGTCTTTTTCTTTGGCTCCTGCTGGCAACATCATGTGTTGCAATTTTTATGTCAAAACACAGACATGTATTTGTCCTGCACTGGTGTAAGAGCAAAACTGTACAACTGTATAACTTATGCCTAGCACTATAGTTCAGGTACTTTTTGTACATTGTCTTTATTCAGTTTTAATTCTCTTTCAAAAGTTAAAAACTGTAAACAGAGTGGGATGGTTAGCTCTGTCTCAACACTGTACGTAAGAGATGATCTCCCGTGATGGATTTTTTCCCGTTTCTTTCCCATTCCTTCTTTTTTTTTTAGCACTTGCCACATCCTCTCTTTTTATGTCTAGTCAGTTAATTCCAGGCTCTCAATCTCTTCCCATTTTCCTCTCCTTTAGTCAGCTCTCTTTATTTCCCTCCCTATGTGTCTCATCTGTGCCTCCCTTTCTCCTCCCCTCTGCTCCGCTCTGGTGTCCAGGGGCCCGAGGGTGGATTTAGTGAGAGAAATGGTGAGAGAATGGCAGTGAGTGCAAAAGGGAGTCAGGCAAGAGGAAGAGACGCACACACAGACAGTCAGACCATAACCTAGTGTTGTGTGAAGCACTGGATCCAGAATCTGATCCAGTGTCATCCATTACCCAGCACCATGAGCGACCAGAATAAAAAGCTGACTTGAAATCAATTCCCGAGTTGGAAATGTCTGCAAATGGCCACTGGACTCCTCATGCCATTATTCAGGATTTTACAATAGGTGAGGAGCCAAGCAGCTCGAATACCAAAATATCTGGTGTCACTTTTTTTCCAGATAATGATTTTTCAGATTCCAGTAGATGAATACAACACAAACAGAGCAACCACAGAGCCGATGCTTGTTAGAAAAGTGTTGTCAGAAAATGACTCCCTGCTTATATCTTTTTTTTTATCCTCTGATTGCAACAAGAGTTATTCACTTTCAGTGTGTTGCTGTGATGTTAGAAGCAGATATCTACCTACAACAGAGAAAAACACACAGTTAATTTTTCAGTTACATTATTGATATGAGAGTTTAGAATAATGTTTGGCTGATATTTGGTTGGATAAAGGACCCGTAGAATTTATTCTTTTTAATGAGATATATGGCCAGACTACTCATGCTGAGAGTAGAGGGTTATAAAAAGCAGCGTGGTGTATTTGTATTTGTAAATATTTTAATATTAATGTATGTATTCATAAATGACTCCCATAGTCTTTCACCGCCATATGACCTTAGAACTCAGGGTGCTTGATTTGTGTCCACTTGCGGTGCACCTGCATTGACCACAGCTGGTCACAGATGAACCATGTCCTCATTAGTGAGGCAGATTCTGGATGAGGGCTTTGTCCGTTGTGTGAGGAGTGTGATCTGTGGTTCTGCTAGTTTGTGAACAAGCCGCATTACCATACAGGAGGTTGAGACTCTGCTGTTGTTGTCTTCATGCTCTACTTTGTCAGCTGGCCAGAGAACCGTGGCGCACACACCACGCATACACACACACACACACACACACACACACACACACACACACACACACACACACACACACACACACACACACACACACACACACACACTCAGCTCGCACACAGGACGCACCCTCATTATAATATATAATATGGCCATTATCATATTCCTAATTTGCACCCAAATGGTAAAGGAAACAAAAGGGATGGAGGGGACACAGTGTAACATTCCATAGCAGGGTCATAAATCTTCCATCCTCTGGCCTCTCACTTGCTTCCTCCCCAATATTGCACACTCACACACACATGCACACAACCATTGGACACACACACACACACACACACACACGTCCGTCAGATTTGCACTGCAGTAATTAGGTCTTTCAGGTTATGATAATGTTTGTGCTGTTTTCTGGTTCATCTGCTCACTGGTGCACAGAATGCCATTAATCACACCAGTCTAAATCACATGCTGATTCCACCACAGTCTCTCAGTGTGTGTGTGTATGTGTGTTTGTGCGTGCATGTGTGTTTGTGTCTAAGTGTGCATGCCTCATTTGATGACGCATGTTTTTGTCTCTCTACTGGCAGAGGTGAGAAATTGAGTGAGAGTGAATGAGGCAGAACAAGAAAGTAAAATAGACTAAAAACCACATGGGGTCAGAGAAAAGACAGAAGTAACAAGGGTGTTCTCCATAATAATCCACACCAGCGTATTTCTGTCTGTCATCTGCTTTTTTTCAAGCTTCACAACCTTATTTCTGCATCTGTTTCACTTTTTATGACTTCCTCACTCTCGTCTTTCCTGCTGTGTTGGTGTTGACAAGACAGGCACTAAAGCTCCATGTGACATCTCCACTGTCCCCGTCTCTTCTCTGATTAACACCAACTTCAACAGAAAAGCAGGAGAATTAAAACATGCATGCGGTTTTGTCGTACCATAGCTGTCTCATATGTTTTCTCACCTCAAGGACAAACCAACAGAATTTAGGTTGATCAAATCGTGTGGGGTGAGGGTCACATCCTACAAGCTGAATAATTATCAGCTTCATAACTTATACGTCCTATTGATGGTGGAACACTGTTGGTGGTGCACAATGGAGATCCTTGTACTGGGTTCAAGTTTCAAAATAGTGATAAAATGCACCTAAGGAAAAAAAAAGCGGAGGATGGCACCCAAGGTTGTTCAGCACCTTTTGTCACTTCATCTTTTACAATTAAAGTTTACAATAATAACACTGCACTTATGGAGGGTTTATATTATGGTTCGTAACTACTTTATTAATTATCTTAGTAACACTTGAAAAAATCATTTATAAGCTGCTAACACAGTAATAAAAGGGCAATAGTGACCAAATTGTATCTAATTTACCACATTACACACAATCATACTTCCTTTTACCAGTTATAGTGAGTAATAAGCATTAACTTATCTCAGCAAATAGGAGCCTACATCATTATATTAAAACCTTGTTATATTTTGATTGATTTATATGAAGCATTAATAAATCCTTTATAAGGCAAGTCTCATTTTAAAGTGATGCTACCATCTGTATTACATCAAAGACTATTATTTTCCAGCCAACCAGGCTCATTACTGACAGTCGAGGACATGGTTTTATAATAAAATTGGCATTATGGAATTTTTCACAGAGGTTTCAGACTCAATTCTCCAGTGTAGTCATTTGTATAGAGTACGTAGAGAGAAAATGGTTCTACAGCATATCTTTATGTCCTAGTGAGACCTGAGATCAATGGCCACAGAAAGAAATGGCAGAGGAAAAGGGAAAGGAGCATCTTCAAGGACTCAGGATCACATAAAGTCTAACATGATTTTTTTTCAAAACGTACATTTTCTTTTGTTCTCCATCCCAGGTTCTGTCTGCCACCTTCTATGCCTCCTTTTTCATCCTCCTACTCTTTCTTCTGTTCTCCTTGCCCTTTTGCTCTGTTAGATTGCACCCCCACACAACACATGCACATACACTGCATAAGCAGAAACCATAGGCTACACATAAAAACTGATGGCATGATGTTGCCTGGGAAATATGCTTGGTGTATGTAAGCAAACAATTTAACAGCCTTTGATTTCCCCTGTGTCCATGTTTAGCATGTGTGTACGTGGGTATGTGAGTGAGTGATTGAGCAAGATAGAGCAAGTTATAGAGGGAAGAGTTAAATTATCTTCTTGTTAAAACTACCTCAGACTGTGGCTGAGGAAATTTGTCGCCATGTCACTGTACACTGACAAGCATGCTGTAGCCTTGACAGACACTTGATATACTTTAATAAGAATGATTACCCCCCCACCCCCTCCAACAATAGAAAAGTAACACATCTCCAAGCACTGGTTCAAAACAGCTGATTTAGTATGTATACTTTTCATTACACAAAATGCTTTCTCGTTCAGACAATAGATCATATTCAATTCTCTTTAAAAGACGAAGCACAATTTCTATAATGAGTAAGTGCATTTTCAGCAGCAGCTAATTAAGTTTAACCTCTAAATATGTGGCTTCCTCAAGATGAAAGCTACCTCATCAGTTTGTGATGAAGCTGCATTTTAATGGTTCAGAGGTGATCAACTAATTTTAATAAGTATAATAAGATGAGATGTTACATGACCAGAAACAGGCATCATAACATGCTGTCGGCAGCTGTGGCACGTGTTTACAGGACTGTGGCATTGCTTAACCAATAATCATAAACTTTGTATGGGCTGATCTGCATCTTTTGACTCTTATGACATGTAGTTTCAGCGCAGTTGTTTGTCAGTTTCATGAGACTGTCACAGCAGGCAAGACTGAGGTAAACCCAAGTTTTATTCACAGTGAAGAGTTTGACAGTGTCAGTAGACATCAGGCAAAAAACAGTCACAACCACGTCTTGACTAACCAAGTTTTAATGTGTATATTATTTAACTTAACTTAATTTTTCTCTGCTGCTACTAACAGTGCTCATGCTACTACTGCTGAAAGCCCATTTGATTGATTGATTGATTGATTGATTGATTGATTGATTGATTGATTGATTGATTGATTGATTGATTGATTGATTGGTTGATTGGGATTTCTAAGAACATACACCATCTACAGGCATATCATTTCCACATGCCAGCTCTGTGCAAACAATAGCAGTGGCTCGTTCAGCTGTAGTCCATTACCTCTGAGCTTACAAGGCTGAAACACTTAAAACCCATTCATCAGCTCTCTGACAGGACAGGCTGCTGCAAACAGATCCAGTCATGCAGTGAATCCACTCTGCTACAGCCCCCCACAACATTTCAACTTCTGACCTCAGTGTCCACCTGCACGACGGCTCTTTCATCATACAGCACATCTTCTTTATAGCTCACTCACACACTCATACTTACACATGCAGACTCAACATAACACACACACACACACGCACACATGCAAATATACACACACTTAAAAGCCTGATCACCTTTGACCTTGTGACCCCAGTTAACTAACTAACCCCTTGTTATTTCCCCTGTTCACTGCACCTCTTTGTGTGGGGCCTCACTGAAAAGAGCCAGTCATGCAGGACTGGTAGCCCTGAGGCAACTTCAGTTTCTAGCCTATCAACATATCCATACATCTTTCTTCTAGGGCGATTCACATATAAGCAGAGTGACTAAGTCACTTGTTCGCCTCAGAATTTGAACTTCTAACCTTTGCTTTGCTTTGCTGTGGACATTTCCTGGCAGCTCTATTTTCTGATCACCTCTTAGATGTTTACTTTTAATGTTTATGTGTTGGGCCAACAGGATGCACAAACACAACAAGCAGAGCACTTAGCATTGATATATGTTTGAACTTGATCTTGCTGTTTACATGCAGTATAATAAAAGCCATATTTTCAGAAGCTTGTAAAGGCAGTAGAACAGCTGTACTTATGTCCTTTATTACACAACTTCCCATAATTAGTTGTTGACTTTTATTGTCACACTTTGTCTCTATTTACAAAACTACAGTATATACTAGAGTCATTAACCCTGTAGGACATGAAATGAAATCCACTTGACTCTCTCCAGATTTGAACTCTTAACCTTGGTGTTTATATATGACCATGTGTTACTAATGTAGAGTTTCTCAGCACTGTGACTGGACTGTTAAGAATTTGGTCTCCAAACTAGTCAAGTAAAAGTTAATGATGCGTGCATTTACCTCCTTTCCATGTGAACTGAGTCTGAACTTCATACTTTGCTGCATAATGCTGTGATCTATTTTCGAGCAGCTAATATGAGATTTGTAAATAAGTAATTAACCACACGGTGACTCTGTGTCAAATGGAATTAAAGTCCATCTCAGAATGGTTTGAAATGGAAATTAATCTTAAAATTGAATCACAGGTTTCCAAATATTCAGTGATACAATAATGTCTTTTGACTTTTCCACACATAATTCTATGACATTTACTTCGCCATATGATGAAATCATATTTTGTTGTGAGGTCTCCCACAGTGTGTAGGATGTTACAGCTGTTTAAAACTGACATCAAAATGATATTTCGAGGGAGAAATTGGATTTCATACTGTAACTACATCGTAACCATCTTGAGGTTGAACCAAGTTGGAGAGAACTTTCTTCCCTTTATTGTTTATTGCTTTGATGAATGCTCCTTTAATTCATATTTTTACTCTCACAGCTTGCATGTTTTTGTTTCAACAAAATAACTGAAAGGGATCTTTTCCCATCGTAAAATCATCTCTTGATCTTTCAGCTTCAGAACAGCACTGCTACTTCTGAGAACTGTGGCTACATGAAGCCATCAGGTTTCAACTCTTCAACTCTTTTTAAGGATGGTCCTCTCACTCATGGCCCATCTGCTGCCCTGAGTGCTTGGAAAAGAAAATATATAAAAAAGATAATACTTCAGATTAAAGTAAAGAGATCTCTTTAAGGAGGAAAGACTTTGCTGGCAGAAGTTACTCATTATTTCCCCTTTCCCTTTGAAAACATTTTGTGGTCTCACTGCCTGCTGCCATTTGAGCTTGTGAAGTCTCTTTAGCTTTGAACTGTGTACCCATGCCTTCAAGCTTTACCATTGTTTGCGCGCACACAGGCATCAATGGGCTGCATCTGGGCCACATGTCAAAATAGTTAGCAATCAACCACCAGTCAACAAACCAGTGACACAACAGAGCAGTCGTTCCTATAGCTGCCTGTTAATCTACACCAACGCGAGTCTCTGGTGGAGCCCATGATGTGGAGGCTGTGCTTAATTTAAGTGTGAGTGAACAACTAGGACACTTGTATGTACTGTACTGTACACACTCGCTGCAGCTCAGTGAGGAGCTACTGTACATGTTTATGCTTATAAAAACTGCTTATAGCGTCAAGAACACAAGGGTGACATGTTGAGGTTAATGTTGAAACATACCATACTGCATGTTAGGAATGAATCTTTAATCTGCATGCAAAAGTGCTCTCCTTGAATAGTGAGCACACAGTCAATATGGCTCATGTTGAATCATGTATGAAGTTTCTGTGTATACAGCACCAGAATGCTTTGAACTGTGCTGACTATCTTAGTTGTGTAATGTGAAAGTAAAAATAATTATGTATATTGAATGGTACTGCACATGCCTGAAAATTCAGACTTGTCCAAGCAAACTGAGATTATACATTATGACGTATAAATGTTCTCTGTAAATCTTCATTGCCTGGCTAAATCCGCAAACTAAAACTAAAGCTGACTGTGGCTTGCTAAATATTCCTCTGTGACACTCTTTATAGTATTTTCCATGACCAACCATCCAGAACACATTCTGTTAACTAGCTGGCATGTTACGACCTGTTTCCTGCTCCTACTGCACAGACGTGCATCTGACAAAGTGACAAAATAAGGTGTGGAGCCAAATGTCAATGCACTACGACCAGTACATCATTGTACTTTAATGACCGTAAATGATACTTAATTGTAACATTTAATTTATCATAGTAATATTTATGATTAGATGATACTGATCTTGACCTAGCCCAAATGCAACACCCAGAGGTTTTTAAACCTTCATGACAGTTTGTTTTTCATTTAAGCTGTTTTTATGTAGCTTTTATTTTATGTATCACCTGAATTTTCTTCCCTAGATGTGTATGAAACTCTTGCAAAGCCTGTTGTGTGATTTTGAAAGGATTCAGATGTAACCAAAAATAAGACTGAAGATAAAATAAGGGTATCTTTCTCTCTTTCTCTCTCTCTCACACACACATAGCCACAGAATTGAGATTGCCTCTGCTCATTGCTCTAGTTCCCACAAGCTCAAGCACAGCTCATTTCAGAAATTAGTACTTGTGAGGGTAGTGGACCCAAGATAAAAGTTAATTAGGACTCTGGCAGCAGAGGATCAGACAGAAAGAGGGACAAATGAATGGAAATGATGTTAAAGGAATGACTTGACATTTTGGACCTTAGTGTTTTTCTTTCTCAGCTGCCTCACATACCCTAGCAGACCAAATTCCCCATGTTAGCACTTCAGATCCCAAAATGGCATGGAAGCACCGCTGGCATTTTCATTAAAACCAGTAGGCAACATTAGCAGTGAGCTAGCTCATTAGCTTGCAGCCAATGCCACTTCAAGAAGAATGCAAGACTAATGATGTGTTTTTATGTTAGCACAAGAACAAATTAGTATTTTTATTTTGTCTCCACTGGGATAGATCCCTGCAGAAGACAAATAACACAATAACAAATGTTTCCAAATGTTGTTAAATCGCGTTGAAATTAGGAGATTATTTGACAAATTGTGACAAAATGTGGGACCCACAGGAGGACAGCAAAATGGTGCAAAGAAAAGTGAGAAACCACCATGAAGATTGGGAGAACAAATAAGAAAAGATTAATTGTGCTACGAAGAGATATTTACTGTACATCTTGTGCTGCAGTTTAGAAAATAGAAAAAGTGTAGGCATTATTGAGATAAAGGAGAGATGGAAGTATAACAATGGTGTTCTGTCTGTGACTATACATGAGAGACAGAAAACAAGGAGAGGGCAAGAGAAAAGCATGGTCAGTAATGTGTCTGTAATAAGGTCAGAGGCAGAAGTCCATTATGAAACCCCTTTGAGGCTCTATTTATAGTGACCTAAGGAGGGAGGGAGAGAGGAGAGGATATAGTGAGCAATTGAGGTAGAGAAAAAAAAAACAGAAGAGTTTGATATGAAGAGGTAAAGGAGTAGGGGAGAGAGGAAGCCTGAGAAAAGGTGGTGAAGGTTGGGGGGGCAGAGTGTGGAAGGATGCCAGAAAACAGAGCAGGGTGGCAAAGTGTTCGCAAAGAGTAAAGATGGGAAAGGTGAGGAATGGGGGATAGAAGATGAGAGTGTTAAGTGTGGCAAGAAGACACGGAGAGAGAAAGAGAGAGGAGGAGGAAAGGATGGAGGGAGGACTGAGAAGGAGGAGAAGAGGAGAGGGAGACAGCAGGGGAGAGTTTGGCGAGTCATGTGGTTGGAAGGAGTGGGGGTGGGAAGGGGAAATGGTAGAGAGGATGGATAAGAAGGCAAGAGAGAGACAGTGAGCCTCCAGATGGAGAAAGGCATGAACAGTGAAACGTCTGATCCAATTTTATCTTCAGCTCTGAATCAAATAGCCAAAATATGGGAAAATCTTCAAATGAAATAAGCCTCTAAGCTGTTCTTAATCATTTGAGTTGAGGCCATCTTTATTATTTTATTCTGTGTGTGTGTGTGTGTGTGTGTGTGTGTGTGTGTGTGTGTGTGTGTGTTCATTGTACTCATTTCCACTCACCAAATAAGATAATCTACAAAACTGGGCTGAGCATGGCTTTTTAATTCCTTCATGTAGAGAGCAGGAAGGCAGCAGGGATGAGGAGACATGTGATAGGGGGAAAGGAAGGATGGAAGACATGAAAACACAGATGTACTGTAATGGAAGAACAGATGACAGATATATGATGAAATGATGAAAATGCCACGAGGAACGCGAGACTGAGTCTTGCACAAGATGGGTGGGTGGGTGGTTTGGGGTTGATGGGAAATGCATCCCTGGGGAAGTGACCAAAGAGAGACGGGTGTTTAAATCTATGCCATGACTCCGAGGCAAAAGGAACGGGGAAAAAACAGAAAGAGACGAGAGGGTCGGACAGAAAATGTGACTATAAACAGGTTTTGTAAGGGAATGAGAAAAGACATCACGGATCCAGATGAAAAAGAGTGGAGAGATGTATTGGAGAGATCGAAAAAGAAGTAATCATAAAAAAACAGACGGACCTGCATACAGAGGAAAAATATGCAGACACACACACACACACACACACACACACACACACACACACACACACACACACACACACACACACACACACACACACACACACACACACACACACACACACACACACACACACACACACACACACACACACACACAGACAGACACACACTGAATAGAGACAGGCAGGTGGATATGAGACATGGATCATATACAGCGCAGACGTACACACAAGAAGCCAGCCATATTATCAGCTGTCAGCCACCCAGAAAAACATTATCCTATCTCCCTGAAAATAGAAGTCCTTTCCCGGCCAATGTTTTGATATTCTAATGCACTGCCCTGCGCTGGCTGCTTGTATTAATAGTGATGCTGAGCTGTGATAGTAGAACATGAATGAAAGCGAAACTTTGCTTTTCCCTCAGGCCTGGGATAAGGGAGACAGAATCCATCTGGAAGATAACATTACACAGCATCTTGCACAAGTTTGTACCCCCACAAGCTTACATAACACTATGCATATGAATGAGATAATCTATCTGAATGTGAATGTGTGTGGTATACGAACATTTGTGTGTGAAATATAAAATGAGACCTCATGATAGTGAAACGGTTATTCTCATTTTCTTGCTCACCGTCCATCTGGTTGCTGGTTTTCTCCTTGTCTGCTTATCTGGTTTTCTCCTGCTTGAATGCATTCCTCTCTCATTATAGTGTTAATGCTATATCGATGCATTATTCAGTTTCAGACAGGGCCTGTGATGAACAGTTCTGGGAATTAGTCCCGTGATGGTTCGTCAAGCACAATCCTTGTGTTTAGCAGAAGAAACGCAGGTACGTTGCCTAGACAAAATTACAAGATGTAGATGTACAGTACATGACATTTCTTGAGTCTGGTGTAGCCTGGCTCTTACCCAGTGTAACCGAAGAGAGGTGGGAGAGAGGCGACTTGCCCTGAATGGCCTGCCATTACTGCTTCTCAAAGCAGTGACCTGGTTCAGAGGAGGAAGTAGAAAACCCCCCGCATAACCAAGGACTGAAACGGACTATCACAGTGGCTAATGGTGTGGCATTTAGGGTTCAAGCCATGTACCGAGCCATATGGAACGTACAAAAAACTGTAACCAAAGCCTCATTGCGTGGTGCTCAACCTTATCAGAGCTGAATCAGATATAAACCCCTGCTGTGGACCATCCAGTGGTGTCCAGCAAAGTGTATCTGCACACCTAACCCGGCAGCGGAGATAAGTGCTGGCATTAGAGACATTTCCGGGCAAATGAGGCACACTCCTTTCTCCCTCAGTTCTTCATATAGAGCAATATACTGTAAACCCCCCCCCCCCCCCCCCCCCTCTCTCTCTTTCTCCGTCTGAGCCCCAGAACCAGACAACTTTCTGAAATATTGCAGAGTGAGGGAGAAAATAGCTTAGAAAGTCACACATGGAAAGATGCTTGAAGCAAGAAAGCCCACATGAGGGTGGAGATGAGGACAAAAAAAGAGAAGGGAGAGTGGAAGAGGAAAAGAGTGAAACAGTACAATAATGCTGGAGCGAACAACAGCTGCAGCAGTTGTCATTCAAGACAAGCATAGAGTGTTTGTAATAGCGTGTTAGTTTGCATGCAGTGGTTGGCAGGGAAAGCCAACGAAAGAAAAAAAAGCTGCCGAGCACTCTCGCACTACCTACCTGCGAACTCCCACTCATCAGCTGCTCCTGTGCTGTATGTGATCTTGCTCAAAATGTGACTGTGCCCATTTGTATATATTTGTGGTGTATGTCCAACTGTGAGTGTCTCAATGTGACTTCAAGCAAGCAAGCAGCGCCTGAGATGGTGTCTATGCCTCCAGTCAAGTGCAGTCAGGAAACACTTTATTTTTAATTTCTTGTGATACATGTTATTTTTATTCCACCCATTCTGTTTATCTTTTTTAATAAATCCTCTTTCAGCTTTAGCTTTGTGACTTCGTAAGATGAAACATATCAGTGATTCCTATAATTTTAATTAACTTCAAGCAAAATTCTTGTTGATTGTTTCATTCTTTATTTATTTTCTTTAATTTTTTCAGTGCACGTAAACTCAGTAATGATTTTGGTGGCTTGGTGGCTTTTGGTGGCTTCATTCACTGTGGGACAGGAACTGACCAACCATTGTTACAGCTACAATAGTGCTAGCAGTGCTAAAAACTAAAATATACCAATTAAAAATAGGAAATAAAATAGTGAAATATTTCATTTTCCAAATCCAAGCTTGTATTCTTAGTATAACTGCCCTGTAATGGACTCGTTATGACCAGAAAGGGCCTTCCAGCTATTCAGCACATGTGCATACACACTAGTGGTTTTAACTGTAGTGGATATTTACTGATGCTGTCATACACTGATGCTGACCTCTGTATAGCCTCCAGAAAGCTACAAATGCATTAATTACTCACCTGCTGTATATTTGCACACATTCAAATGTTCAAAATACGATGATGTGCAGTAGTGGAAGCAATAAGAAACACAGTATATCAGCATAAATGCACATGCAGGCACAAATGCATGAACACATACAATTGCATGAACTTGCAGTATCCCTGTTTAAAAATGCATGTGCACTGACAAACCTTCGTCCATGCACAAGCACATACTGTACACTAATATGCACATTGGATGCACCCTGTCATTATAACAAGGCAGTGCAGCTTTCTCAATTATAATTTAGGAATGAATAAAATATGGATGTCATCGACATACACCACGTCTATGTTGGTGTATGTCCAAGATGACTCATGTCTAATAATGTAAGTGTATGTGGCTCTAATATAATTATTGAGACTGAGACAAACAGGTTTTACCCCCAAAACGTGAATATGAAGCATAAAGACAATTTAACAAGCAGTGATGTGTCTCTCTGTTTCTTAATATTTGTTTTTTTCTTTAATTGTTTTTCCTGTTTCTAATGTGCAAACATCGCTCTCACTAGGAAGTCAGTAAAGAATGAGAGGTTTCATGTGAAGGCTTGGTTACAGTTTTGTATAGTATACATTATGTCTTAACTACCACAGGCCACCCGGAATACAGCGAATGTCTTATAGTGGCTCTTCTTTACTTCTGCCTTAACTGAGACCAGCTGTGGCTTGACAGAGTCACCCCTCTGGAGGCAGGGCCGTAAATCAAGTTCCAGGCTTTGGAAGGGGCCTTATATGTCACACACAATGAAAGTCTGAGCACTCCAAACAGCTGTCACTGTCTGCTCTCATATTGAGAGAGTCTAGCTTTCAAAGTACTCCCTGCTATTATGAATTGCCTAGTATAGCTCTGAAAGCCCGATATAATTGGCTATGACAAGCAGTGTGCTGTGCATGCTATATTACAGTATATCTTGCTGGAGTTATTTCTGTCATCCAACAGTCGTGGTTGGTCCAGAGGACCTCTTCTCCCATGTAAAATAATGCAGATAGCCAGTTTGAGAAACTGTTGAGTAACTGCAGGCTCAAAAGTTACTTCAGGGTTCATCATTACATCTCAATAGAAAAGTGAGGATGGTACTGTGGTTATTGTTGTGTGTTTGTTTGCATAGAAATATACAAGTCTGACAAAGCCAGTGTGTTTTCCTGAAGTTTATACTCAAATATATAATTGTTCCCTTTGGACAGAGGTAATGGAGTGATTAAGTTGTCTCACTTTACGCTCATGTCTTGAATAAAGTGGCTTTTATCAATGTGCCGATTGAGGATAAGACCCTGATTAAGTTTCGAGTGGATGCAGATGATGTGCGGCCGCCTGGTGTCTTGTTTCAAAAGGGATGTGACACTCTAGGATGGTGTATAATTCCCTGGCATGCTGTGTCAAGTAGCGCCACTGACTCTTTACCCACACGACCTCAGTCTCTCATTTATAAACAGATCTGACTGAGAAATGCTCACAGCTCCACACACCTGCATACTTGCAGTGTGTATGTTATCATGTCTTTTGTGAGCCTGCATGACTTTGTTTTATCACCCTCATCTGAACCACTCACCACCTGAATACAACTCTGAAGCAGGGAGTGAGAAAAACACAAAGTGAAATACATGAGAGAAAGAGAAAAAGATGGGAAGATTAAGTGTGCGATTACTGGAACTAAAAGGTTGTAAACAGCTCCTGAATGCCCTGGACACAACTGACTGTAAATGGAAGTTGTTGCAAAGAGAAATTTGATTTGTTTTTTTCCCTGCTTGCAACACAGAAAAACACAAACTTCCTGATAAAAAACGTGGCACAATAGCACATGATGCTGACAGAATTATGAAAAAAGGCCTGAATTATTATCATTACTTTTAAATACATTGCCATTGCTAGAGGCACAGTAGCATTTAAAGTACTGCAAACAATAATATGCACTGCTCAACAACCATGGATTACAGGTTTATCTTCAGGCAAAAGTGGGTAAAGAAAATGTTACCAAGATGTATAGCTATTGTTTCCAAGCATGAATAATTAAATATTGGATGAGTAAACACTTAAGAAAGTTGAACACTGAATCCCCAGTGGATGGTTGGAAAAGATGTTTTCAATGAGAGAATAATAAAATCCATTTGTCATTTTCTTAAAACAATAACGTCAGCAAATTATAGAAGACACAGCATAAAAGAGAGACCAAGGGAGTAGGAGCAGATGGTTCATACTGTTGTATTCATAGAGTCAGAAAGACACTGAAATGCTGCTCTTTATGGGAGTAGTTGATAAGATTATTCAATTTTTATTACTGTGTATGTACGTGTGCTTTCTAATATGTATGCTTCAAGTACAGCAGAGCTGCTACTGTCTGCTGTGTGTGTCTGGTTGCCCAAATGAAGATATGCACTTGTGGGTTTGCGTGTGTGTGTGTGTATGTGTGGTAAATAGCAGCATCATATATCTAATTCCAGAGCAATGAGACACTAGCTCTCTACTGCCCCATCATCCCTCACTTTCTCTCTCCATCTCCCTAAATACCCTGAATTACCTCCTAAGCCTTTTCAGCATTGAAATAGGGCGTTTCAATAGACTGTGATATAGTAAAGTATGTGTGTGTGTGTCTAGGTAATATGAGCACTGAATTTGCATTTTTCTGAGTTTGAGAAACAAAATGTTTTTGTGTGTTGCTGCGTGTCAGCGTGTGTTTATGAGAAAAATCGTGAGAAAAATGAAAAATATGTGAGCCTTTTGCTTTTTGTCTACACAAATGATTTTGGACCTATGTGTTTGTGGGGATGTGTGCATATTATTTTGTCCATGTGTGCATGTGTGTGTCTTAATTTGGCAGTAAAGGTTTGATATCAAGAGGGATTTTCCAGCTTTGATTTTTAAGTAGTCAGTGTGTGTTTGTCTCAGTGTGTCTGTGGCCATGTGTGTGTCGATACGGGGTATCAGTTTTTAAATTGTGTTTGTAAGTCTATTTACGGTGTGTGTGTGAGTGCACGCGTGTGCCTGTTTCTCAGTGTGCGTATGTTTTCTCAGCTGCTTCTGATTCTAAATAGTAGATAAGACGTTAAGGAGTATGATCTCATGATTTCCACGGCTACTGCACTGATACACATCACAGACCACTTACTGAGAACACAAGAGCCTATCTCTCTCACACGCACACAAACACACATTCCTACCCATGAGGCATTTTGTCTATATATGGCCCGGTTTGACTTGCATTTGGTGGCAGACATGGTAGCATATCTCTGAATTTCTCAACCTCAGACACATGAAAATCGGGGCGAATGTTACAGTGTGGGTGTCGGTGTGTCTGCTGAATGGCCTCAGGAGCCACTGTGCACAAAAGATACACAACCACATGGTAGATATTGGTATGTAATTCTCAATTATGTATCAGTCATCCCCCTGTTTTGCTCTTTGACTCTCTATCAGTTTTACTGAAAACATACAAACCTGGCAACTTCACCGATAACACTATGAGGTGTTAAAATGACAACTGATTTTGATGATTTAGCTAAGCATTGCCTTTGGTAGTAACATGTTCAAATTATACCCATCCGTTGCTTAGGAGTGTTATTTCAACAGTGAGGGTATTGTAGTATTTACAGTAGGTGATGGCTTCACACCATATCCACTAATGTTGGTAATAGAGCCACATTTCATCAGTCTTTTCTCCCCCAATCTACCTCTCTCCTCACTTTCCCTCTCCTATTGATCCATCAGTCTCTCTCTTCGTGTGATAGATCCATTCACCTTGTCGGATGACGCTTGAATATGATTGGTCACTTGTCATGACATCAGTACTAAAGCATTTACAGATATTTATTGGTTTGGTGTGTAGGTTTTCTGAAGTGGGCAGGCCTACAGGTGCGAATGAGGGAATAAATGTGTTTTTTGCCCCCGGTACATATTTACTACATACCATAAATCGAACTTGGACATTGTTCTGCTACAGCCATCCATTATTGATGACAACATTCAGGCAAGACGTTTATGAGCGGGGCTTTTAGGATCAGTAATTCACTCTGTCAGGAGATCAGCCGAGAGAGGTGGGGGTGAAGGGGATCAGAAACAAGAGGAAAGAACAGGAAGGAAATAGAAAAGTGATGGGAAAAACGGGAATTGGTGAGTGGAGAGAAGTGAGAATGGTGCAGAGGAAAAAGGAAATAGAAGACATTTTTTAAAACAAAGCTTTTATTCATGGGAAAATTTCCATCCTTCCCATTTTCTCCAATCCACCCACCCTCCTCTCTGGCTATCATGTTTCCTATGCCAATCAATAATTTATAGCTGTCGCTCCAGAGCAATGAACCCCCCTCACAAATCCCGCCTTCCTCCTCCCTACTCTGAATGACAGATGAGGGTGAGAATGGGTGTTGGGTCAAAGTGAAAAGTGGGAGGTGGTGCAAAGCAAAGTGGTGGAGAAACATAAAGTAGCAAGACACGTGCAATAGTGAAAGAGAAAGCAGTGCAGTGTGGGTGAGAAATGAGACTGACAGAGGAATGGGTGAACATGACACTGGATAAATAACCAAGAGTGGGAGAAAATGAAATTATGTAGTGAAAATGTCTGCCAATTTTCATACTCTCAGAGAACTAATGACAGAAGTACGAGAGAAAATGTCAGCTTTGTGACATCAAAGTGAGAACGCTGCCTACTCATTTTTCCCCCTATTTGTGCCTTGTTGTTTTACCCAAGCTGCTTTTAGCTCCTAGCCCACAGCACAGTGCTATTCTCTGAGATAAGGACCACAAATACACGCGCACACACACCACACAACGTAAGGGTGCACAATTATGTGTAGTCTTTATTTTGTATACAGCATTTTTGTGCCTGTTTTTGTACAAGTGTCTATGTGACTGTAGCCATGGAACATTAAGGCTGGAAAAAAAAGGTTGAACCTTGAAGCTGTGTGTCAAAAAGGTTTTGTGTGTTGACATTTTCCCATGACTCACATCTCTCCAGGTGAGGCAGTGAAACAGAGACAGAGAGAGAGAGAGAAACAAACAGTTTTAATAAAACTGAATGACGATGATAATGATGATGATGATGATTGGGGGAGTGGAGTGGAGGGAAATTACAAGCTAAAAGAAAGATGTGCATTCACATGTGTGCGTCTTTGGGAGAGGAAGAAAGAGAGGCCTCTTCCTCTGCCTCCCACCTGCTCTTGTAATCCTCTCTTTTTCTGGTGACCTTGGCAACCTGGTGACAAAACATCCTTGGTGTTCCTTTGATTGAGGCCACGGGTGGGCGTGAAGTTTGGACAGACTGAAAAGAGAGTGGCGGAGAGAGAGTAGGATCGAGGAGGATAAGGAAGTTGCAGATGCCCTCAGGGTTGGCTGCTCTGTCTCTTCAGTTATTTCCTCCTGTCCATCTATCTGTCTGTCAGTACCTTTTCTGCCCATTTCTCTCTCTGCTACTCTCTATAGCATTTACCCTACTATAGTGTAACTTAATAAGAGATTAAGATGTGATTAGTATAGGGGAAAGGGCATTTAACTGTGAATCTAGTTCAAACATATTTTACAGCGCTAATAACAGGACGGCAACGTAGCCTTTCCTGTTTAAGTTGATGAAGTATATATGAAATGTATTTTGCTATCAGTTAGGCCTCAGGATGTTTAGTGTATATTGCAGGTGCTGTTTTGTCTTCCCTTTGTGTCTTTATAAAGCTGTGTGTGTACTAAATCAATCTGTCGGAGATCTTCTGGGATTTCCAGGCTGTCTGTGTCGGATTAAACTTGCATGAGTTTTAAGTAGTTGTGCTGCAAGGTGTTGTTGGGTATGTAGTCCAGGCAATTTAGCTCATTTTGGACCCAAAAATAGAACTAATTGTCACAGAAGGTTTTTCACCATACATCATTTCTATGAGGTGTCTAGAACAACATACTAAAAGTCCTAAGAAATCCTAGTTGGGGAAATATGTTTAATTTGCATCATTATTTACTGTATAAAGTCTATGGTGCCGACAACAATACACCCCAATGGGGCTATTTTTTTCCTTTACTCCTATCACAATGAAACTTTACATGATGAAAGTATCCATGAAATGTAACATTTTTTGTATTACAAGTTTCTTTGAAAATGTATTTGAATATGCAAATGAGCCTTACACTAATCAATTATGCCCAAAATACACCCGAATAGGCTTCTTTTTTTCCTTTACTCCTACCACAATGAAACTTTACACAATGAAAGTAGACATTAAAAGTAACATTTTTTGTATTACAAGTTTCTTGGAAAATGAATTTGAATATGCAAATGAGCAATACACTAATGGAATATGCCCAAAATACACCCAAATAGGCTTATTTTCTTCCTTTACTCCTACCACAATCACCCTTCACACAATAAAAGTATACATGAAAAGTAACATTTCTGTATTTCAAGTTTCTTGGAAAATTAATTTTAAATATGTAAATGAGCTCAACACTAATTGACTTATGGTCAAGAAGCCATAAAGCTGCAAGCAGCAAAAACAGGGGCCAAATAACTTAGTTCTTAGTCCCGCTCATATGTTGTTGAACATATATATAACATCATAAATGTCATATATAATATAACATCACACACAGTCGTTGAAACGACTTTGATGAATTCTGACTTTCTTCTGATGTTCTCTGCGAACTGGGAGGAAAGTCGTTAGGTAAGGCTTGTTCGCTAATAATAAAAAAAAGAATTTAGAAAGCAACTGGAGACAAATTCTTAAGGTCAATATAGGTATTTTAAGTGTGGCAAGTGACATGTGTGTATGCATAAGTCAAGTGTGGCAAGTGACAGCACTCAGTGCATAGGTTAACTTATTGAATGGACATGAATGTGTTAGTTATTTGGCCCCTGTTGCTGCTTGTGGCTTTATGGCTTCTTGACCATAAGTCAATTAGTGTTGAGCTCATTTACATATTTAAAATTAATTTTCCAAGAAACTTGAAATACAGAAATGTTACTTTTCATGTATACTTTTATTGTGTGAAGTGTGATTGTGGTAGGAGTAAAGGAAGAAAATAAGCCTTTTCGGGTGTATTTGGGGCATATTCCATTAGTGTATTGCTCATTTGCATATTCAAATTCATTTTCCAAGAAACTTGTAATACAAAAAATGTTACTTTAAATGTCTATTTTCATTGTGTAAAGTTTCATTGTGGTAGGAGTAAAGGAAAAAAAGAAGCCTATTCGGGTGTATTTTGGGCATATTTGATTAGTGTAAGGCTCATTTGCATATTCAAATTCATTTTCAAAGAAACTTGTAATACAAAAAATGTTACATTTCATGGATACTTTCATTGTGTAAAGTTTCATTGTGATAGGAGTAAAGGGAAAAAATAGCCCCATTGGGGTGTATTGTTGTCGGCACCATAGACTTTATACAGTAAATAATGATGCGAATTAAACATATTTCCCCAACTAGGATTTCTTAGGACTTTTAGTATGTTGTTCTAGACACCTCATAGAAATGATGTATGGTGAAAAACCTTCTGTGACAATTAGTCTGTCGTAAAACGCTATTTTGCCTGGACTAATGTGGCAGAGTTCTTCTTTGCTGATGATTAAAACAGGGCAGACACTGTGCATTTTTCATACAATTATTTCTGAACATTTAACACATTTAAATCTGCACCCTGTGCTCGACCCTGTGACTCACATGCTAAGGGTCAATTAGCAGGTGATGAAAATAATGAAAAGAACCTGTGGTCAAAATACCTTATTTATTAATCAAAGCGCTACTTTGAATGTAAAGTAAAAGGGTAGGCTGGATGAAATGAAATTAAGTTTTCTATTACAGACTGCCATTTAAACCACAACATAAAAAAAGACTACCTCAATTATTAAAATGATCTCATTATACAGTAGTTTATCACAGATTTGTTGAAAGCAGCCATGAGGCAGATTGAACCATGAAGCTGCTCAAACTACAAGATACTGTAACAGACCAGCATTTCACCTGAGGGTTAGATCATTGATATTGAGGGAAACCAGGCATTGTGACCCTCCTCATGTCTCCACTTCTCTTTTGCTCCTTCTCTATCAATTTGTCTTTGTCCACAAATGGACACCACAATCAGGTGCTGATTAAAGGTGCATTTTATGGCTCAGTGGAAGAAAATTGTTCTCTGTCCAGGTCACTGGCTTGTGACACGGCAATTATTAGTGATCAGATGAAAACGGCAATGTCTAGTACACACTCAGTTCAGGGGCGAAGTGTTAGACAATGCTGCTCACTGGTGTGAATCACAGAGCAAGAATGAATGATTGAAAGAATGCAGCATATTCTCCCTGAACCAACTTTGTACCCTGTTAGTCGTCAAAGTGAGGCGATAAAACAAAGAGCGATTGAGCTGGAAACTGTGAAAAACATTCCCTGCAGTGGCTGTCATAAGTTTAACCTTTTGCTTTGCTTCCTCCCACAGTGAGAGATGATGACGACTTCTTGAGCCTGAGCGAGCTCCCGGAGACCTTCCCCTCAGACCCTCCAGAGCCCTTACCTCACTTCCTGTATGAACCTGAGGAAGGGTACATTGTCAAGAATAAGCCAGCCAATCTCTACTGCAAAGCAACGCCTGCCACACAGATTTACTTCAAGTGCAACAGCGAGTGGGTCCATCAGAAGGACCACACCGTGGAGGAGAAGGTGGACGAAAACTCAGGTGAGTGAAACCCGCCAGCTGTCAGGTGGATGTCAGTTTCCATAACTGTAATCTCCAACTGCATGTTTGATTTTAGTCATGGATCGGCAGATATCAGAGAAGCAAGCCGAGCAAACAGCCCCTCCTTACCTCCTGTTTCTTAGTGCATCAGAGAAACACTGATTTTTAATGTGAACCTGCCTTATTCGGGTTTTTTTTTATCGGTTTTAATTACCTGGTCTGTTTGTTGTGGAGAGGAGGAGACCTCTGCAGATAAATCGGCTCACTGAAGGAATCCTAACCTAAAAATAAACTGAGTACCTTGAAACAAACTGAGTTTACATCAACGACAGTACATCTAACCTCCATGTAAGAGCATCAGCGATATATTGATTTCAAATGTGAAACTGCTTTATTCAGTGTTTTTATGACTTTCAGTTATTGTCTTGGAGAAGCAGAGCTTTGTAGATTTAATGCTTCCCAGTAAAAACCTGATCCTGAACAATGGACACTGAAGGAATCCTGACCTAAAAATAAAACTGTAACGAGTTGTTTAATGACGATGACAGCAGCGCTTGTAATCCTGCACTATTAAATTTTTTATTGTTGTTGTTTTGAGAGATGCTGAACTTTCCTTGGTAAAGTGAATCCAGTTTGTTACCATCTTGGATAAAAAATATATATTGTGAGTCAGCAATGCCGTGGAAAACCCTGAAAGCCTAGAGCATACACGCACACAAAGAGGCGCACAAATACACACATAGATCTTTATTTGGAGTGCAATGAAAGTGGGCGGATCCGATCATAATGTTGGAAAATAGGTGGAAAAAGACATTAAATGAAAACTGACATGCAGAGCGGGTATTCAGTACAGGAACTGTCAAATGTTTTTTGTTTAACTGAAGACATTTTTGACAGAAAACACTGGTGGTAAAAAAAAGAAAAGAAAAAAAATGGCAGTGACACGTTAAGTGCAGTTGCATGTCAGTTCACACACAGGAAAGCTGTAGTTTTTTATTTATTCATTCATTTTTTAAGAAACACACTTCAGCTCAGGGTGAAATAACAGCTTTTTGAGTGAGACCATGATATGAATGCAAGACTGATGTTGGCGATTTGCTTAACATGCAGCTTAACACGATGCAACAGTAACCATGTACAGTAAACATGAGAACACATCACAATAACCATGCATTTAAAAACAAGTTAATTACTGTTTTTACTAATTGTGTCCTGGAGAACAGACAGTTATACAAAGACGCAAGTTCACAGGTGTAAAATTAAGATTGAGTTCTTCTTTCCACCTTATGTATCTGACCCTGCTGATAAGTTGTACTTTGGGATATAAAATTGTCTCACGTGTGGAAATGTGGCCAACATTTCTCCCTGATTGTCTCCCTGGTGCACTAAAAGTAAACAGGCTAAATCCATTATTCAGATGTTTAGTTATTTGTGTAGTAAGCGAGGTCACATGTCAGATGTGTGTACACAGCTGTCCCACTGCCAGTGCCGTTCTGCCATGTTCACGGGACAGTTTAATAGGATCCACAGTGATGTACTGGACTGCAGCCAAAGTTCCACACTTGTCACTTGACAGCACATTGTATTACTCTGCTAGCTAGGTAATGATGAATCATGCTGTTGCTTTGGCAGGAAGACAAAGATGTACACAACCTGCTTTCTTAGACTTAAGGTTGACATGAGAACAGCTTATGGGTCTCCACCTGCTTGTTAATGAGCAGGGGTCCCCAGAGCGAGTGATTGAACGCAGGCTGAAAACAGTTTTAAAAAAGTCCTGATATATAGTGGCTGCAGAATGAAATATTGGTTTGGGGTTACAGTAGCACAAATCAATGTGTTGGTGCTTTCATTCCTTTGTGGTCTAGTTTTTCTCATGAGTCAGGTGAGCAAAATACTTTATTTAATCTGCCCACTATCTGATAGCAGACAGTGTGTAATATCACAAACAATCACAAGGAAGCAGAACTTTTGATTCCGTCTCAACTCAAGTTGACACATGGACTCGCCCACTGAAGACTTCCCCTTGTAATACAAAGCAAACCCTCGAGCCATACATGGCGTGTGTGTGTGTGTGTGTGTGTGTGTGTGTGTGTGTGTGTGTGTGTGTGTGTGTGTGTGTGTGTGTGTGTGTGTGTGTGTGTGTGTGTGTGTGTGTGTGTGTGTGTGTGTGTGTGTGTGTGTGTGTGTGTGTGGTGTCCTTGTTGCTTGGTGGGTCTGCTGCAGCACTAAACCCAACACAGAGACTGAAGTAACTGAGCGGTACAGCAGTGATGTTTCCCCTGATTCGGCTGTCACACATGAATAGTCAAGGCAGAAGCAAGCAAGTGCAACAAAACCTGCGAGGTGTAAACATGAGAAAAGTGAAACAACAGGTACAAATATAGAGCCATACACAGCGGCATAGGAAAGTTTTGATAGAAGGGAAAGTAATGTTACAGTCTCTGCTGGAGGTTCAGTCTCACATCAGACTATCTACTTCTGACTGTAGTTCGTTGTCTTCAACCATGTAAAACTTGTTTTTGATTCCTTAAACATGTTTCTTTTGAAGAGTATGATCAATTTTTCATCTCTTTCTCCCAGTCTTACAGCTTTTTGAATATTTAATCATTAATCCTTCTTTTCTTTTTCTTTTTGTATTTAGCTCTTTCTGTCTTCCTCTGGCTTTGTTTTCATTTAACTTCCTCTTACTTCTCCTCTCCTTTTTCTTTCCTTTTTTCTCTTGAGCCATATCTTAGTTCTTTGTTTCTTAAAAAACTTTATGGTTGCTATGACGTCACTGAGCTGAGAGGTCGGACTGACACTGAGCTCCCGCTCCCATCGACCATAATTTAAATTTTACCCACCACAGACGGACTTTTTTACATCTCGCTGACCGCCCTAAGCTTCCTAACGATGTCAAGCAAGGAAAATAGCTCGGTTCCGCCCGAAAATCCAGGTAAATCTCAAAGAGTAACAAGTGACCGACCGAACCTTGAGGCGCAAGATGGCGGCTCAGGTGCTGGTGGCTACTCGCAGCTAGCTCAAGAAGTTACTCGGAGCATCGCCAAGTTATTAGAAGAGAAGCTGACCTCATTTACGAACGCACTGGAAGTTTTGACAACCCGGGTGGAAGGCAACAATAAAAGACTTGATGAAGCTGAGGACCGAGTGTCCACACTGGAGGACACGCTAGCTACCACCGAAAACAAGCTCCGGGAAGTTGAGAAGAAGCTACAAATTCTCACTGAAAAGGCAGACGACATGGAGAACAGGACGAGACGGGACAATATCAGGATCATTGGCTTAAAGGAAGGAGCCGAAGGTGAGCAACCTGTTGCTTACTTTGAACGCTGGCTGCCGAAAATACTGAACCTGGATACTAAACGGGGCATAATTAAAATCGACCGGGCGCACAGAGGGCTCGGTCCCGCCCGCGGCGACCGCCCCAGACCCATCATTATCAAGCTACACAACTCCGGGGATAAACAACGGATCATGGCTGCACTGAGAGAGAGACGGCAGCTGACATATGAGGGGATGAAACTGTACATTCAGCAAGATTTCTCAGCTGCAGTGAAGGAGAAGCGGCGCAGCTTCAACAAGGTGTGTGAACGTCTGATCGGACTGAACATCCGCTTCGTCATGCGGTTCCCCGCCGTCCTAAGCTTCACCTACAACGGAGAGAAACATGCTTTCCAGTCCCCCCGAGCTGCGCAGGCATTTGTGGACGGACTGCCGTGAACTGTGCATCGATTACCACTGGGTAAATAAGTAAATATTTTGTGGCGAGATGTCACTCGGTAATTTTAGTTTGAACTGCTGTATTAAAATCTAAATTCAGCTGTGCATTAAGCTTGAAAAATGTTTAGCCTAACTAATACTGCACTTACCGTACATGATAAGTCAGGGATGTAAAGGCTGTGATGTTAAACAAAAAAGGTTAAAAGTTTAATTAAAATTAATCTGATTTAAATAAGAGAAAAAAAAGAGCCATGGCTAGAGCTACATGACCCCTGAGGGGCAAGGGATCTGACAGAATCCTTATTATTTTCGGGCTCTAAAAGGATGTGTATCCATCTGGGTCGTGGGGGCGGGAGTTATTGAAGAGATTGAGGTTGTTGCTCTTCTTCGGTGTTACCTACGCTTTCAGCGTCATACAACCACCTGTAACTGTTACACAAATCTGGTTTTTATGGCTGGGTTTTTCGTTCTTGTTTAGACCTGATGAGGTTTATTTCAGTGTTAAATGCCCATTGTTCAGGGGCAGATTTTTTGTTCACAGTGCTCTGAAATGTAAGACTACATCCTTACCACCACTATATCCTGTCAAATTTATATATATGTTTTTCATTGCTCACAACCTCGAATGTAATTTGGCTTGTGCATTACTGATTTATCTTATCTTCATTTAACAACCATGAGTGACATTAAGATTATTTCTTTAAATGTCAAGGGGTTAGGCCATGTTGTTAAAAGGCAGAAGATTATTTCTTTATTAAAGAGAGAGAATGCACAAATCGCCCTTCTACAAGAAACACATTTGACAGATCTGGAACACATTAAATTAAGGAGAAACTGGGTAGGCCAGGTGTTCTATTCATCCTTCAATTCACATAGTAGAGGAGTAGCCATTCTCATCCATAAGAAATTACCATTTACTTTAGAAGAGGTTATTAAGGATGATGAGGGACGATTTGTTATTATTTCAGGTTTCCTTTATGGGGAACGAATCCTCATAGGCTCTATCTATGGCCCTAACGCATTCGAGCCTTCTTTCTTTTCTAGGCTGCTTGCAGCGACATCCTCACGTTTAACCCCCTTCACAGTATTCGGAGGAGACTTTAACTGCGTTCAGGATGCTAGTGTTGACCAATCTCCATCAAAACCTGCTTTTATATCAAAAAAGACAGCAAGGCTGAAGGAGCTAGGTGCAGACCTGGGTCTTTTTGATGTTTGGAGGATTATAAACCCAACAACAAAGGACTACACTTTTTACTCCCACCCCCACCAATCTCTATCAAGAATTGATTATTTTCTAGTATCTAGAGAGGTAGTAGATAGAGTCAAAACATGCTCAATTGGAATATGTACATTATCTGATCATAACCCAGTATCTATGACGATATCCCCCCCCTATCGCAATCCCTCCTCACGCCACTGGAGACTTAATTCCTCACTTCTAAGTAGCCCCCCATTTTTGGATTTTCTGGAGAAACAATGGGAACTTTTTATGGCGACAAATAATACACCAGGTATAAATCCCTCCCTTTTATGGGAAACCGCTAAGGCGTTTATCAGGGGGTCAATTATATCTTACACAGCAGCTCATAAGAGGGAAACAATCAGGAAGCAATTGGAATTGGAACAGTCAATCAAGGAGTTAGAGAACAAATTTAAAGGGTCTCCATCTAAACATAATCTTAAAAATTTAGAAGCAGCAAGATCGGCGCTTAATCAACTCCTAACAAGCAAAGCAGAGGCTTCTATCCTTTTCGCTAGACAGAGGCTATATGAACACGGCAATAAGCCTGGCCGCCTTCTTGCCCGCCTGGCAAAGGGCAGAAATGCCATTAATTTAATATCATCACTTAAAGATAGTAATGGAGACAAATTTCATGAATCAAAAAAAATTAACAATATTATGAGACAGTTCTATCACAAGTTATATTCCACCGAATGCAATACATCAGATGATTTAAGAAAATCCTTCCTGGATCAAATAAGTCTCCCCTCTCTTACAGAAGAACAACGGGAACTCCTGAATAGACAGGTTACCAGGGAAGAGGTCCTGGATGCTATTCGCACACTTCAAAGTGGGAAAGCACCAGGGCCGGATGGCTATGGGCCGGAATATTATAAAAAAATGAGCAGGATTGTGGTGGGCCCTCTCACCGATATGTTTTTGGACTCCTTCAAAAATGGATGTCTCCCTCCCTCTCTAAATTTGGCCAATATCTCTTTAATCCTAAAGAAAAATAAACCCCCAGATGAATGTGGTTCTTATAGACCAGTCAGCCTTATAAATGTGGACAGCAAGATACTTTCTAAAGTGCTGGCCAGAAGATTGGAGAATTATTTACCTTCACTCATAAATGATGATCAGACAGGCTTTATCAGGGGGAGGTTATCGTGCTCTAATGTGAGAAGACTTCTTAATGTAGTACAGTACTCCTCGGAGATGCAACACCGGGCACTAGCTATATCATTAGACGCGGAAAAGGCGTTCGACAGGGTGGAGTGGGGGTTCATGTGGGATGTCCTGAGCAGGTTTGGATTAGGAGAGGAGTTTATAAATTGGATAAAACTTATTTATCATTCACCAGAGGCCTGTGTCTTAACCAATGGTATGCGTTCTTCTCCCTTCCCGCTAGGTAGAGGGACAAGACAGGGCTGCCCGCTCTCCCCCCTCCTCTTTGCCCTTACTTTAGAGCCTCTAGCAGAACGAATCAGGAACAGTAACGAAATACATGGCATTACTTTAGGCAAGACCACTCATAAGATAGCATTATATGCTGATGACGTTTTACTTTTTCTTTCAAGGCCTGAGGTGTCAGTCCCGGCCACTTTGTCAATTATCAACTCATTTGGCTCTATATCTGGCTATAAAGTTAATTACACAAAATCTGAGGCCATGCCCCTGGGAAATTATGGCAGTACAGGCTCAGTTACAAATTTTCCATTCAGATGGGCCACTTCGGGCTTTGTTTATCTTGGTATTAAAGTGTCATCTAATGTTGAGGACCTGAGGAGACTTAATTTTGTGCCCGCAATCAGAACAGTTAAGAATGACCTTGAGAGATGGCATGACCTTCCCCTCTCCTGGATGGGCAGAATCAGTCTTATAAAGATGAACATACTCCCCAGGTTGCTTTATCCTTTGCAGATGTTACCATTATGGATACCAAAGAAGGTTATTTTAGATTTAGAAAAAGCCTTTTCACGATTTATCTGGCACAATAAAAGACCCAGAATTAAAATTAAGACTTTACAACTGCCAGTGGCACGAGGGGGCCTAGCCCTACCCAATCTGAGATTTTATAACTGGGCCTGCCACACCCGAATAGTCTGGGACTGGCTCCAGTCTCATTTAAAATCTGAAACGGGTATCGATGAATGGTTTTCCTCTCCCTACTCTCTGCTGAGTAAACTTGTTAGTTTTGGGAAAAAGAGGTTGCCACACATTAAACGCAACCCTATTGTTTACAACACTATCAGAGTCTGGCGAGACCTTACAAAATATTTTGGGGAAAACGTTTCATCCTTTGCGTTAACGCCTGTGACCAGAAATGAGGAGTTCGCCCCAGGAATTAATAATAGAGTGTTTGATAGCTGGCATAAAAAAGGCATCAGGCTCATTTGGGATGTATACGAGGGCAATACGCTGATGTCCTTTCAACAGCTTCAACAAAAATACAACATTGCACCTGAACACTTTTATGGGTATCTTCAACTCCGTAGTTTTATTCTGTCAATTGTGAAAAATCTCCACACAGACACTCCCTCTCCCAGTGATATAGAGTTATTTGTACTGAACCGAAAAGACACAAGACATTTTCTCTCTCATTCCTATTCACTGCTCTACTCCTTAGATTCATCAGATATAGGGAAGGTGATACAGAAGTGGGAACGAGATCTTGGTGGGCAATTTATTGAAGATGACTGGCATGAAGCAATAGTCTCTGCCAAAACCACATTTATTTGCAACCGAATGAGAGAAACCCAATTTAAAATACTCCATAGATCCCACATAACACCATTCATTCTTAACAAAATGGATAACCAGATCTCCCCTCTCTGCATCAAATGTAATATGTCTGTTGGGACATACATTCACTGTTTCTGGGAGTGTCGTTTGATTGCAAGGTTTTGGAGTAATGTAGCCCAGGAGTTGAGTAAAATTTTCTCACGCAAAGTTACAAAGGATTCTGGCCTTTTCATATTAAGCTTGCCGTCAAAAACACTATCTTTGAGTAGAACAGATTTTAAACTCTGTGACAAACTTCTGTTTCTGGCTAGGAGATGTATTTTAAAGCAATGGATAAGTGACAAACCTCCAACGGTCACACAATGGTACCAAGAGACGTATAAAGTTTTACCCTTAGAAAGACTTACTGCGCGAATGAAAGGGGATGATAATCTGTTTGAGGTAACATGGTCGGCTTTTCTGGGGTACTTACCCCCACCCCTTCGGGACACTGTAAATAAGGGGAGATATACTTTAGACTGGAATACTTCCACTAGATGATTGTTTAGATCTTATACGACTATATCTACTTGTGTAATTTATTTATGTATTTTAAATTTAATTTTATTGTTTATCTGTCTGTATTTCGTTTACTTACTTTTTAAAAAATCAGTTCCTTTTTAATTATTATTATTTATTTATTTATTTTATTTTTTTCTTTTCTTTGTCTTTTCCTTTCTGATGCCTTTTGGGGTAAGGACAGTCATGAGCTAAGTTTACATTTGGGTTTGGATGGTGGCTTGTTTTTCTTTCCGTATTGATATGTGAATACAGAGAGCACTTGTATGTTGTATGTTGTCGATGTTTTGTTCGATAAAAATCAATAAAAATCTATTGAAAAAAAAAAAAAAAAAAAAAAAAACTTTATGTGCCCTGAGGAGGTTTTGCATTTCAGAAAAATAAAGGCGTGATCGTGTTGCCTATAAATTCACACCACGGCAGTATTATAAAATACAGACAAAAAAAAAACAACAACAACCAGTGACTTGTTCAGTATGAAAGTATCCAGGCATCTCTCCTGGCCTTCATCATGGTTTCCCAGGTGACCGCAATAAAAATCCATTGTCTTCCTTCTCTCTCTTTTCCCTTCTCAGTCTTTTTTCTCCCATCTATATCCCACTGTTCATTACTGACATCATGTGCAGCTGCTAGTCATTTATTAGTCTCACATCAGCTGTTCATTTGCTAGCTGCTGGATTCCAGACTGTGTGTTATCGAGAGGAAATGCTGTTCGACTAACGACACACAGATTTAGGGTCTCATAGTGCATGTCATGGACACTGTGAGCTTCACTGAGGATCACCCAGTCAGCCATGTAAATCTGTAAATCTGTGAACATCCAAAGTTAAGTCCAAACTTACTGTATTTTAACATTAGTGTGTGAATTACATTTTCTAACTTCATTTTGGAGTTATTTCTCTGAATCCTCCTGCTTGATAAAATAATCCTTAACTCCAGTTGAAACATGGAATTTGAATTCAAAACTCACTTTGATTGATGCTTGATTTAACTTGTACAAAGCCACCATGTATGTTAGTGACTTGCTATTTTGCACAGCTGCAGGATCCTTAAACGCACCACAATCAAAATATATCTGTTTGGATAGTGATGTGCTTGTGGTGCGACGGTGGTTCCATCATACCTTGTTGCTCATTGACAGTGATCTACATACTATATATATATACACCTAATGCAGCATTGTGTAAGTGCATCTAGTAAAGCTATAATAGCGAGGTGAATGCCTGGTGAATGCAGTGTGTGTCTGTGTGTGTGCGCCCTGTTTATCTGTTTATCTCTGTGAAAACCTAAACTCCGTAAGCTGTTTTCTCTTCTTTTCCTTCCAGCTGTTTCACAGTCACAGCAAGAAGCTGTGGCCCCCATACTGCTTTTATTATCTCTGTCTTCTCACTCACTTTCTTCCCTCTGTCTTCAATCCTTTCCCTTTCTTTTTTTTCATTTCTTCTCCCTTCCTCTCCCCCCTGCTCCATGCTGTTTTGTGCTTTACTCTAATTTCCTCTGACTGAAATCGGAGAGAGCAGTGGCAGATAAAACCCAAGCTTGAGAAAGCAGGGGAGAGAGGTGGGAGATGATGGAGGGATGCTGATGGAGGGTACCTTTGAGAGGGCTGGAAAGGCCAACTGATATCAGGGAGTCACACTGAGGAGAAAGATGATATGAATCCTGCTGAGCTGTTTTCTCGCTCGCCTCAGCTCCCTCCTTCTCCCTGTGTTTCTCATCTTTTTTTTGTGCTGGAAAAGGAAAGTCAGCTTAAGTGGTGAAACACAGTGCACCTTTGATCTCGGGGATCAAGATAAAAGAAAACAAAAGTTAACATGAACAAATAAAAGTTGGAACATAAATGAAAAAAAGTTTGTTGTGTGTGATGCCTTGTGCACACAAAAATACAGTTCTGAGGCTGTTCATGGCAAACAGAGAACGTTTTTTTCATCTTAAGGTGGAAAAGTAAAGAAAACAGTTATTAGGTGATAATTAAAGAAGGCTGAATGAAAGGAATAGCAAAAACGAAGACAAGGCACCACACTGTTTGATTTTTGTTTGCTTTTTTATTTTATTTCATCATGAGACACAAAGTGAACTGTGGAATTTTTAACGTGGCTTAAAACCACAATGCATCACATACACATTCATAATGCATCAACATGGACAACTAACACTTCACAGTGCCTTTATAAAGCACAATGAAATCTTCTACAAACAGTGGTGGAGCACAGTATGATTGGAATTATTCATAAGGAATCACAAGAAACCATTTTCATGCCATTTGGGCATGTTCTGACAAGCAGTAAATGTGCAGGTGTAATTAGTAACGTTATCCATGGCTCCTTTTTGTTTCCTTGTCTCTGTGTATTGTTCCATGCTAGGAGGGATCAATGAGACAACTGGTGAACATTAATGTTATTTGTTCCACCTCTGCTCCCCGTGCTATGACAACTCATAAAAACGATGTTTCGCTTGTAAGTTTTGCAAAAGAACAAGGCGCCGAGTCGCTGCCTCGAGTCCAGTCTTATTAAACAAGCCTCCCATTCAGGAAGCGCTGATTGTTTCTGTCCTTCCTGCAGAGGAGGAGGGACGTAGCTTGCTCCCTACACTGAGTGCAAGGACCTTAATAGACAGTAATGACAATAAAGTGATAAAACTCTCCGGCAGTGCATGAGCCAACACCGCTCTATGGAGCCCAAGGCATGGCCTGCTGTTTTCTGTCAGACTATGAGAACTGGAGAATCTACAACTGTAGATCAAATATTCTTTTTTTTTTTTTTTTCATTTGTTTTGCATTACAGGCCACACCCCCAAAAAGATGTGATGAACAACTTGTTTTCAGTGAAATGATCTGGAAGTGTAGCTGAATGTGATCTCCGTGACACCTCAATAAATTACTCAGACTTAACGCACATGGAGCCTCATCTGGAGAGTGGGAAAGCCAGATGAAGGTCACAGGCAAGGATCAGGGAAGCGGCGGCGGTGGGGAGGGGGCAGTGTGGTGGCCGAGGGGTCGCTCAGGTCAGCTTCCAACTGGAGGGAACAGGCTTGATTGCCTAAGCAGCTCCAATGTTTGTCACAGTATCCCCGACAAAGATAGCTAACTCGATCGACTCTGCCGCTGCTGGTTTCCACTCGAGCCAGCCTCTGACTACACCTCAGTCGAAGCAGGAAAGACTTACTTCAAGTTTTTCAAACCAAAGAAGCCCACAGGTGTTCCTCAGTTCCTACAGACAGACACCACAGGAGCGTTATTGGCAGCGACATTTGCTAAATCATGCTTTAGCATTCTCTCCATCTGAATTAATTTGATTTAAGGTGAGCACCAGCATCATTTATGTGGATTGCATATCTTATTGTGAAGGGCATTTCCAGTGTTTGCTTAAGCAACGTGCGTCCGACCTCAATATATCTCCATAAGCCTTGAAGTGTGTAAATGACACGTTGTGAACTAGGTTACTTACTTTGTCTCCATTACCCAAAGTGTGAGTGCTTATTAGTCGGCTAGCACTGACCTGTGACTCCACATCTACACGTGCACATACACACATGCATTATTGGCACACCCAGTATTGGCTTGCGTGATTTGTGACCTCTTTCCCTCCTTTGCTGCCATCTCGCTCGTATTGATTTCTTCTCGTCTTTTCCTACATCTCTCCCTTTTTCTCCTCCTCCTAATGTTTCTCTTCTCCTCGCTTCCCCTCTCCCCTGACACTGGCTTTTCTCCCATTCTCATCTACATCCTCCTCTTTAGTTCTCCTACCTTATTTTCATCCTCATGTCCCATCGCTTTTGCTCTTTGTCTCTTTCTGTCTCTAGTGCTCCCTCTCTTACACTGAGATTTCAATTATTAACAACCATCAATATTCATAAAAGAGGTCAATTAGCTTCTGTGTCAGTGGCTTTGCATTTATATCAGGTTGTATATTCAGCTGTTTATTAGCTGATTGTGCTTTTTCTGGATGTGAGAAAATGTTAATTGTCAGTGAAATTGCCTGTGTATGTGTACATTGCAGTGCTGTTTATTTTAATGTGTGTCCGGCATGTCTGTGTCTGTGTTTGTTTGAAGTGATTTGTTAGTTAAGTTGCAGCTCCCTCTACACCGTCTCTTGTGTCCTGGAATGCCCTGGTTCACTGCCTCTTTCGGAGGACACAAATGTGCATGCTCAATGACATTCACATATATACACACACGCAAAAAGACACACACACACACACACACACACACACACACACACGTTCGGAAGGTATTCACACATGAACCAGGAGGGACTGTGATGATCAATCAATGTCAGAGTGGAAGCCATTAAGAGAATGTACGCTCATAAACACGTGCATGTGTACACACAGTCCACCGTATGCGTTGCGAGCGTTCAATTGGTCACAGGCCGGTGACTCTGTTCTGTCGATGTCCTGGATGATTTCCCGCTGCAGACGAAGAACTCAGTCAACCCTTGCTCTCTGTCTTTCTCTCCATACCTCTCGTGCTGTTGTCATTTTACTTTTTCAATTTCATTTTCCCTGACCTGTCTCCACCTTTTACTCTCTATTCTTCTAATATTAATGTACTCATTTATTGAGGGCTTTTGGGTAATGTAACATGCCATGTTCCCTGATCTCGAGCACTGGCTGTGAAATGCATTTCTAAGAGTGTGTCTCATCTGACTCTGCCGTTGAATTGTGTGATATTAGTTTCACATACCTATGACAGTTGTTTCAATTGTATTGTGTTTAAATACTGCAAATACTTTATTACTTACTTACTTATACTTACTTACATACCAGCGATATAACAGCTACTTCTGACAGTTTCATTTGCACAGTAGGTAGACAGACATTTCCTCATTTAGTGTTTTGATGATGAGGCTGATAGTGATATCTTAAAACTTCAGAACTAAATTTCCTATTGGTTTTCAACCAGGATTAACTCAGAGGCTGCTTTTACAAAGATTGATTTTGACTATAGCTTATATCTACTTCAAATAGATGTCCACACTCATTACATAAAGCTGTTTAGTTGTTGACAATCTAAAGTAGTGCTAATTTCCCATCAAATCTGGGTAAATGAAGATGTTTTTCATGCAAAAAAAAAACATGTTTTCTGACAGATACAACAGTGCTTTGCTTTCAAAACTCATTTAAGAGAGTAGAAATTTAAAATGAGATGAATAAATAAGTAAAAGCTTAAAAACAGTGCAGACTGATGGCAGCACTGAGATTATGTGGCATAGGGTTATTGACATCTCTAAAAAGTCTAACTCCACAGCTCCAGTCTAATATATCTTTGTGAGACAGGCCTTTAAAGGGATATTTCACCCAAAATCGATAATTCACCAATTTTCTACTCACTGTCATGCCAAGGAAGGGTTTGGAGAACTTTCGTAGTTGTCAAAACGCTTTAGGAGTTCCAGGGGGATGGAAACAGATTTTCATATACTGTAATATATATAATATCATTTTAAAATACTTCCATACTACGTTCGTACTGACTCTGTACTGTGTCCTGAAGCCGCGACATGAAAAAGTTGTTTGGAAAAAATGAATTAATTGTTTTTAGCCTTGTTGTTGTAGTAGTAGCTCCCAGTGGCTCTGTTGATGTTTGTGCACATGCATGAGATTTGCTGCGAGATGTTCTTCTGCGTTTACATCATACATCCAGTGGTTTACAGCGACGAATGAACATCTCACAGCAAATCTCACACATGCGCACAAACAGCAACAGAGCCACTGGGAGCTACTAGACACGGCTAAATCAGAGATCAATTTGATTTAAAGTGGTCATGTAAAGTCAATGCAGTGGCTCTGAAGCAGTTTAAAACTAAAAATGACCATCATGCTCTTCACCAAAGTCATATTTGTTGCAGGCCTGTTTGTGTTTTTGCTTCCCTGGACATATTTATTCTGACCTCATGCCTTTGTCTTTTGTCAGACTCTCCCTCTGTGGCACTGATGAAATAATAATACCCAGTGCTGACTTTTTCTGTAGTCTCTGTGTCTTTTCCCTGAAGGCCTGTCTGTTTGACCTGTCACTGATCACATTTAAACACCACAAAGCTTCTGAGTGCCTTTTCCCTTGCTCCCTTATCTCTTTTATTTTCTAAACCATTTAGCCTAAAAACCGCCAGTTTTTGTTTTCATGTCTGTCCCTGACTTGCTGGCTGTTTTCCTGAATGTAAATTCTCACGAGCTTGTTTCTATCTATTTATTTTTCCTTTGATTCAATTTAATTAAGACATGACACTTTTGCCTTTGCCATAACTGTTTCTGTCTCATTTTCTCCACCTGTGTCTGTGCAGTTTGGGAAAGGGAGAGGAGGGAAATGGAAAGAATACAGCGGGATCCAAATTTTGGACTCAGACTCTTTATGCACATATTATTTAAATACCATAAGAACTAGTGACGCACTATGTTGGCCCTGCAACTTAAGAAAAGACTTGCAAATGTACTAGAATTTCAGAATTCCTCCTCGTCAGTTTGACAACAAATACCCTACAAATGCACACAACACAGCGGACACTAAAAAGCGATGAACTTGGCTGGGATTCATTGTCCAATGCCCAACAGTGACTTTTGAAGTTAATAGCACAAATAACAAGTGCATCCCAGCCAGGTCCATCATGTTTTTGACAGGAGAGGATGATAAAGGAAAAGAGGAAAAAGTGCCAGGGGTTGGACATGATCACGGGCTGCTGTGGATGGGATTGCACCTTTCATTGTACTCTCTGCCAGGTGACACCCACTGCCATCAGTCAGTCAAAGCTGACAGCAGGGAAAATGGACCAACAAACTGAGCAGGTCTAGCAGGTCGGCACTAAGGAAACACATTGTTTTGGCCACCAGAGTATCCTGTAGTTCCCACAGCAGATTCTGAGTCTGTTAAAGTCAAACAATCCCATTTAGTGCACATCTACATTTTTTAAAATCCTCAGATCATAAAAACTTTGAATTAAATGCTTATGATTAAAATGTATTGCCTGTACAGCACAAAGATACGGTATGTAAATGTTTGTAAATGTTTCTAATTAAGAACAAATCCAGTTAATCATACCAAACCCATTAATTATGTTGACATTGAGGAGATTAAGTAATTGACTCAGCATTTGTCTGCCTTTTGTTACACTTGTGTAAATCCATTTTTAGAAAACATGGGTTTTCCGCTGTCCCTATCACTTCTGTGAAAAAAAAGCTGCTTATCATCATCTGTCTCTCCTCCAACATTCCTCCAAATTTGAAACATGAAAAGCTCCTGACTTTCAGCCTTTGGTGACACATCAATTTACACTGAGTACTGACAAATACAGTCGTGGACTTTGTAAACAAGATTCTCCAAAATTGGTTACAATGTATTTACAGTAAAGGAGATTCAATCTTTCCTTTTATAAACCAGGTCCAATTTGTGCAGTATAGACCATTAGTCCTTACTGGGTGTGATAGTTTGTAGAGAGCCGTGGATATGGCAGCTCTGCTGGTAGCCAAAGAACATGATGTGTCAGGTTTTACTAAGTCACAATGTATAAGACCTTTCTATTGTTGATATATTGTGGATCGGTCTATTTTCTGGTTTACATTTGCCACCAAAAAGAGTCTAAAAAAGTCTAGATTAATCACATGAAGAGACACAGTATCAGTGGGCTTACATTTCCACAAACATAAAAATACATGTATCCCTTCTACAGTCCACCCTCATCTGTATATACTGTATATGTTTTCTGTGTTAACTTCCAGTTAGCATTCTGTCAAACAGTCCAGACCAGGCAAACGGCATTCACCCACATTTACCTCCCAGCTGACTAGTAAACTTTGTTATGAGAACTGACACTGTGAATAAAAGAAATATCTGAGGATTTTGCACAGTTTTGTGATTGATAGAAATGTTTGCGACAGTATCCACTTGTCTTGATACTTCCATTTTTCATCCACTTGTTTCCCCTCACCTCCCCGAGCTGACAGCGCTGTTTTTGTCGATGTGATGTATTGTCAAGCTATAAGAGACCTACATTCCATGCTTGTCTTCCTATAACAGAGTGACGTGAATGCTCTGAGCACTGTAAACAAAATAAGACACCATAGTAAGCCTTGTGTAATTCGGTAACATTTGCTACGTGTGCTTTGCATAAGCAAACAATGGAGACTTACAGGTTTCAGCAGCACAACTCCATATCCAGTGACATCTGTCTTCTATTTTCTTTATGTCTAGTCCCACTTTTTTTGACATGCTTTTTGTGTTGACACTGGAAGAAATCAATGAAATGTGTTTTCGTTCAGGATGTACGTTTACTGTAGGTGTACACTTATGATGTCTTACAGTCAAAACCTTTGCATTCTTATTTGCCATTATTAGTCTTCACAGGTACTTTTAGTCTCCAGCTGTCACACAGATGAAACAGCAGGACAACACATTATATCTAAATCTATGACAAGCCTGTAAGCTTCAAATTACAGTCGTTTTCATGTAAACACAGTGAAATGCATGGAAGGCAACAAAGGCAGATAAGCTTACCTCAGATCTGTAGGCTATACATTTCATATGTTATTTTACCCAAATTGTCACTGGTGTTGTGCATTTGTTGTGTTTTTTTCAGGGCATTGTAACTCATCATTATTCAATGTATTGTGGAATTATTGTTATTATTATATGTAGTAGGAGTAGTAGTTGCAGTGGTAGTAGTGTGTTATTATTAATTTTATTTCAGTTCCCTCTTTAGTTAGCTATCACCAATAGGAGTAATGTTCAGTTGCTCTCACAGTGATCCTTTCCCTCCCTGAAGAGGTTCAAATTATTGATAGCTGTTGATCATTTGAAAACTCCTCTCTTTATCTTTTTATTCTGACCTTCTGTCCAAACTGAGCAGGTAGTCTGACATTGGTGCATCTTTTTAAGCTTCAGCCTCACTGAACATTTCATCATTACAACCATTGATTTTACCTGCTGTGAAAACCCCTCAGCACCGCAGTGCTCTTTGTTTTTCTCTGTATGTGCAATTCTGGTTTTGTTTCCCCCCCTATCTGTCTGTTTCCTCAAAGCTGTGTATGTCATCCTGGTATTGGAATTGGCCCGTTGCAATCCTCCAGGTTCCTCTTTAAAGTATAACATTTTACTGGCCTTATTCACCCTGGCAAAAAGTCAATCACAAAACAGTTTGGAAGCAGCTAAATGCTTTTATGGTCACTCATGTATGGGGAATGAATTTTGTAAATCTCATTACCTGCTTGATGAGCCTAGATGAGCCAATTCACATTTATTTTAAATTGGATAAATAAAACTACTGTGGAAATCAGAAAAATCAGATTTTTTTTTTTTTTGAACCACTTCTAAACAAAGTGAGTAACTTGAAATAATGTCAGGTGCATAGTTGAAATGTAAACCTTTAGGTAACCTAGAATATAGTATATATATATCAGGATGTGCTACACAAGTGCTACTATAAAACATAGCTTTCCCCAGTTCTCTACCTGGAGGAAGGAAACATTTTATGCTTTGCATTTCAGCAGCATTTTTTCTGTCAGAACACCTGAGGTGCAGTTGCCATCCCACATTCTACAGTACACTACAGTATTATTGTAAGCAATAAATAGTATAGATCACAGACTTATATACCGGTATCTGTACTTCAGACTATTCTCTACAATTAGCTGCAAATGAACTGCTCCTTTTTTCTGCAGTACAGAGTAGTTAGGACAGCGTGGAGCGCAAATTAATTCTATACTTTCCACAAATTCTTCTGTGCTGCATGTCTCTGTGCATGTAGCTATTGGTTACAACCTGAGCTGCTCCACTGATTTAACAATACAATACTGTTAAAAGTTTATGATCTTTGGATTATGAAGCCATGTAGGCAATGATGCAAAGGCTTTAAATGTGCATATGTTTTCCGTTTATTTCTTTTGCTCCCTAGCTCTTACCATGTCCCCAACTCCCTTGGTCCCGTTAGTGTACCATCCCATATGCTTTCTTTGCATTTGTTTGAGTCCATTTGCCATAACCAGCTGTCTGCCTCATTTGAACCACTGACTTTAATTGCCTCACTTTCCTCATTACTTCGGCAGTTGCATGCTCACTGGTCTCCACCTCCTGCCTATCCCTTTCTCCCTTTTTGTCATCACACTGTGTTCTTTGTGGTCTTCGCTCATTGCAATTGCCTGCCTACTAGTTGTCTCAGCTTTAGTCCTGGGTTGCTTGCTGGTTATAATTGCCTCTTTAGCTACAATTTTCTAAGCCCCTATCTCTCCTGCTCCATCTCTTGCTCATCCATTTAAGCTGTGTAACAATCTCCCTTGTTTGCTGGTTTGCTTTGGTGCTAGTATTCATACTAGTTTTTCTAACCGACTTTGCTCTTTGCCCTCAAAGCTTTCTCCCACTCACTGGCAATTATCCCTTGTTGTGCCGACAGTATCTTCCACATGCTTTTTAATCTCTACCTTACTTTCCTCTTTGCCCCCTGTGCCCTAGTGCTGTTTGAATTGCCATATCATCTAAGTTCTCGTTTAACTTTCCATCTCTTCCATTGTAATATCCCTTCTTATCAATCTTTATTTTTTTCTGTCTCAAAAGCCATTTCTCTCCATCTCCTAGCTCTGGCTTCTCCGAAGCTTTTGTTGCCTTTCTGACTCTTTGCCCTCATGGGTTTCTGAGTTTCTCTTTAATTCTCTTGCCAGCCATTAATGGCCTTTAGTCCATCACAATCCTGCTCTCTGAATTCCACTTTTTGCCTTCCCCTCTGTCCCCTTTGGCCTCTATGCTGGCTTGCTTACTATAACTGTCTCTCAATTTCTTTAGTGGCAAGAACTTACTGAGCGTCTTCTTAAGTAATAGGCTCAAGTCAGATTTGTGGAACCCCATAGAGAATGTTTCTTGGGTCTTTGTAACGCTGCTGAACCTGAAATAAACTGCCAAGATCTTTTCTCATAGCATTTTGCCTGTCGACTCCCCACTCCCCACTACTTTTACCTAAAACCCATTTTTATCTCCTTTTCTTTTTCCTTCCCGTTTCACATTTTATTGCCCTCACCCACCTCTTATTCTGCCAGCCTCTCCTTTCCTCCCTCTGTGCCTCTGTCGTGTTGCTCTTCATTACCTCTACAAGTCTGCCGTTTCTCTCATTTCTCTCTCCTCTTTCTTTCTAGTCTGAGAGCTTAAACTTCTTTTTTTATTCATCAGCCCCTATTTTCTTCCTCCTCCTACTTCATTTTCATCGTTATTCCGTTCTTGTGTCAAGCAATTCCACAATTTCCTCAATGTCTTTTCTTTCCCTCTTGTGTTCTTCTTGTCTCTCTCATGTGTCGTCCATATTTTAATCCGAAGTTTATCCCTAGCTCCTCATTTCCTATTTTCCTCTGCAGTCCTCCCTATCTGTGCTCCCTTGCAGACCTATCGGTAGGGTGCAGCTATTTAAACCTCACACTTATTCTTCACATGGAGCTGCTTTCAAAACACCAGAGAAAAGAGGGAATTGAGGAGCAGGGGGAGATAAGCCGGAGAAATGCAAAGGAACAATCTCACAAAGTTTACATTAAATCCGGTGTGAATCTACTCAGTAAAGTGACCTGCATTTGTAAACAGCAGTAGATATTGTATGATTATCCCCTACCCCTATTTACTTGCAAAGACATCTACTGTGCACCGCTTTGACTGTTGCTTTTTAAGCTAACATAAAAGCAATATCACAAGAGCAGGGGCTTAAATAGACTTTAGCTTTTACTCCTTTGGTGGCTCACTGGTAGCTGGTTTCAATTCAATCTGATATAAGCTGATAATGTAAATGATGCAACAATGCTCTTCCTTTCTTCTACAGGTCTGGTGGTGAGAGAAGCCAGTATAGAAATAACACGACAGCAAGTGGAGGAGTTCTTTGGTCTTGAAGATTACTGGTGTCAGTGTGTGGCCTGGAGTTCTGCTGGAACCACCAAAAGTCGCAAGGCATATGTCCGCATGGCATGTGAGTACACAAAGTTCACGCAAGGTCTTTTCGCATGAGTGCACATGCTGTCTAAAAAAGTATGGGTGATTGCTGGGTGGGTGACATTTGCATGTGAAGACAGGCAACATCATAAATAAACACAAACTTGGTCTTTTTTGTTTCCCAAGTGAAAGGCACACACACACACAGACAATCATGCATGCACAGACGGAGTTATCACTTCCACTCTGCTGGCTCCAGTCTTATGAAAGGAGCCTTGTGTGAAAGACAGCAGACTTTAGAGGATGGGGAAGGCTGACAGAGGAAGATTATGAAGAGCTTATAGAAAGCATGGAGAGTGTGTGAATTATTAAAGCACTCAATCACAAAAGAACATGACAGACAGGTTCATATATAGAACATGTACATATTTCATCAACTCAACATACACTTTATTGATCACTCTACATGCCGACTTACATTACCATCAATATCAACTTATTAGTTAAAAGTGGCTTTCGAAAGAATACCAGACTTACAAATACACACAGAATATGATATGTATTGCACATCGGATGCATTTTTACTACTTTTTTAGTACTTTGAGTTGTCTGTAGTCAAATGGCTGGTTGATTTGGCAGCACTCATTACATTACGTTAATGATCTTAAACCAGTTTAACACTGGAGAAAACACTTCTTACCTTTGCCTCATCTGTTTCAACCAATAGTCACTATTGATGTTAACCCCAATCAAATACACTGTCCTTCCTGTAACAGTTTCACAATAAAAGTCACCTTGTATTTCACTGGCTAAACCAATGCGAACCCACAGCTGTAGGAAATAGTTGTTTTTCAAAAACCCTAACTTGATATGGACCACTGAAAAATATATGAATGAGTGAACAATGACGTGATAAAGTTCCCCATGAACATCTTGTGAGTATGAAGGCAACTTGTGCAAAAATGGCAGCTAGGTTTCATGCAGTGAAAATGAAATGATTACAACTTTGACTGTCTATTTACCTTTTGTTTGATGTTAACATTTGTGTATATGGTCTTACTAGAAAAACTCAAAAAGAGCAAAGACTCACAGGAACAAAACTTTATTTTACGCCAAAATGATAGATTGCAACACACTTTCCTAAGCAGAAACTTGCTCTATAACTTTAGTCTGCCTTCAGTAGCTTCCTGTTATGGTCTGGTGAAGAATTTAATAAGACAACTGGGAGTCTGACTATAAGGTCACCAGAAGTACACAGGCCAGACTAAACCAAAGTTGACTCTGTCACTTTTTAGCAGTGATCACATGGAGAAATCATTTCAGGATCGTTAGACCCCAGCAATTGTCCAACAGTGGGAAGAAAAGGTTAGGGATCCTGTGGTGAATGACGTTCACTTGACAGCTCTGCAGTGACCATGTGGCAAGGGGGTTGAGATGTTTGATAGAAATCACCTAAAACGCCTTACTTGTTCTCTCAGCTTAAGCCTCATAAAACAGAATGGATTGTTTCTTCAAAGCTCCTTTCACTGGCTTGAGAATTGGACCTACTACCGTAGCTTTCTAAGCATCAGCGCTCTGGTCAGTTCAGCCCTATAAGACAACTGGGACTTGTCTGAGTGCTCAGGTTATTGAAGGGTCGAGCAAAAAAGAAATACCAATAACAAACCCGACCCCACCTCTGCTATTTACCTGGCTTACGCCAACCATGTGGCTCTGCTTGAGTGAATTCTTAAAAGGACAACTGGGGGCTTTCAGAGACTATTCAGCACACACACAACAACAAACTGCACACATCCTCACATGTAGCACTTTAGCAGACAATATCAGTCTAACAGACACACACCCTGGCAAACCTGTTTTCCCTGGTTGATCTTATTGCTGCAGAAGGAAATCCATCATGTTTACCCTTGTTTTTCCACTTCAGGTTATTTTATTTGGCTGTAAATGTGTCACGCATTTTTTCGTTTGCAGGACTTGGCTGCCCAGTTTATTTATTTACGCACTGACTTACAGACATGCATTTATTTATTTAATGTAGGTTTGTACACTATATAGACTGTACTACTGTATATCACATCACAAATTGAACATTATTTCAATTTAAATTAAATTATTTGATTAAAATACAAGACATACAATACAACAGCAAACTGTAGTAAAATAGCTAACTGAAGCTTATGAAATATAAAATCCAGTAAAAGTCGCAGTATAGTGGGGAAGTATTACCACAGCGACAATTCATTTGCCTGGTGAGCTTAAAAGACAATTTGAGTCTGAAATAAAGTAGTGCTTTGCCATTTGAGGATGCTTCTCTGTCCGTCATGAGAGAGTGACACAGACATATCACTCTAAGCTACTGTGGGCTAATAACATTCACAAATGGAATAGGCTGTCCTTGGGGTGCAATGAATGCTGGGTAATGTGCTGTTTTTGGCTAACGTTCTGGTCTGATACATGCTGAGAGACTGATGCAGGCAAGTGCACATACATACAGGCTTCTGAGACTCTGAGTACCGTCATGCAAACAAAGCACCGAAGGCCGTACTGTTCAGTGACGTACCTTTTCAACATGGTGCGTGACTACAGCATGAAGGTATGTCTGAGTGTATAGATGCGTGTGTGTGTGAGAGAGAGAGGCAATGTGTTTGTCTGCATCAGTCACTGACTCTAAAGTGTCCACTCCACCTTTAGTATCACGTGACATCAGCTTTTAGCACGAGATGCCACATGAGTCACAGTGAGTTTACTGCACCTCACTTTACACCTGTTTCATCTACTTTTTCTTCCACCTCTGCTGTGCTTCTCAGTCTAAATCATTAAAATATAATTCACACTGTAAACTGCTAGAATGCACCGCAGAACCTCTACCTGTGATCCCACAGCTCATAATAACTTGGTGGTGAAATTACCTCATATCACACTAGGCTAAAATAACAATGTCTACTCTGATTTTCCTATTTTGAACTGTCTAAGGGCTGCCCACTGTTCTATACACAATTATAAATCTACACTGTAGAAAACATGTGTCTACCCTGTATCAAAGGCAACCCAGTATGCTACCCATCTTTCCCCCTTTTTTCATGTGTTTCACATCCGCAGCATATACAGTAGTATTTCACACACGTAAGACCTCTCCTGGAGGTTAGGCAGAAGGATGGTGATGGAGAATACCTTTAAGAGGGCATGATGGGCCAATAGATATCAGGCAGGAGAAAGATGATATGAATCCAGCCCCTCTTTTACTCTACTCCCCTTCTCTTCAGTTTTTTCTCAGTTATCCTTTTTTTATGTGTAGTGTCTATTTTCTCTCTGACTTTGTCTGTCCCTCTGTCCTTCACATTCTCTGTCTCTGTTATAACAGTGATTTTTGCCTTAACTAGATCTGATTACACTCAGCCTCCTCTTGCGATAACCTTTTACTTCAAATCGACCCAACCTCCTGACCTACCCTGCTTTCGGCTCCTATTTGGATCTACTGTTGTGATTAAAATGCTTCCTGGCAGCTAGAGCTTGCTGAGCAAAGTGTCTTTTCTACAGCACCATGCAGTAGCAATTCAGCATTTCTCTCTCGCATACCCATCTCCCCTTCCCACTAATTTTCTTATTTCCCTTCCCATTATATCCCCCTCCTCTAGTTGTTCTCTCAGTTTTTCTCACCATGCTTACAGTATTGTGTCTTTGTCACTCAGGCTTGTTTCTTTTTTTTATGCCTGTGTCTTTCTCATTCTCTGGGTTCTTCAGGCTGTTTTAATAACTGTGGAATTAACACTTCAAGGCAGTAAGTAAATACGCAGTTTGTAGCTGGATAATGGCAATCAGTGTTGTGGTTGTAAAAGTGTCACACACACAGTCAGAGATATTAAATCTCAGAGTCATTTGTTGGTCTTTTGCGGCAGGGCACTTTAGCTGAGTTATGGGTGGTTCAGGCAGCTTAATTCAAGTTTATAAAGCAGGTGTGACAAACACAGACACACATTCACGCACACAGTCATGCACAGCATTGCAGGCACGTACGCTGGAGTAAGCGAAACACAGGCACGTACGTACACACAAATGTGCATGCAGTGTCAGTCATGCTCTTTGGCCCTGTAGCTATCAGGTCAAGTCTTTCTCCTTCAGCGGATTAGCAATATGTCAAGGTCACACACGCACACACACACATACACACACACACACACACAAACACCCAGGCACAGACAAATTTCAGATGATGGCAATTTGTTCTGCCACCTTCCACTGAGACATGTGTGTGCATAGCAATCAGGAGTCCAGACACACTGGGACGCAGGAGGCCCAGCAGCTACTTGTGTCAACTGGAAAATGTCTGTTACTAAAATTTAAACTGTTTTGTTTATGATGCAAATGTCTCAGTTGCATGTATTTAGGTTTTCCTTCAATCATGGCTGAATTACACCAAGGAAAACACAGCTCAACAGTGATTTCTTGTGTTTGTGCTTGAGATTTTAAGCATTTTAAGCAAAACCAGAACTCTTCCATACTCATTAAGGCTTAAATCTGCACGTAGCTTATAACATTAGACCCAGTCATTTGTAACCCAGCAACTGGAAAAAAAACTGCATTGGGTTAGCCAGCCTCCCTGGTATGAAACTTACCCAGCAGCTCATAAACCAAATTGCTGCAACCACCACAAGTCAAATGACATTTGACCTTTTTTTGGCATGAAATGGCACACAGAAGCAGTTTTGTTATGCAAATCAGTGTAGGTATGAACCAAGAAGACAGTGCTGTTTATCCATCTACACTCACCCTAACACTGAGTGGAAAACCCTCAGTGCTTTTTTCTTGGGATGACATCATCAACAGTCTTGGTTTCTGGCTTTTAGAGAGACGTCACGGTGGCCACAAACACTGAATAAACATTTTTATAGTGAGAACCCAGAGTGGGTGTGTGTGTGTGAATGTGTGTGCTTGTGTGTGTGTATGTGGTTATAATGTCTCACCATTGCTTCGAGCCACTGAGCGTTTTCCCAGATGTCAAAGGCTGCTGTAGTGTACTCTTATGTGTTAAAGTGGTAAGCCACAGTGTTAAGTTTAGTGACACAGAACTGAAGTCACTTTCGAGTGTGAGTGAAATTACATATACGCATGCAAATCAATCCATGAAGTTATTTTTCGTTTTTGTATTGTTCTTATAGTCTACTTGCCAGCCCATAGGGCTCCATTGTGAACCCGGAAATGTTGAGTACCCCAAAGTTTTATGTTAGAAATATATAGTATGGGTCCCCAGTATTCAGAAACTGCCGGATGCTAACTTATATATATTGGGCAATTAGCACAATTGACATAATTAGCATAAATTAGCATATTTTGCCTATATGGGCAATATTTCAACAAAATTGACTTGGAGTGGTTTTAGGGGTTATTGATGATGCTGAATCCATTTCTGACATTTTCAAAATTCTAAATGGCTGTCTAAACCGGAAGTGACCAGATTGAAATCCATCAAAATCGGCCCACTGGCGGTTAAAATCTGGTCACTTCCGGTTTAGACAGCCATTTAGAATTTTGAAAATGTCAGAAATGGATTCAGCATCATCAATAACCCCTAAAACCACTCCAATATTGCCCAGATCAGCCAAGTCAATTTTGTTGAAATATTGCCCATATAGGCAAAATATGCTAATTTATGCTAATTATGTCAATTGTGCTAATTGCCCAATATATATAAATTAGCATCCGGCAGTTTCTGAATACTGGGGACCCATACTATATATTTCTAACATAAAACTTTGGGGTACTCAACATTTCCGGGTACTCATTGTTGGTAGTAGACTATTATCATTATCGGTGTGAGAGAAATGAATCACTCTTGGTGCAGTTGAAGCAGCTTCCACGACCACATGAGTCAAAGGTTAAAACAAAAAATAAACTAAATTAAATTGAGCTGTTAAACAATAGCTATTATATTTTATACAGTGATAAATACTAAGTCAGAGCTGAGATATTTGAGAAAATAAAAATGGAAAGTGTAAATATTTTTATAAATTAAATATGACATTATTTTGGTATTTTATAGAGATAAATAAAAACTGAGTAATGCAGTGTTTGTTTTCACAGAAAGTTACACACAACTCATAAGTTTCTCTTGCTGGACCCACATTTCTGATTTATATTCAAGGCAATTCATTGACCAGCATGAGAAGTGAACAGTAATTCAGTTTTTTGTTGTTTGTGTGTGTGTGTGTGTGTGTGTGTGTGTGTGTGTCGTAAACAGGCACTTGTGCCATTTTCCATCCTTAATGAGGCACTTCACAAACTATGATCCAAAGAGAGTGTTGTGCTTCAGAATGCCAAACCTATGTCAGTGAATTGAGTTGTTGACTTGACTGCGGATGGAAAGACCTCATCTGATGTCTGGAGCTGATCACAGGTTGTGAAGTGCTGAAATGACAGGGTGGAGAGTTCGGTGAAAGAACTCGTCTGAGTGGGGAGAGACTCCCCAAAGTCACTTAGAGAAAATGACTCCCTCTGTAACTACACTGAAAATGACTGTGACGCACGAGGTCACAGTCCACGTTCATTTCTTTCATTTTTGATATTTTTACATTTTATTGGCATTTTGAAACAGACCATACTGACATTAAAGTCTCCTCAGGACCAGTGTCATGTTCAAGTTGAATGTTATTTACAGTATACATAAGAAGGTTTGACAAAGTCACACGCTGGAAAGTTTTTCTTATCAAGAGACATAAACAGAACAGTTTCACTTCATTATTTCAACACACTTAAATGATAGAAGGAAAGTGTTTATTTGTCTACAACCTTTATCATTTAATATAAATATGTTTTAATTACAAACCTATTTACATTTTGTTTATTAAATATTATCATAGCCTCTTGTGTGCCTTATCACTGACATCATTTAGGTTGTTTTGTAAGCCAGAGGTCTGATTGTTTCCATTGCATATCATCATGGATGTCCAAATTATCCTCTCTGAGACTCCAGCAGGGTATTCTCCCTGCTATTTTTCTTCCCAAGCATCTCACCTGGCTCTTTATTGCTTGAGCAACTCTACCAGGGGAAACCGTTATGATTTGGCACGGATAGCAGGCAGGCAGATACACCCATTTTGGATAATTGCTCTGAAATGTGCTTATGTAGAGGTGCCTGAGGCAACAAACTAACCACAAACATAATAACAGTTTTAGTTGAGCAGTGGAAGAAGTTTTAGACGCGGGAGGAAGGAGGCGGAGAGAGACACAGAAGGATGGAGACGATGAGGCAGGGAGAATGAGAGGTGTTGAGGTCATGAATAGATGCGTACACTGCTTTACTGTGTATATCAATGAGTTCACGCTGAAGAACTCTTTACAAGGTTGCCCTCTGTACTTTTCAACCCTGTTGTAATTCTAAAAAGTTGTTTAGTGAATTTATCTAAGCTTTTGTTATATTTATGAAGCTGGATAACATTATCTGCAGCGTGGGAGTGAAGGGGGTCAGTGAATTGATATGACACAGCTGTCCCTCCTCTCCTGCACATATTTCCCCTGGGCACATATTTGCACACATGCACAGAAAACACACACCTTCCATTGAGGTGAATTTATGGTCCCCTGGTGTTGTGGATACAACGTCACATTCCCTCCTTTTCTCTGAAGCATGCACACACTGTCACACTCTTTTCTAACACTCTTGCTACCAAACTAGTGAAATTTTGTCTGCTAGAACCCCCCAGCTTAGTGTGTGTGTGTGTGTTGTCTGCTCATCCCCTGAGCAGTTTGCTTTAATCTCATTTAATTTCATTCTCAATCTTTATGGAAATCAACTCTCACAGCCAACTCCTCATTTCACTATCTCCCTCACTAATTAAGACCAGGAAATTGTTCCTGGAATTGGCTGGCATGAGAAAACTGTGTCTCATCCCTCAATCACTTCCTCATCCCCCCTCCCTGCATCTGTAGTTGTTGTTTTGCACATTTGTGGTTACGTGATTGTGCGTGTCTGTTTCTCCATCCCCTTGTGAGTATCTCACCCTTTGTGTTGTGGTGTTGTGTCTCTGTGTATGTATGTTGTTGTGCCTGCTTGTTTGTCTCCATCTCCTGAGTGTATTTTCCTCACTGTGACAGTATCTCTCTGTCTCTATCATTCTCTCTTTGTCTCTCTGTATCTGCCCATGTACGTGTGTCTTTGTGCGTCGTGTGGGTAGCCATGTGGTGGATTTAGGGCTAAAGCTTTGGGTGATTACTCCCATAATGAACCATCATGCTCTGTTCAGGCTGTCATCCCCCACAGGGATTGACTGTATTATGAAGTTATCATTCAGCCTCAGCAATACTTTGTGTCCTCGCATAACTCTCTTAACCAATACAGTTCTGTACGTGGAATCTGATAATGAGTAGATTTATATTGCGTGAGAGTGAACCTCGTCGTTTAGGTGGGAGGTTGTTCTGGAGAATTTGGGGAATCCTGAGCTTTGTCAGTGGCGAATTACTAGACAGCAGTTTGCACGATCATCTCGAATGGATTCAAGTGGTTGGCTACCTCTCATGAGTCTGTAGCTCAGCAGTCACACATAAGCTGGCAAGAGTGATTGATACTGTGAGCCAAGATCTGTTCTCCAGTTAGTCCTAGTGTTGTTTTATTAGTATTAGTTATTGATGACACATGCCAGAGGACATTTGCATGTAGAAACTCCCTGGCCTCTTCATTTTGTGCAAATGGTTGGCATTTGACTCCTGGGGTCTTGGTTTCCAATAGCAGCATCAGCATGTGTATTGTTTGTTTAGGAGATTATCAAGGAATCACATGGATCAGCATGCAGATTTGTTGCCACATTTGGAGATCTTCCATATTGGAAATAATAAGCAACCCATTTGAAACCAGTGAAATTACTTTCTAAGTATGAATCTGTGTGACTTTTCGATTTTCCTTTTTTTACTGTGTGACTCATGTATGATGAAGGTTGTTAGCATTAACTTCCTGCTGTATACTATTAAAATATATCATCCACCCAGTAAATATGGAGCTAGAACCCTCTCATAATGAATAAATGCACAGAGAAATTAATAAATGCACAAATCAATCACTTTTTTTTTTCACTCTGAACATTCAGTGTCACGGTATCACACAGTGAGAGCATGTCAAACTGATCACAAAAGTATTGATCACAATGTCTGAAAATATCTATTTATCAGCCATAAACACACAGTTTAACAGTTTGCGCTGTAGTAAACACGTGTTTTCTTCCTCACCAATTTGTGTGAAGAATTTTCCACCAACTTATTAAAATCCAAAGCTTTGGCCTTTTCATGCAAATAATTAATTGTGGCCTGCGATTTAAATGGGAGGTCTTCTACTGGGAGTTGCAATTTCCCATTTGGCTCTCCAGCCCTTACATCTGTATGTGGGAGTTAGGAAGAATTATTAGAAATTAGCATATCTGAATTATATTTTAAAGGCTGAATTCATACTTTTATTTTATTACTTCTGTAGCTAGACACATTCTCTCTTTGTTTTCTCTTACATTAAGACTGAGATGTTGACAAAGGAGGTACAATCAAAGCTTGATTGATGCCTGGTTGATGTGATAGACATACTGTAAAGCAGATAGACAAAGATGGCATGAGGTCTGACAAGAGCTGTTGTTCGGTTCTATAAGGAAAGTACGGTAGAGAATGAAAAAAGATTTTAATAGGTGAAGACCAAGCAGGTGGTTTTGGTATCAAGAAAGAAAGAGTAAGGTGGTCTTTTAGTGTATGCTGCCAACTTCACCCACCTTCTCCTCAGCTCTGTTTCTGCCGCTCATCTTTCAACCCCCTCCTCCTCCCATTCTACCTCTCCTTCTCTTTCACTCCGCCACCTTCCACGTCTGTGAGCCACTGTAAGGTGACCGTCCTGATGAAACACAGAGAGAGTGAGTCAGACCCAACCGGTTCAGCCTCAAAAAAAAAAATCTAGTGAGTGCCTGTGTCCACAAATGGTGTACCACAGCTGACGGATAAGGTGATTAAGAGTACACCTGGGAACCAGGAGAGTAAAAGGACACAAGGATAACTCTCCCGCTCGCTCCCTCTCTCTCTGTGTCTTACACTCACACACACACACACACACACACACACACACACACACACACACACACAGTTACACAATGCCCTCCTATGAAAGTTTTCTGTATGGTTATAAAAACTAAAGGACAGAGGATTTGTCTTCAGTTGCAGCCACCCTTCACAAACTATCAAAGTGACTCTCAAACTCTGCAAAGTGAGAAACTTCAGTGTTAGTGCCAGGTTCAATCAATATGTCCCAAAAACTAAAATAGTGCTGTTAATGCTGCCACATCAACAAACCTTCAGATGTCACTTAAAAATACACGCTTAATTTTTGTACCAGAAGTATCCAGTGCTGATTACATCTGTGATATTTGACCCTTAAAGCAAAAACAAAAACAACCATGCCTGTTCATCCACACCTCCATGTGTATGCAAATATCTTTTCTATATCTCTATAATAGTCATTCATATTTACATAGTAATCAAAACCTTAAAGATTTTTTACAGTGTGAATTTGTAAATTTTTGCCAGTTCATGTTGATGGACAGTTTTTCTTAGTGACTGTCAGTACTCTGCTGTTGATTTAATCTTACACATTTGTAATGGATACACTAGGGCCATTCATAAATCCTTTTGCAGGACTTGCACTTTTCTCCCGCTGATACAGTATGTGCTTCTTCAGAAATCCATATACTTTTTGATCAGCGTCATAAATAGTCACCTGCTAAGTCACGCAACACTGCCACCCCTCTCGAATTACAGCTTGTTTTATATTTTGTTTTTTTTCCTTTTGCAGGCTAATTATTTTCACATGTGTTTAGCACAGCTGTCTATACAGTGATACATGTATGCTGTAAGTCAGCAGAGTATGCGGCTTCACGGAAAAGCTGTGAATTATGTTTTAACTGTATATACTAAATAAAATCCATCAATCCAGAGCATGGCAAGGTTACACTGAAGAACAGAGTGATAAAAAAGTTAACAGTGTCAGGGGTGTAAACTAGGCAGAGGGAGACTGGAAGAAAGTTTATAAAACTACATATAAAATGTAGTTAAAGAAACTTGTTCTGAAAGTTATAGAGAAAACTTAAATATAAACAGCTGAAGAGTTGTTGCTCCTATTTGAACCTCTCCCGATGAATACAGTTCAGTCTTTTGTGCCAAACTACGTGGAGGAAAAGTGGCAGTAAGAGAGACAAAGATGCAGAGAAAAAATATATTCAGCATAATGATAAGTTAAACAAAACTGTCCTTTATCCGTCCATTCATCCATCCACCCACAAGGATCTCTGTATTTTCATTCACATCATTTGACGCCTTCTCTCCGTCCCCGTCTGTTTTGTCTTTCTGTCCTCTGTTGTTCTTCTTTAAATGTCTGGCTAATTGTCTTTAAGTCTGCTACTGTGAGCAATTTTTCCTCAAAATGAAAACAGCTGAGGCCTCTCTGAAACATTCGGTGAAAGAAATGGCGGTACATTCCATGCTGCTTTGTAATGCTGTCATTTATCACAGCGTGTGGACCATTAGTGTGAATCATTTATTGTCTTTGGCCTGCTTGAGATCCCCGAACTCTGGCAAGTCTATATGGAAGCGGGGTTAAATATTGTGCATAGTGATTGAGGGGCAAGCATGCAACAAAGCTGCCTGTGTTTAGTGTGTGAGGCAGCTAAAGCACTTAATAGCTTGATCAGCTGTGTGTGTGTGTGTGTGTGTGTGTGTGTGTGCGTGCGTGTGCGTGCGGCGCGCGCATGTGCACAATAGTGCATACGTATCTCAGTGCGAGCATGAGCCAAGTCTGAATAGAGAGTATACAGCTAAGTGTTTTTCCTTGTTGTGTACATCTCTAAAGTGACAGGAGAACATATGCATGGCTGACTTCAACCACTGACTCTATAATTACTGTGTGATTGTTGCAGTGGAAATGAGGTAATGAGCCGGGTTTACAATGACATGGCAGCATATCCAAAATGGTCTCTCCAACTGCTGAATCATGGGATGTTTTGCGAAATGGCCACCCTCACTTTCCATTGAGAGTTTTTCTCATAATGGTGTTGTTTCTGTTTGTCATGTAACAGTATAATTTCTATGAAATTACCTTACCTCAACAATTTTTAAAGGCAGAAATAGAGTTATAATACTAGGTTTCAAAATGCATTGAAAAGGTACATTTCCAAAATTGCCATGATAAGCTCCTTTAGTATAGTCACTTATTTCTTGTCTCTTTTTGTCCTCTCAGACCTGAAGAAGTCATTTGAGCAGGAACCCTTGGGAAAGGAAGTATCCCTGGATCAGGAAGTGCTGCTACAGTGTCGCCCCCCAAAGGGCGTACCAGCTGCCGAGGTATGTGCAACATTATCGTTAACCTCCACCTGAGATGTGTACAAAGTAAGATGAGAGATGAAGAGAGAGGACAGCTGGAGCTGAGTGAGGGAGTGACAGAAGAGACGTGGTGCCAGAATGAAGACAACAGAGGATGTTAAAAAAAAAAAGAAATATAAAAATGGAAACCATCAAGTCGGAATAACATGAGAGTACCACAGAAAACACTGACACTTTCTGAAATTGCCTGGAACTGTGAATGACAGGCAGCAGAGAGCAGAGATTTGATGGGTGCATGCACACACTCCACAGTCTGCAGTCAGTGGTTGAAGGGTTGTGCTGAATAAAAATACATTCTGACCTTTTTGACAGGTTTGGTTAAATGGCATTTTTTGCATGTTTGTTTCCTTTTTTTTTTTTTCTTTAACTAACACCAATAACACATAATATGGTAAATGGACTTGCCTTTATATAACGCTTTTGTAGTCTCTATGACCACCCAAAGTGCTTTACACCACAGCCCTTCATTCACCCGTACACACAGTGCTAAAGATAACACATTTCAATCTAACCACTCACACATACGTTCACACACAATCATACATCAGGGGTGAATTCAGGGTTTAGTATTTAGTATTTAGTATTTTTCTCAAGGACACTTTGTCATGTGGACTGGAGGAGTCGGGGATCAAACCATTGGCCTTCTGGTTAGTTGACAGCCCACACTACTGTACCTTCTGAGACACAGCCTCAGTATCGTAAAACTAAAGCAATTTGGGCCTAATATGATTATGTTTATATGATGGAACCTTAATACAACAGGACCTGTATAAAATGATAAGTTAAATGTTTTGAAATTCAATATCAATGTTTCACAGTGTGGAACAATATCTGTATTAAATTGTCACCAGGCCCTGTATCCTGTTTTGACTGGCAATTACTGGAGAAGCTCTGCTGCTGCAGGCAACACAAAGACCCACAGTTTAAACTTAATCTTAGATGTCCCCAGTGAGCCAATTTAAGTTGCAACACAAGTTACATGTAGAAATTTCAGCAACTGCAGAAGTTTAACCTACATTCCTATATTATTTCCAATATTCACTCTCCAACCTGAGCTTTGCAGAAAAGAATGAGCATAATGACTGGGAGTGGATTTCCTGTTTTCCTTCATGTTCCGTCATGTTCCTTTTTATGAGAAAACATTCCCATTTTATTGAAACCTGAACTGTAGTCAACCCTGTTGCAAGAGGAAACAAAAATTGTGATTGCTGTCACTTGCACACTGACTTTACTGAGCTTATCAGTGGTTCTGCTATTCAAGTAATAGGTACTGTATGCTGCCTTGCCCAAGGACACTTTGGGTCAAAGATTACCACCCACGCTAGTAATTTGAACAAGTGTGAATTTCAGGAATATATACATATGAATATAGTTGTCATAAACACATATTCGCACTACCACAACAACTGTGTCGCTTGATGTGAGATAATATTTTTTGCCTCAAGTACATTGTCAGCACATTGACATGTTATTCACTCATCAAACAAGTCGCACAGTAAACATCCACTTTGGAAGAGCCACACATGTCACTTCAACTCCCCGAGGGCCTTAACTACTATGAAGAATGTCATTTACAATTCAGATTGTTCTTTACTTTGCTGGTTTCATCTGGCTGCGTTCCCACCTGAATGGATAAAAAGACATAATTTCATTTAGGTGGTCACTGGGGAGGAGCAGCACAGCACTTGGAGAGAGGGCTGCGCTACCGGATAAGGAGTCTCTGAATCAGGTTTTGCTCCTAGGGGTTTGATAGTCGTTTTCAATTGCACCTAAGTACACAGCTCCCCCGAGAGAGGGAAGGGGGGGCGGAAAGTGAAGGAGAAGCAGCAAGGGAGGCACTCAGACAGACCAGCATACAAAGTGAGGGAGAGTGCGTGGTGGTGGAGGGGTGGCAGTGACGAAGGTGGAGCACAAACAGAATGAGACAGAAGGAGGAATAACATTGATTTCGCCCTTTTGCGTCGAGAAATCCCTAATTCTTCTTTTGAGGGAAGTAAAGCAAATAAATAGGTTGAATTGTGACATCAGTTGAACAGTAGGAACAAACACATGCAGAGCCTCGTTAAATTGCTCATTACTACTGCTAGTGCAGCAAATTAATTGCATATTTCAAGAGAATCGTTCACTTTGGTATAAAAGCATGAAATTTGGCACAGATACTCTCTAAGGGTCACTTTTTGGGAAAAAATATGTTGGCCGCAAAAATTTTAAATGGCGGCCATTTTTTCAAGATGTTCTGTATTTAGTCTAGTAGGAAGAGGGGGGTATCATGTATCCCCTGAAAATATACTTCAAAACAGTGTTTCTACATTGGAAAAAATGTGTAGAAAATGATGAGCTATGTTAAAAAGTTGTCAGAATGTCCTATGTATCATTTTTATGCAAATTAGTGCCGCCATTATCGAAAAAACCTAATTTCACTATATCTCAGCCAATATTGCAGATAAGTGAACAAATAAGGTGTCTAGACCCATGTTTTGAGGGTCAGATATCATAATAAAACTATTCATAAAGTGATCACATGTTGGTGCCATGCTAGTAAGCAAACCTAACCCTTTTACCAATTACAAGACGCCAATATTGGAGATACCAAATAAGGTGTCTAGACAGAGGTTGTTGTGTGTTTAACCAAGGTTTATTTGGATCAAACATCACAATAGAACTCTTCTTGATGTGACCACTCTTCTCTTTCCCATGCCAGATAAACAGTCAAGTAAATGGTTCTCCACTATGCATCACTCATCATCGTTTTCACTGAAATCATCAGAGTTAAACTCATCCTCTCCTTCCTCTTTCTCCTCCTCTTCCTGTTCATGCTCTCCAGTGTCATGGGGATCAACCAGTGAAATTGGTAGGATAGGACCACAGAACCACAACACTCAACACTCCTTCATCAGTCTTCATCCATCCCTGCCCCTCATCATAGGGTTTTGGTTTTTCCAGAATCGGTTCATCAGCTTGCTCCAACTGCCTCAGTATCTCAGGCTTGACACTCTAGCAGTCACTGAGTTGACTGAATACGTGAAACCTGGGATTCTTCTTCAAGGGCCCCACCTTCCATCTCCCTTTGATGGCACTGGTACAGTCTTCTCCACTGAACACATAGAACTCAAGAAGAGTGGCGCGGTAGTCTTCTCCCAGGGATTCTGCAAGCTCAGAGATGTTGAGAAGTTGTTGGTGTTGGGTTAAAGAAGCTTCCTGGATCTTCACACTGTAGGGGTCTGATGAAGTCAGCTTTAGCAGCCTTGCCCACAGCTTCTGCTCGTACTGTAACACATCCATCTCAACATCAGTGGGGACAGGTGCACCGGAGCCAGGCAGTAGTAGTATTGCAGAATCCCTAGGAGAAGACCACCGCACCACTCTTCTTGGGTTCTATGTGTTCAGTGGAGAAGACTGTACCAGTGCCATCAAAGGGAGAAGGAAGGTGGGGCCCTTGAAGAAGAATCCCAGGTTTCACGTATTCAGTCAACTCAGTGACTGCTAGAGTGTCAAGCCTGAGATGCTGAGGCAGTTGGAGCAATTCACCTGTCTGATGTCTGGACAGAGTTGTGAGTCTTCAGTGGATGTTGTCCGTGCCAAGTTGCTACGCAACATGGTGGGGGAGGACAAGAAACCCACTTGCAAGTCTAAGGTTGACCTGGGTCGCCTTCCTCCATGCCACTCTGCTCTGAAGCCACAAGCCCGACGTGTGAACTACCGTGTCCGTGTCCGTGCCTTGTACAAGCGAGCTGATGAACCTATTCTGGAAAAACCAAAACCCTATGATTAGGGGCAGGGGTGGATGAAGACTGATGAAGGAGCGGTCCGATCCTACCAATTTCACTGGTTGATCCCCATGACACTGGAGAGCATGAACAGGACGAGGAGGAGAAAGAGGACCATTTACTTGACTGTTTATCTGGCATGGCAAAGAGAAGAGTGGTCACATCAACAAGAGTTCTATTATGATCTTTGATCCAAATAAACCTTGGTTAAACACACAACAACCTCTGTCTAGACACCTTATTTGGTATCTCCAATATTGGCGTCTTGTAATTGGTAGGTTTGCTTACTGGCATGGCACCAACATGTGATCACTTTATGAATAGTTGTATTATGACCTCTGACCCTCAAAACATGGGTCTAGACACCTTATTTGTTCACTTATCTGCAATATTGGCTGAGATATAGTGAAATTAGGTTTTTTCGATAATGGCGGCACTAATTTGCATAAAAATGATACATAGGACATTCTGACAACTTTTTAACATAGCTCATCATTTTCTACACATTTTTTCCAATGTAGAAACACTGTTTTGAAGTATATTTTCAGGGGATACATGATACCCCCCTCTTCCTACTAGACTAAATACAGAACATCTTGAAAAAATGGCCGCCATTTTGAATTTTTGCGTGGCCAACATCTTTTTCTCAAAAAGTGACCCTTAGAGAGTATCTCTGCCAAATTTCATGCTTTTATACCAAAGTGAACGATTGTCTCACTAATCTGCTGCACTATGCTGCCTTATCTGTTTTCTTACCGCACATTCATGAACATTGGTTTGCTCACATACCACATGTGCACACAGTCACATACACACACACTAACAGACAGACAGACACTCAGAGCTATTTTTCCACTCTGTTCAATTTGCTACCTTTTCCATTCCTCTCTGCTGTCATAATGGGATCTCAGGGCAAATGGATTGGTCTGTCTCCCCGGTCTGCTGAAGCTGATTAGAGGGATTTAGGTTTAAAACCTGCTGATGACCTCAGGTTGTAGCCCTGCATATCTTTTTTTTATATCACTTCTGACTTTCTATTCCTTTGTTCTTATCATGCCCATTCTCTATTTCCTCTTTCCTCCTCCTTTTGCTAGCCTTTACACGCACACATGCTTACACACACACAGAGAGAGAGAAAACAATCCTTTTTCTCTGATTGACAGCCCTTGTTGTTGCTGTCCTGTGACCTCTCTAAAAATGTTCTAATATTAGTGGTAGCCGTTGCCGTGTCGACCAGTTGATGACTGTTGTAAAGTTGACAGTGTGATAGGGTCGGTGCCCTGATACGTGACACCCACATCGTAATGCCCAGCTGGCATCACGTGGCTGTCAACATGCCACACCAAAGCCTTTACTCTCTAAACACACACAGGCACACCAAACACACACATGTACCCACACATTTATGTACAACATTTACAATGATACAGGTGCAGATTTAGCCCCAAACTCTCTCTCTCTCTCTCTTAGACACTTATACTAAAGCAAGACAAGAGGTACACTATGCGACAGATTAGCCGGGGATCATTTTAACGGCTGCACAACTGTTAGCCTTGAGAGGCCGGGGTCAAACCAATCTGACATTGCAAAGAAAATGTGCACACACCATGCAATGCACCATTATTTCCTTTTCTCTTTCCTCTGACAGTGCTGCTCTTGTCATCACTCAGCTTCCTCTACCTACATGTTTTTTTCTCTCTCCTTCAATATAAAACTCCTGAGAGACACAATTTGAGGCATTGTGAAATCCTGTAGAAACATCTAAATCTCTTTTTAGACCATGATAGAAAGCCTTTAAAAGCTGATGGAAGGCTATTGGATTCAGCGGGGAGGGTTCAGCAGTTCAACAGGAAAGAGTTTATGGACAAAGGCAGATAATTCAGAGAGAACTTGCAGTAAATGCAATGTCTCACTTAAAATAAAAAGCACTCATAGTTTGAGTCATTTTAATTTGCCTAATTTATTTTGTACTGTTTGTTTGTTTTTGTGTATTTATACATTTTCAAACATTTCTTTTCTAGTGCAAGGTCATTTATATTAGTTAAGATGATTGAATCACCCTTTGAAGTTGCAAAACTTAACTGAAAGTATGCTGTGATGTGAAGTTTGTATTCACTTGGTTGTGTGTTTTCCATAAATGCTAGGAGGCTCTTTGTTATATAGATGCAGTATGACTGGAAAATTACATTTTATCTTGAAATCCAAAGTTACCCGAGGGGCCGGGCAGAGCAGACTGTGCATAACAGGTGGGGTTATGGATTTCTGTGTGTGTGTGTGTGTGTTGTGTAACTGTGGGTGTCTATTTGAATATTTGTGTGTTTGCCTGTCTGCGTCTGTCTCTGTGTGTGAGTGATTAGCCCAGCTGCAGTGAAATAAACACATCAGTGTGTGGTGACAGGCCCTCCACGTGTCTACCCCTAACACACACACACACACATACACACACAAACATGCACAAAGTCAGACAGTAACTGGATATGTGTCTGGAGCCTGGTCAAGTTCCTGTCACATTCTTAACCACTCAATCCACACCCTAAATTAGTGCAAGTTATTCACTGGGATAATGGCTTATGATAAGCCTATATATTATCTGTCTGAGTGAAGTCTTTCACTTCAGAAGATAAATGATAAGTAACATCAGACCTGCAGTTTTCTAAACTGATTTGATGTTTACATCACAATAAATTAACACTATAATATTTCATTGCTACGTGCAATAGGGGAATCGGCCTTCAATTTAAATTCAAGCTCCGAGCTTCATATCAGACAGCATTTTCTGACATTTGGCCTGTTTAAGTGTCCTTGAGCAAGATACACATCCAGCTGCCAGTTCCAAGGTTGCTGTTGACCAACTGCAGCAGTTAAAAGAGATGTTCCCCCTCAGGCAGATCATACATGCTTACATACATGGTGCGCAAATGTGTGTTTTTGTGGCCCAGGAGGCAGTCTCACCTCTCTCTCTCTCTCTCTCTCTCTCTCTCTCTCCCTCTCTCTCTCTCTCCCTCCCTCTCCCTCTCTCTCTCTCTTTTTCTCTTTCTCTCTCTTCTCACACACACATCCACTGAACCACGCAACCACACGCTAACCTCTCCTTTAGTGACCAAATATGTTGTTTTTGTAAATTACTTTTCTATGTTAACCAGAATGGAATAAGTCTAGACATTTGCATTTGTGTAATGACTGGTGTGTGTGTGTATGTGTGTATGGGTGTGTCTTGGTGTGTGATGCAAATCATCGCAGACTTTTCTGTCAGAAGGAATCAGTGATTTGGTGTGGCCAAAACGCTAACAGCAACCTCACTCTCGCACTCATACAGTATACTGTACTGTACACACACACACACACACACACACACACATTTCAGTCCCTGCAGTCACTGTTGTTAATGTGTCATATGATGACGTTTACCGGCAGAATCTGTCTGGAGGTTATAACGTTGAGCCTTAAATGGACAGTGAGGTCGACAGTGTGAATTAAAGTTGAAATCCTTTAGTTTCTCAGGAGCTCATTGTACAGCAAATATGTTTCTGTCTAGCCGAAAACATCTTTTATCAATAAAAATAAATAGCTTACAAAGCTTGTAGACATTATGCATTTGAGTGTGTGAATATCTGAATAAAAAGAATTGAATCAATGTGTGGATAGAATAGAAAAGGTCCATAGAAAGAATGCGTAATGTCAAATAAAGCATGCAATCTTTCCTTAGCTTTACAAAATGTTGTGACCACAGCACCAGAAGGATTAAAGCTATTCTCATCCCGGCCCTTCCTCAGAGAAACACATGTGTATATAGTGTGTGTACCTGTGTGAGTATGTTTATGTGTGTGTGTGTGTGTGTGTGTGTGTGTGTGTGTGTGTGTGTGTGTGTGTCTGTCACAAAACAATTTATGTAATGCTGCTTCCCCAATAGATCCTTACCTTAATCCTCTTTGAGCTAGGATAGTAAGCCCCACGGCTCATCTCCCATCACATTTTACCTTTATCCTCAACCTCTGTCAGAAATCATCACCGTAATCCACAGATTAGTCAGCAATCTCTTTTTTATTCCTACTGCCTAGGTGAATTATTGAAATGGTGTTAAGATTATTAAAATGCTGTTGCGATGGTCTATCTACTGCGGAGTAATTTACAAATGGGACAGATGAGGAGGAGCAGCTTTTGTGTTGATTTGGTTGTAAATGTATTGTGGTTGCACGTAGAGAGGGATTATGATCATTATCTAATGATGTATGTGCACAGACGCATGGATGGACACACACAAACACACATACAGTATGCTTTATCTCCTTTGAGTCATTCACGTCTTGTACTGGATAGCAGCGCTGTCTTTTATAACCACTTTGTATTTTTTTTTTTTTAAGAAAGATAGTGTCACACTTACATACACATACAACGAGAGGGAGAAAAAATATATACATCCAGTGTAAGCTGTGATTTTAGGAACCTTGGGAGGCTGTTCATCCAGTGATAAGCCATGTCAGTAAATTCAGGCATTGGTCAGATCCCTCTCCAAAGCCAGCAGACTGTGCAGAACTGAATCCGAAATGTGAATTTTCCATTGTAGAACCTCAGCAGCAGCTATCAGATTTTCTCACTATTTTATTCAGTTGACCTCTGTGTGTGTGTGTCTTTATACAGTCATAAAAATCAGTGTATCTGTTCAGTACCATTCGGTTCAAATCACTGCTTCTGTCTAGACTGAGAGACTCAAATGTATTTTCTTAGCAAAATATTTGCACTAAACATTTTTTTTTCACTTTCCCTCCCTCTCTCTACCTTTCTTCATTCTCTCGTGTATAATGCTGATTTCAGAGTGCATTGCAATGTTTGCAAATTATATCTGGAACTGTGTTTTTTTTTTTTTTTTTTTTTTTTAATGAAAACACTACACCCTGATTTTGGCTTTCTCACACAAGAGGAGCTATTTCAGCACTCACACTGACTGTAACTGTCAGCACTTACAGTACATCGAACCATCACCAGGCCATTTAAGGAAACTATCAATCAAAATTTAAAGAGAGAAGCATCTAATTACACATAGTTGCCCTGTGTTTTGTTTCTTAACTGATGACTCAACTCGTATTATTTCCAACCCTCCTCAGAGAGGACAGGAAGCTGCAGGCCAGTGATCATATGTAGTTTTAGTTCTCTGTGGTCTGAGGTTTCAGTCTTTTTGAAACCAGGGCTTTGTTCTTTGGGTGCAGTATGGAGAGGGGTTGAGTGGGTGCTTGAATAAGAAGTATGAGGGAAGGGGATAATGAAGGTGTTTCTCTCCACACCTCCTAAATTAGGAGTGCCTCCTCTCTCCCCTCTCATTACCTATTCAAAGACTGGTAAAGCCAGGATAGTCTGCCTTTGCAATTAGTCTTTTCTAATGTCTTCCTGGCAGACAAGGAAAGAGGACCGAATGTGCTAGTGTTGAAATGCTGACCCCAACTCTGTTCATTTTCTCAGCCTAATACCCATTTGCTCACTGTTTTTGCTCATTTTCTGTCTCCATTTCTGTCTTGTTAATTTTTTCACTTCCCTCTGTTGACTCTTGTCTCTCTTTTTCTTTCTTTTCTTTTTTTGCTCTTTCTGTCGCTATATCACTGCCTCTCAGTCTTATTCACGCCCCCTGTCTTTCTTGACACAGCTCTGAGACAAAGCTGTGGATTGATGGTGACATGACAGTGTAGAGTGTACTGCATTGTCAGGCAGCTACCCGCGCTGCCCTCGGCAGTCCTGACAGTGTTGTCATGGATGAATGGACACAGTGTTTTGACGCAGGGTGTGACAGTGTCAAACAACAAAACTCTGCTCTGTTCCGTCAACTTTTATACGTTGTTAGACCTTGTAAGTCTTTCTGGATCACAAAATGTTGTGCACACGAGTTGGGAACATCTACAAGAAATATCAGTTCTATACAGTTATAATAATACAAAGAACATATTAAAAACTCATCAATGAAACAATTTAGCATCTTGAAGCTGTTCTCAGTCCTACCATTGGCAAGAGTTGTCATTTAATTTTATATTCTTAACTAATACAGCAATTGGGACATTAAATTCCTCATTTGGGACCAAGACCGAAAAAGTTTAATAAGCCAGGGCTTGGAATAATTGCTACCAATTAATTGCTTTTCACTTACATCACTATTCAGTTAAGTAGTCTTCAGTGAGTTACTAAAGGAGGTCATTGTCAATGCAATTAATTTTTTTATATATATAAATGTGACCATGTTGATAACAGAGAATTATCAGATGATGATTGTGTCATCTTTGTGGAGCAGATAATAGATTATATCTGACCCTCTGCTGTCTGACTGTAAAACTCATTATTTCTACAGTACAATGCAGGCCTCCATTTAACACTATATAAGATGTGTTTGGTGATATAAAATCAAATATAAATGTGTTTCTTTCTGCTGAGTTGTATTAACCACAGTACTGCTTACACTCTGGAATTGTATTGAAACATTAGCTTATCAAACACTGTGCCAAGAAGCACTCGGTGCTATCGATGCTTTGCTGATTTCAGAAGCATAATTCTTTCCATGGCTGTTGGCTGTATAGGCTACTTAAGTGTGACCTGGCAGAGGCCAAAGCATAGCACTTTAGAGATAAAGATGCGCCTGTAGTTCTGTGGGCAACCATAAAGAGAGAATATGCTGATCATGATGGTGTGCTGTCTGTTAAACTGTAAAATCACTGCTGCAGTTTGATACACAACTAAACAAAATCTTGCTGTCAAAAATGTCATATTTGCCAGTGCTGAATTATCATTTTGTCATAATTCAATTTCTGACTGCATTAAGCTTCATATAGTTACATATCATCTAAATTTCTTAACATACATTCAAACTTTGCAGTAATCTGATTTCCATTGAAAATTTCCAACAAACAACTTAGATAAGAATTAGGAAAACGTGTATATACTATTTTTTTTAATATCATTTATTGTTTAACTGGGAAGAGAAATTACCTCAGACTTCTCATGTAAAAGTCGACTGTGCAGCACACCCATTCATCACAGCAACCTCTGTACTAAAATCTCCTGCATTTGCACTGAAATTTGGCATTGGACATAAATCATGTACTGTGGAATTTCACAATCTGAATGCTATTCAAAAGGGCTGATGTTTATTATAACAATAAAAAAAACTTTCCAGCAGATGTGCACCTACTGCCTCTTTCTGTTTTCTGTATTTATCTTGTGTTGTTCGGTTAAAGTGCTCCCCTACTACTGTACACAGTACATTCTTCAACAAAATGATACGCCAACAAACAGGGAGGTCTCCAATAGTTCAGCTGACCCAGCTAATAAAGCAAAGCTGATTTTGTTATTGGGTGGTTTTAATAACACTGGAGAGCTGGAGAGTCAATTAAAAAGGATTAGCATGCCCCCAATCAGCTCTGAGCCTCTTCATGCTTTAATGATTATGGAGTGTCATCAGCACTCCTACACTGTGGAGTGAATCAGTTTTGACACACACACACACACACACACACACACACACACACACACACACACACACACACACACACACACACACACACACACACACACACACACACACACACACACACACACACACACACACACACACACATAAATATACGTATAAATACCTGCACACATACACAAAGTGTCATAAAATAGCGCTGTGATAGCCTCCCCCTAAGAGGTTATATTCACAGTAGATACATATGCATGCATTCACATACACATTTCATTTTTCCTATTGTGCTGCCACCTCTGATTCAATTAATATTAAATCCATTTACTTGGGGTCATGTGCATAACCTCAAAAAATTAGGAATTGTTTACTGTAATTACAGTATACACAATAAATGTCTGCATAGAGAAAAATGAAGGCAGATGGTGCAACCTGCCAGAAAAGCATTCAGTTATGTATGAGTCAGACATCACAGTTGTTTTCAGGTCATAATGCTAAAACACTTCAATTCTCTATAGTAGTCTGTGTCCTGTGGTTTCTTTTGCACACTAGTCCATTGCTTTTGCTTTATCCCCACTGTTACTTTTGCCTTTATTTCCTCTCCTTTGTCTCTGCCGCTTTGCTTCTTTCTCTCTCATTTTTTTCACCTTTCTATCCCTCCTCCTCTCCCCGTCTTCTGTTGTTGCCATTAGTGATGTTAAAGTACTTAGTGAACTGGAGGGTTCAGCAGGAAAGGCAAAATACATCACTGTCCAGAGAAATAAAGAAAGCAACAGAGACAAAGATACAGAGGGCTTCAACACTTTCACCGCACTGACCCGTAACCATGCACGGGGCTGTTCTATAATTTAACAACCTGTCAATCATTTCAACACTGGCTCACAGCACACTGGGAAAGTCAGTCAGGCAACACACTGCTTTTAAAGACTTAAGGATACTCAATAATTTTTATTAGGGGTGTGGGAGTTGTATAATCGCCAAAATTGTCTCAGTATTTTAAAATTGCAGTGCAGTTAATTAGATACCATATGAGATGGTCCGCTTTTTTGTGCATTCAAATAATTGCTGAGAATATGAATTAGAATCTGAGCATCTGCCAAGAAATATCAATAGCTATGCATTCTGCTTTAATACATCAACCATTTGACAGTTGTCTGTGTTTGCATAATCTGACAGCTTGCATCAGTGTCACCAGATTTTATCTCACGCGCATGAAGTGTGTATCTGTGCTGTGAAATACCTCCAGAGCAAATATTGCCATGTGACATTCGAGGTCTGCAGATTAAACAGCAACAAAAAGTGCAGCATACTATATTAGACAGAGGAGAACCATTTTAATCTTTTCATTTCACTCACATCCAGGTCCTCTATCACTAGCAGAAAGTGTTTCCCTTTTGAACTTTTCCTCTGTGATATTTGAGGTGTTGATTCTGTTTCCAGCTGTTACTGGGTCAGCGTCTGTTTGGGGAAATGTTCCCCCGACGTGTCTGAGCTGTTGAGTGGATTTGGATGTTTTTCGTCTTGCTTCTAACTCTAATGATTTGAGCCCAGGGTCTCATTTCAGCTTTCCGTCCCCTAACACTCTCACCCAAAACTGTCATCTCTGTAATCTCTCTCCCCCGCCCCTCCTCTCAGCCACCACTGCTGCTATCACAGCCCGCATACATTCTCACCGTTGCAGCTCTAAGTCTGAGTGATTTTCTGTTTACTCAGTTTGGTTTATTCTTATTTCCTGCATTTTTGGCTCTCAAATTTAGTAGAGACTGACCTTTATGTATAGTTTGGGCTGTACGGAGAAACATAATTTAATTTTGCTGTCAGTGTGTTTTCATATTTCACTGACTGCTCCCTGATGAAAATCTTACATAGTGAGATCACTATAGTCCCACAGTTGGGGAAAAGCCTTATTCCTCGATCTCACGGTGCCAACTCATCTACCTTCCTTTCACCATGTTGTCTCAGTGTTCCCCAATTCCCACTCCAAAGCTTGACCTTAATAACATTAACAACCCTTTTGCATCTCAGTAATCTGCAATGTCCTGTTTTGTTAAAGACACAGCCCATTAGTTATTTACAGTACATGACGTTAAAGAGTTAGGTAGAGATGAAACTTAAGAACATAATAGAAGTACGTGGTTAAGTGTCACCTGGATTTTGTTAGAGTAACTTTTTGGGGGGGTTTGTTTTCACTGTAACACATGTTGGACTGTCGTGACATATTGAAACTCAATATATTTAAAAATCAAAGTGAGCTTAAGAGTTTTAGGTCCAAGCTGGGTGCACTTGCCTTAAATATAAATCATCATTCCTCGCTGTGTTTATCTGTGTCAATTATTTTGCCAAGCAGCCTGCTTGCTGGCTGTGTTGCATTTTTCACCTGGCAATATAATGTTATTGAACTATCTGTCAGGATGTAGCTGAAGTTATTGGGGCTCAAGGAGATCCAGTATTAGTACTCTTTATGAAGGGATGTCTCTGCCATTCTCTAGGCCTTCCTATATGTATTTTCGACCTCCACTTCCAGTCATGTGGCTCCTTTCTCTGGTTCCTTCACATTTGGCACGGATCTTTTTCCCATTTACTCACCAACCACCTGCTCCATCTTCATATAAATCAAAAAAAGAGCTCTGTCTGTCCTTCTGTCCATCTGCCTGTCACTGTACAAAGGGATGGTTCACTGTGCATTTACGAACCAATTCATGGATCCAAGGGCACAGTTTACAAATCTGAGGGCACAGAATATGAATGCAAGAACGTGGCTTAAACCATGAGAACACATTTCTTAACCCAGAGACTACACATTTACTCACTGATCTTTTGATCCGTACATTTGCTAAGTTTCTCTAAGGGGCAATCCTCCACAGTCTGCTGTCTATGTACAGTATAATGCCTTGTTCTGCCTTGTCTGGGAAAGGTAACAGTATCTGGAGTTACACACACACACACACACACACACACACACACACACACACACACACACACACACACACACACACACACTCCTCGTGTTTTGACACTAAGATTGTGAGATAAAATATTTCCCTCACCGACTTCCTCCTGTCCTTTGTTAATTTTATTTCCCCTCTTCTCCCTCCTCTGCATTCCTAACATTACTTTTACTTTCATTCTCTTGTTTTCCCAAGTGTTGCGGCTAATGGATTACCTCGGTATATCTTCCCCATCTAGTCTCTTCCCTCGCTTTTCTCTGCATTCAGCACCTCACTCTTTCCAGCCCCCCCTCCATCTTTCTTCCCCTAATTATTGACATAGTATGGAAATTCCAAATCGCTGTCTCTCCCTCTGTCTCCCTTACCTCCTCATTACCTTTTCATTTGCCCTTTTCTTTCCATCTCTCTCCCTCTCTCTCTTTCTCCCTCTTCCTTCCTCTCGTGCCTCCTCTCCCCCATTTGTTGACATTGTCGGGTTAGCTTTAATGGATCACCAACAGATATCTGCTTCTTTGCCTGCCTGGTTCCTCGTCCTCCTCCACCATAATCACTGCTTCCCTACCTCTCTATCCTTCTCCTATCCGCCTCTCACTTCTTTACTGTTGCCTTGGAAATACCTTTTCTCTATCCAACCCTCTCTTGAGAGTGTTCCACATCCATCTTTCCCTCTCTCAGTCTCTCTCCACTCTTGAATGTTGACATGAGAGGGGGAGTCTAATAGATCACGGTGAAGCATCTGCACCTGTGTTAAATCTCAAAGGTAACGGTGTGTGTGAGAGAGAGAGAGAGAGTGTGTGCGAGTGTGTGCGAGTGTGTGTGTGTGTGTGTGTGTGTGTGTGTGTGTGTGTGTGTGTGTGTGTGTGTGTGTGTGTGTGTGTTTGCACCCGAGAGAAGCCAATGCAGGCTTTCTGTTCAGCACATCTGTGACCTCTTTTACTGCTGAGCAACTTCCTTGTTTTGGCTCTCCTTTACCTGTCCTCTCCTCTCCTCTCCTCTCCTCTCCTCTCCTCTCCTCTCCTCTCCTCTCCTCTCCTCTCCTCTCCTCTCCTCGCCTCTCCTCTCCTTGATTTCACCTGCTTCAACTTTTTCTCTCTTTGCTTCTTTTGTCCTCTACTTTCTATCATTTATAAAGCTTACATTGCAAAGGGGGAAACATTCATTATAACTTTATTTTAGTTTACAGAGACAAGCTGTACTTAATTTTGTTCTTGAAAATCACACTTGCTGAATTTTTCACAACAATGGCTGCCTCATGATATAATGCTAAGACCGTTTTTTTTTACAGTCACATCCACCAATCACAAGTATGCAAAATAAAAACTGATGTATCATACTGTGTGTACATGCCATATATCATTCAGTGGAAGTGTACCAAGGTGCAGTGGAGTGGGTTATAAATAGGCCTCTGTAGGCCTGTCCCAGTCCAATTGGGTGTCCTCTTGTGCCCCAGTTCTGTCTGTGAGGGACACCTTGGAGAGCGCACTGCTATTCCTCACACTCCGCTACACATTGGGGATTCTTTCCTTGCTGTATATATGTGCCTCTTCCTCAATGCCCAACTACATTTTAATTCCTAGTGGTACGACTCTTTTACGATCATACACTCAGACCTAGTTCTGCATAGGACCATAGAGGATTCCTGCTCCTACTCTCACATTTCATTCTTTTTTATTTATTTATTTTTAATTTCTCACAGTTCGCTACTGTAGATTGTTCATTGTATATTTCTCTTTCTCACATTGTAATATTAAGATGTGCTACTGGGTACTTTTTTTTGCTTTTTATTCTAATTTGTGCTCAAAATGACAGGTCAGTGCAAAAAAAATTAGGTTGCAGTATTTAAAAACACGATTTTTTATTTACTTTACGAACTATTCCTCTGTCAAAATAAATCACCAACAACTTCTATCAGGTAGGAGGTATATTATAATCTTCAGAGTAGCCTCAAAAGTAAGTGAGTTTGGCAGCAACCAGTCTTCGTTAATTGTCTTAGGAATCAATGGCTGTTATGTATGTGTTTTGTGTTTCCAGTGTAGAAATTGCATTAAATGTGTTCATTGATTTCTGAAAAGATAAACACACCAACAGCTCTCAAACAGCTAAAAGAAACAACTTTAACTCCAAACTGCTTTTCATCAAAGGTGTCTTTTTAGAACATCAGTGTGGGATGATTGTCGATGGCGACCCAGTTATGTCACTGTGGTTAATTGGGTCTTTATGTCACTTGCCTGGATCTAGTTAATTAAGCTGTCAGAGCCTCTGAAATCCCATGTTGGCAAAGGCACGGAAGCACTGAGATCTACACACACACACACGTCCACATCCACATACATCCTGCACACACATGCACAGTGACCTTATTGTAACCTGCGCAATCTGCCCAGTCTGCCCAGTCCTGACACGTATTGTATTGTAGTGGTGTTGCTGGCCGTAGTAAATTCCCCACAGTGGCAGTGGGCAGCAGGATCGTCCTAATCACCTCCCAAGTGGAGTGAGGATGCGGACAGAAACACCAGCACATATGGCCAATTAGGACAGGGATGTGAAATGGCACTGATAGATTGTGGGTGACTGAAAATCACACTTCACACAATAAAAATAATTCACTGGCAAGATTATTGTTAACTGCTGCATGGACATTGACACTATATTTTGAATGTAGGGCTACAACTAATGCATCTCTTGTTTTCTTATTTATCATATTTCTAAAGCATGTTTTTAAGTTGTTTGATAGCAACTTAAATGGAGAGTGTTTATCCCTGTTGGTTTAATACCCATGCTCAGTCCTTAAACGTCTGAGGGGACCTCCTCAGAGATAACACAGCTGGAACTAGTATGTTTGAAGTCGACAACACGAGTTGGGGGAAAAAGAGTAGATGGTATGTCTGTGTTTGTATCCTATAGATGGTAACAAGTAAAAAGTATAAAAAGCAATGACTAAAAACAAATGGAAATGGATTTTGTTTGTTTCAACTGACATATGATGACATGTGCAGAAAAAAGGAAAGTGTGTTACTGTAGAAACAGTGAAAGTGAGAGAACAATTAGTCCAGAGGTTTTGTTGGCACCAAAGTGTAGCAGTTCGTATTTGTTAGAAAGCTACAAATTGGCAGGTATGGAGCTGCCTAGAAGTGAAGTGAACAAAAGAAGAGTCATGGCAGTGTGGAGGAGAATGCACACACACACAAACACACACACAAAAACAAAATCTCCTTTTCCAAACCAGTGGTTACTACTTTCATGCGTGCAAAAAACAGTTTTCAAGTATCAATGGCAGAAAACATACATATACAACAGTCTGTGAGTGCACTTAGTAATGTGCAATATGAGGCTCTAATGTAAACACAGATGTGTGAGGAGAATAGACCTGTGTGCCGTATGAACACTGTCAAATTAAATAATATTCTAGTCTTAGTAGGATCTGAATGAGACAGTGAAGTTCCTATTACTGTACAGACAGAAACGTATCTTAATGGTACTCAACAAATCTGATGTGACAAGCTGCCACATTCTTTCATTCTGGATGTAATATGAATGTCATCAGGCTTTGAAGTACATTTTTTATCACGCTGCAGAGGAGATGAATACATGTATATAGTTTATATGTTTGTGTTTAAATATTGAGATTTCTAGCATATACAAGCTCTAGGCCCACCCCTACAGAAAAACCACATGAACTTCACAAAAAAATCACATGTGTGTTTTGCACATGGGTTTCATTATTTGTGCATTATAAACATGTGGTTTTGGCCCAATTGTATGTGAATCACATGTGAATTCCCATGTGAAACCATTTTCCACATGTGGTAACATGTTTAATGTGAATCACATGTGAAGTTCATGTGGTTTTTCTGTAAGGGCAATGTGGGAAAGAAGTATCTCTTTTAGAGATATAGAAGATATATTTTAGATATATCTTTTAAGATTGAAATATGAAATAGATATAGATATATCAAAACACACCAAGATATCCATAAATGTTAATTATAACACTCTGTGGACATTTGAGAGCTGCTGATGAGTTTTTCAATACCTAATGACTGGATTATAAAATCAAAAGCTTTTTGAACCTCAACAAACTTTGATTTTATTTTATTTTATGCCGATAGTGATATTTAAAAAATAACAACAACAACAACAACAACAACAACAACAACAACAACAACAACAAATAAAACATGTGGACCTGGGCACACTTTTTGCAGTGGGAATGTATTAGCTTCTACCACTTTCATGCAGTCCCATGATCTGCCACTCTATTCCCCACCACCACCACGGTGACCACCATGAATGAAGACTAAAGGGACACTTCCTGTTTTCCTAAACTTGTTTCATTTGACACGTTTAAACACAGACTTCAGTTTAAGTGCCGTGTTTATTTGATGCTGAGGGAGGTAATTTGAGGCCGTGTATTTTCATTTTATTTATTTATTTATTTTTGTCCATGATGATTACTCTCCTGTAATAATAGTCTGAAACAACAAAGTCCTTTTTGTTCATCTTATCACAATGAGCTAATTGTTTTGTCTAATATCAACGCGCGCACACACAATCACACACACACATAATCTTCACCATATTCGTGCGCGGTGTTGGATTAAATTTCTATTAGCTTTCCTCGATTGAGTTTGAAGATTGTTGATTAGCCAGTAATGGCCTTTGTTACTGCACTAATGAATAGCTTGATTATTATTCTACTTAGCTACACATCAGGAGGTGGGTGAGGTGTATGTGTGTGTGTGTGTGTGTGTGTGTGTGTGTGTGTGTGTGTGTAGGTAGGTGTGTGTGGCATCTGGTGGTATTATTGTCTGATAAACACACAGAGACAGTTATAGCCAATTGTCTGGGTCTGTGCCAAGAAAACTGATGGCAGCACAAGAGAAAGATAGATGGTCTGCTCTGCCAACACTCATCCCTCATTCTTTTTCTCTGCCTTCTCCCTCACTTTCTGTGACCATGTCTGTTAATATGTTTTCTCCTGCTCACTGTCACCTGACTATTGTCTTTTTCCTAATTCCTCTATTCCTTCCACCTCTTTGTCGTCCTCTTCTTTCTCTCATGTCTGCCTCCACCTCTCTCTCTCTCTCCATCTCCCTCTCCTTTAATGTCATCCTTCTCTCCTTTCTTGTGTGTTTCTCTCTTGGTTTATTTAGTGGTGACTGGACTCACCGGGCTCCTGAGAACTGGCTTGGCATTGGTTTCATTTTGTGGGTGTGTGTATGTGTTTGTTCCTGTGCGGGGGGGCTCTCTTTATGTCTACTGTATGTGAGCATACGTGCATGTGTGAGTGCTTGATAATGGAAACAAGCATGCCAATTACAGTGATGGGTCTCTAGATGCCAGTCAGAGCCAATAATAATGAGTGTGGCACATCTGGCTGTGGTGTATGCATGTGTGTGTGTGTGTGTGTGTGTGTGTGTGTGTGTGTGTGTGTGTGTGTGTGTGTGTGTGTGTGTGTGTGTGTGTGTGTGTGTGTGTGTGTGCGCTGGTAGAGAGGGCAGGGCGTGTGTGTACAGAAGCATGCTATGATTGGGTGAGACAGTGGGATAGTGTTTATACTGGATTTATGTTTCTCCGAAAGATACATGGAAACATCTCTGTGAACCAGCTTAAGGACGTTACGGGCAACCATAGTTCTTGCAGAATGTCAACAATGTATCAAGGTGACCTGCATTGGCTGGAAGAAGCATTAGAAAAAAAGAGTAAATATCATAGTTGTCATATAGACAACGCGCTCAGGGCAGGGCAGCTCCAGTGAAGAATCTTTACAACATTAGTGTTGGGCTTAAAAAAAGGTTTAGACACAAAGTGCAATCCAAAACTTAATAAGATCTGGTTTTAGCAAATTTAAAGTCAAACTTTGATTTAAAACCAGAGCAGCATAATAGCAGAATGATTGTTCTTTGTTGCTTATTGAAAAGGTCAAAATATCAAATATTAACCGAAGACAACGTGTTTTTGCCTCATTAATCAAAATCACACAGTATTACCCAAATATGAAGCAAAGTGCTTTCGTTGCCTAAAGTTACAGCCAGAAATTTACCCTGAAAATATGAAGGTAAATTCTCAAAGACAGGGTTATTAAAATACAGAAGAAAAATCTTTTTCAGTTGTACAGTACTGTATGAGTCAGTGTTTCCTCTTCAGGCTAATTCCTAAGGATGGACCAGAGAAAGAGTTGCTAAATTAATTTGTAACATTAAAAATAAAACTGATTGCATCATAGCTTAAAATGAATATCAAATTTGAACTGCGAAGGCCCCCTGGTTATTTCACATGAAAGAGAGCTTCACTTGCTTTACCTCTCTGTACTTGTCTGTATTGATTGTCCCTTCACGGTCTCTCTACTCTGATGTCCAACACCTCACTCTGAATTGAAGTGACAAAGCTTTGCAGAAGCGGGTGTTGGCGTTGTTGGTGGCAGTGCAGTGGTGGTGGCGGTGACGGTGATGGTGGGGTATTTAAACATGGAAGGCCACATGATGCACAGTCAGTCCCCGCCTACACAAAGGTAGAGTAATCACTATGAGAGCTCTTTAACCCACTCATCCGTGGTCTTATATGGATCCAGATAATATAGCTAATCAAGGGGATAATCCTCAGTGATGAACATATTAACACTTGAGTGACTCACAGGCACACACACACACACACACACACACACACACACACACACACACACACACACACACACACACACACACACACACACACACACACACACACACACACACACACACACACACACACACACACACACACAGTGCCGTACAGCTTGATTTCCCTGTATGTCTTTGATTGCAGACTCAGATTTTATTGTCGCTCGTCGGTTTTGCGTTTTGTCATATTCTTATTGTGTGTCTGTGTGTTTGTGCCTGCTGCTACTTTGAAAAATTAATGTTGTGATTTAGTGGCAGTTTCCATCCATAGAGCCTGTATATCTGTGTCGTTATCGACTCCCATATGAGACTCTTTGTAGTGGCTCTACAAAGCATGTCATATTTTAGCATTTGTCATAGATATTCTTTGCTTTGTTATCTTACTTCTTGCTCTGTGGTCTGCCATTTGTTTTGCTTTTGCAAGATTTATACTGCGTTTCTCTTTGTGACACAGTGTGACTGTTTATGATGTTCCTGTTCTCAGTAGCAGATATACGGCAAAGCTTTGCGTTTCAAAACATTTTGTGGCGCTCTCCAGTGCAACAAAAAGGAGTATATATCTCTGTTTCTTGGCCTACTTTTATCTTGCACAGCATGCGACCAAGCCTTTGTTCCACTGCCAAAGAAAGATGCATATCTCAATACATTACGCTTTTCTCCTGCCGTGATATTGCACAGCGTGAGATGGGACATTTGTCCTTAAGTTGTGACGAAGAGAGCATTTCGAAGTATTCACACATTTTGAATTAAATCCCTCCACGCTACTAACAGTGCATAGTACATATACCCATGTACATTGCAGTATCCACACACTACAGGCAAGCACCTTATGAAGAGTGCAGAGGAGATACAAATCAGCTTTTATCCAACATTCAGGAGCGCAAGGTTTTAAATACACCTGCAGCCAAATTAATGTCTCAGTCGTTGTGTCAAGCAGAAAGAAAACATGAACAAAGTGAGTGTGAAATGGATCAGACACAAGCCTTGTCTCTTTGAAGGGAAAAGCACTCGATTTCTTTGTCTAAAGAAAAAAACAACGGATGGACTCTTCTTGAACCTTTTTAAAAAAGGCTGTTACAGTTGAAATAGAGGGCAAGCATGTTTGTTCACATGTGAGTCTGAGTGTGGTGTGTGTAATAGAGAGAGAGAGGGATCCACTGTAAGTATGTTCACATGGGAATGTATAATATATTGACATTACAGTTATTTCATATCTACACCATGACACTAAACCAAGGGGTTATGGGTGTGTTTCTCTGTCTCTGTCTCTGTCTCTGTCTCTCTCTCTGTGTGTGTGTGTGTGTGTGTGTGTGTGTGTGTGTGTGTGTGTGTGTGTGTGTGTGTGTGTGTGTGTGTGTGTGTGTGTGTGTGTGTGTGTGTGTGTGTGTGTGTGTGTGTGTGTGTGTGTGTGTGTGTGTGTGTGTGTGTGTGTGTGTGTCTTTGCATGTGTTTGTCTGGTGGTGTGTGTGTAATGTGAATGAAACAGGTGATGTGGTGGGGCCGAGAGGTAAAATAACAAATACACACTCTCCCATGGGGTCGGCTTGATCCAATCAGCCACCCCCTGCCATTCACACACACATAGACACACACACACAATTACACACTTACACCAGCTGTGGCTAATGATGCGGTGGCAGTGGTAGTATAGCCACCACATGTGGTCTCTTTGTCTGAGCTCAGCGGAGCACACATCAGTATCACATGCGTCACCCCTCAGTCACCATCAAAGTCTGCAGCTATTTTCTGTGCATCATCGCACAAGAGCTCACAACTAATATTAATAAGCTGTCTGCCTATAAAGGTCTCTCTCTATCAGTGTTATTATACTGGAAATGTTCTTGTGCGACAGTCACTCGGCCTGCTATGCAAGCAAGACTGATTCATGAACTGACTGATTTAAAAACTGATTACGTCAATACGTAATCCCTAAAATGTAAGTCAATTCTCATCAAAGGCCATTAGTTCCCATCAGTTGGACTTTTGATTTGTTCTTTGGATGACATAACAATCATTTGCTAAATTGTTGCTTTTGCTGATATTATGTGCCATTGGACAAAAAGACATTTAGCCTGATTCCAGTGGCAAATAACAAATATTTGCTGTAATGTATGCAGCTTGTTTTAACAGCAGCTGTAGAAATTGTCAGAGTAAGCAAGTTATAAGGCAGAAGCTCCCCCAGGTTAATTGGAAATGGAATTCAGATTACTCTCCAAAGAAAGAAGACATGTTTGTCCTCATTGCTGTTGTGGACTGAAAAAAGTAAATAGTGTTTGAAGGAAGGAAAAAACGAAGAAGGGAAGTCAATGGTTGAATATAAAGCATTGAATGGTTAGGACAATTAGGTCCCTGAGACGATAAGATCGTGTGTGTGTGTGTGTGTGTGTGTGTGTGTGTGTGTGTGTGTGTGTGTGTGTGTGTGTGTGTGTGCGATTTTTGAGAGAAGCTCGGGTTGCATCAAAGTAAACAGCTACTAGTCTGTTCCTCTCTCCTGTTTTTCTTCATCTTGAATATTTTTAATCTGAAGCACTTGCAAAAAATATCTACATTTCTGGTCTTATCATCACTTCAGATTTTTTTCTGATCTTTTATTGCAAACTGTCTTTATAACCCTTCTAACTTTCAACACACTGAAGCAATAGATGTTCACATGCACATCTCCTGTTTTATTGTAGCTGCAGTTGAATGCACTCATGCTTGCATTCCCTCAGGATTTATAAAGTAGCTTGAAGTGAAATGCCACTTCGATTTTTCAGCACTCTTTTCCTGTTTAACTTGTTTTATCTTTCACCCTCTAATATTCTACATTCCCTGAGCTGTTTGGATATTTTAGTATGCTGCTTTAAAAAAATTTTAAAGTCTAATCAGGGTTAAGATTGATGAGAATATGCTTCAAAAAATAATGAAAACCAGTGTTCAGTGACTGATGTGAAGAGATTGTGGTCAACTTCATTCACACCTCAGGTGTAACAACCCTCATTTTGCACAATTACTCTTAATGTCTTCAGATCTTTCAGAAGAGTAAAGAAGCTTAAATCAGTTGAATTTAATATAAACGAAATGCCAAGACAATCAAGTTAACTGAACATATTTGCGCTAAATAAGTAATTTATAAATAATAAACCAATAAAACACCTGTTTTTTTTCAGACTGCAAAACAGAGACATTGACATTTTGTTTAATTACTGCTGCAATATGTAAGTTTACTTTGGTATACTAATGCAACAATTATTGCGCTTAGATTCACTTTACAGTTATGTGAAATTTAATGAGGGCATACAGGTGATTTTAAAATAAAAATAGGTTTGCTCAAGAGAAACTTTACCTGAGTATCTTCACTTTATCTAAACTGGGTTCATGCAGTCTGATCTGGGTGCGACAAAATTTTATTTTATTTCAACTCTATTCAAAGTTGGTATTTCAGTCTAGGTTTTTTCATTGTTCTCTGTGAGGCAGCTTATTTCTCCAGCTTGGACATGAATAAATAGAGAGAGATCAATTTTGTTTTCTTTCTCAGGATAACACATTGCATTGGTTTTTGTTCATGAGAAAGGGCCCAGTCTACAGTACAAGTACACTACAAGGATAAACTCCTTGCCTGACCATTTGTGTTGTACATGTTCTATGTTTTTGTTTGTTCGTTTGTCATTGCTTTTTCCCTCTAGTATAACCTTTACTTTGTAATAGAAACTGAAAGGTCACACAGCGTCTCACTTAAGATTGAAAATTCAGGGCTACAGTACAGTGAGCCCCATGACTAAGATGCTCTACAGAATCTTTATAGATCAGAGAGAGAGGCAGGTAGAATAATTGCAAGCGAGGAACGACAGCCGAGCCATAGCATGCAGTAAACTGAAGAATAACACCATATTTGCTCTTTTCTGCATCTGAGATTTCCATTTCCTAATGCGAAGGGAGGAGGAAATTAAACAACGTGAATTAAACAACGCGGCTCAGACATTTATGTGACTGCCATAAAGCTTGGACAGGCTGAATTTATGAGGGTTTGGACCAGTAAATACAGCACTCAGGAAATGTGATTAGGCTCATAAATTGGGCAGTTTCCAGCTGTTCTACCCTTCACCCAGAGTATCTTGTGAAAGCACATGTTTGGGATATTTTCCTTTTCTACGCTGCCACCCCAGGGGTCCATTCTGTGAAGGGTCTACTGTAGATGAGAGCCTTTAAAATTACAACTGTATGATTTCTGTGACTTGTTGCATAAACATCTTGCTGAGTACAGTTATTATCATTACATCCAACCCATAAAGTAGGCTACAGTACTTTTATTCACTTGTAAATTTGCAATCTGTAATCTCAGAGATATACTAGATATTAGAATGATTTTGACAAGAGATTAATGGTTACTTACATGTGACATTTCCTCAAAGCTCTTCTGTGGGAAACCATAGAAAAACAAGATTCCTACAACATGTAAAGTACTTACATCTAATCTTTCATTGTATTGTCATTTGAAATGGTTGAAAAAAAACATTATCAAAACTTGAGTCTTTCTTATTTTACTCTCTGAAATGGACCAAAACAAAAAAAAACATTTTTATCCCCCCACCATTACATTCAAGCTGGATCAGTTGTAAAAACACTAAACAACCCCTGCTAGCACACAGCTGGCCACCAATTTAGTTAGGAATTGAGATTTGTTTGAAGGCGAGTAGTCTGGCACCAAAATTCAATGTTGTGTCTAATGTCAGTAATATTTAGAGCACTGACCACAGAAAACTCTACAGTAGCATCTTTCAAATATGTCATGCCAAAGCCACCATCACTGTTGTGACCCCTTTTTAGCTTTAAAAAAAATATATATATACTGTATATATACTTTTCTCTTTGCATATCCTGTATGTATATTGAAATCTTTACACTGACCTTGTTTTCCCTATTCCTTGTCTTCCAGGTGGAGTGGTTGAAGAACGAAGAGATAATTGACCCAGCAGAAGACAGAAACTTTTACATTACCATCGACCACAACCTGATCATCAAACAGGCGCGTCTGTCTGACACCGCCAACTACACATGTGTGGCTAAAAACATAGTGGCCAAAAGACGAAGCACCACAGCCACCGTTATCGTCTATGGTAAGTTTGTGTGCTCATGCTTGTGTGGGCCTTTGTGTGTATGAATGAAACCGCGCATAACTAAATATCCTGTCAGTAAAAGTTGTAATTGTTCTGATTCAGGTTTTTTATAAGTGTATGTGACATATTTTGTGTCTAGTTTTTACTGATCTGACTCCTTTTTTAAATGCTAACTGCAGCTACCCAACAATGTCTCTGATCAGCCAAGCCAGCACCCATCTGCCACATGAAATTAGCTCTACTGCCATGCCAACACATTCTCTTTGTGATTGGCCTGATATTCCCACCTCACCCTTAACCTCACCCAATTAAAATACACCAATCACGCCCTCAGTTTTAAATTAGAACACTTGGGCTTCCCAAATGTGTGCGCTTTCATCCAAGAGTCCCATCACTAAATGAGTTGTGCAGCATATGGCATGATAACAGCTGTGAAAAACAACAACAAAAAATTACTTTGAAGAGAGCCATTCTGAATGGTGTTAGTTTGTTTTTCAGGCAAAGCTCCTCTTGTGCTGTTTTTACCAAAAACTAAGAAGGAAAAGCTCATTGAGAGGAGGAAAATGCTTCATATGTCTCACTCTCCTTTTTTTCCCCCCATTTTACCAAATGCCAGCCTGACATGAGAGGATGGGAAACATTTTGAGGAGAAACAATGTATAAGAAAACACACACAGTGTTCCTCTGAAATATAAGACTGACTCTATTCACTAGGAGGAGTGTTTCAATCAAAAATAACTGTGCATGTGTGCGTGTTCTATACAGACAGCAAGAGATGGAGTGGTTTGACACTGATGTATCCTTACAGAAATAGATTGTTCAATCTGTGGTTCAATCTTCTCGGCTCCACAAGGGCCCGGCTGACACTGTTGACAAGGTGAAATAGTAGCGGAAAAAACAGAGGAACATGACGGGAAAAAATGTTGCAGTCATAGATGGAATGGAGACAGGTGAGGAGAAAGGAGAGGCAGAGGAGAAGAAAAGAATAAGAGTAGAAAAATGTATGAAAAAAAGTGACTGTGTCTGATTTTACTGGATACTTTCTCTATGATGACTCATTTCTAATTGGGAAAGATGTGTGGGCATTGTCCACTGGGCTGAGACAGAGCTGTCGAGAGGCAGCAGAGGAATTTCAGCTTTCTACGCCTCTACAGATGTCAACTCTCTCTCCGGGTGTCCTTTTGACTTCTAACTTTTTTTTTACCTGATTTCTCTCTGTCTTGCTTATCTGACCTCCTCCTTATCTGCTCCACGCTGCCATTTTTTCTTCCTGAAAAACATCAGTAACACAAAATGATAATATAAGAGTCAAGTTTACTGTAAATAAGACAAAGTGCAAGGAAGTGGGACACACAAACGAGGGAGTGAAAAAAAGTGTAAAGAAAGAGGCAAGATGTATATATTTCTAGAGACTTTTCTTTCTATGGAAGAGTATTAGGGCCAACAACAGAGATTTTTTTTTTTTTAAGATTCAGAATTTCTGAGTTAAAAACTCAGAATTACTGAGATAAAAACTCAGAATTACTGAGATAAAAACTCAGAATTTCTGAGAATAAAAGTCAGAATTTCTGAGTTTGAATTCTGAGTTTTAAACTCAGAAATTCTGACATTTTATCTCAGAAATAATGAGTTTTTACAGTAACTCAGAAATTCTGACTTTGAGTCTTTATCTCAGAATCTTAAAAAAAAAAAAAACCCTGTTGTTGGCCCTAATGCTCTTCCATATATTTCCTTTAACCACATATACCAGAATTTTTTATTTCTTTTTTGTTGGCATTTCATGCCTTTATTTGATAGGACAGTGTGGAGTGACAGGAAAGCCATGAGAGAGACAAAATGATATTCGGGTAAGGGTTGCCTTGGCCGGGAGTGGAACCAGTGATCAATTGCTTTGGAGCAGCAGACTATGAGAAGACAAGTCCTCCAACTAGTCTACCACTGAGCACTCCTGCAATATTCAAATGAGGGGACGTCATCAAGTTATGATGCCATCATCTTGATCTTTTTTGGAGCCAGAAGAAACCATATTTGGACGAGAGGGCGGAGCTTGGCGGAGTGAGGGCCGTGTCTCTGAGGGCCAATAATTTTTGCCACCTTCACCTGCAAATCAACTGTGTCAGGCTCCTGGCTGTGCTGAGCGAAGACACTGCTAACACCGTTAGCATCTACAACCTGAGGTACCTCTGTAGCTTAGTACAGTTGTAGAAGCTAATTAATTACACACTTTCAACATTTGAGTCCTCACATGATGAGTAATGTGTCACTGTTCCTAAATGCTAGTGTGAGTTAACCTTTGTATTTTCATTGGAGAGCATGAGACTGTTAACATCAGCAACATAACTGAGTCATTTTGCTAACCTGGCTAGCTGGCTGAAAGCTTCAACAGGTCCCCGAGCAGACCAAGCCCTGGGGCCCTAAGCAGAATTTGATATAGGGGCCACCTACTGACTTCACACCTCTAATATTTTGGCTATCATTCACACACCCACGTCGATCTAACTAACACCAATTATTAATTTGAATAGTTTCTTTATAGCCTAGCAAACTCAGAAGAGAGGTCTGGTGCTAAAATGGCAGTAAATGGCATTATTTGATGTGATGTAGCCTAATAAAAAAAATAACCTTGCTATGTTAGATGTAACAGTAATCGTAGTGGTTAGGGATAGTTCAACATTTTGGCAAATTGGCCCATTGCCATTGGAGATAGGGTTAGGGTTAGGGTTAGGCATTTCAGGTGCTCTTGGGTGCCCCCTTGTGGCCACAGAGGCCCTAAACCGTTGTTTAGTTTGCTTATGCCTTAGGCTGGCCTTGGTCCCAAACATTAAGACATTTACAGGACAAGAATAAATAGACTTTATCATGAACATGTTAGCATGTTAGCATCAAATCATGTTAGCAGAAAAATCAATGGCAGACAATATGACTATCATAATGTATTGAACATAATACACAATATATAGAAGAGCATTGTCCTGTGGGATTTGTCATTAAATATTGCAAATTCATTCACAACAGTCCTCAACTGTAGCAGACACACATGCATCAATCCTGACATCTGTAATAAGTCTGTGATAACTGTGGTCCACCATGTTTCAGCTAAAGTGATTGTCTTTTCAAAGGTGCCCAGACTGAAAACTGAATGACTGGTGCCAACAGAGGAAGGACAGCATGCATGGAGTTATGATGACGAAAAGCACCTGCAATTCACCTTCTTCTGATGCGAGGACAGACCAACTGTTTACTTAGTTTATTATTCTCTGCGCCTTTCACACTCTTTACTAGGCATAGATAATTGACAATCAACATCATAAAGGAGCTGTCAGCATAGTCCATGAGTTGTATTCAGACCTAATTATCATATAAATCTATATATACAGTATATATCATAATCACAGAACACTTAAGTGGATTTGTGTTTTAAGTGCCATTGAAATCAATGAGTGCATAAGAAACATCAGGAAACACGAGCTCTAATATCTATCTCTGGTTCCTTTTTTGTCAGTGTCCAAGAACAGCAACATTGACATGTTTCTATTTTTGATGTTGTTGATAAAAGCCAACATAGAAGTAGTCTTGTTATGAACAGGTTCACAAAAAACCTCCATCATTGTGTTCTTGTAGGATTATGATATTGTGCATGTTGCTACTGTTTGTATTCATACCAAATTATGCTCTATTAAAAGCATTGCACAGCAAAGCTTCATAAATGTCTTCATTTCACATTTGAAACTTTACTGGAAACCTATCCTGTGGGTGATTGTAAAGGTGAACCTAACTGTTCACTTGTAGCTACTTGTAGCTACGGCAGCTGTTCATCAGTGATGGAGATGAGGTGCATGTAGTCTAGGAGCCATTGCTCATCATCATTCCTCATGTGTGACACAATTTATATGTAGCAGCAGTATGAGACAGAAACTGTTCTGAAGTCTCGGTGTTCTGTAAAACCATTTAAGACACAATGTCAGAATAAGAAAACTCACGAGTTATGATCATGCTGCAGTTGCAGCTGGGTAAGTGTGACTGTGCGTGTGTGGTTTTTGGTGCTGGAAAACCCAGCTGTTCTCACTAAATTTCAACAACCAAGCCTCCTGGCATCTGTAAAACACATACTCACTCCATCAAGAGAAATGGTTCAGTTAAATCAAACAACACATTAAAAACATAAATTGGGATAAACTATGATGCCTCTGTGAGACAGAAAGGCTGAAACAGAACCTTTAGCAATTTAAGTGCTTCATTGCAGACCTAACACTCCAAAACTGAGGCATTCATATTAGTATGTCTGCTACAGTTTGTTGTTCAGTTCAGTTTAAAACACTTTGCATACATTGCTCCCTCTAGGGGCCCTTTGCAGCAAGGACGTATGCATATACAAATACGCATCAACAATTCATTCACTTGCATTAAGAACATCAGTCAACACTTCAAAGGCTTCATTATGTCTTAACGTGTCAAAGTGCATTAATTATGGTATATTGAATGTGTACTGGTTGTGCTTACAGTACATGATGCTGAATGCACTGTGACTGTATGAGAGTATGGAGTTATGTAAGGATAACACAGCATCTGGGGCCAAGAGGTCCAATAACAGGAAGTCCTGAGTACTTGGGAGAGACAGTAACAGGAAAACTGGAAGCCCCCAACTTATGTTTTGGCAGCGGGCTGTGGAAACCTGTGATGGATGATGAGGGTTTAAATATAAGCGTGATCTCTAAGTATTCAGTTTCTTTGCATATAAACTCATTCAAGTCCACAAATGACAGTTTCTCTTTCATCTTTGGATAACCTCTCACCATGACATATTTGGCGTCACGAGCAGCTGGAAGGAGAGAGGCATCTGCTGGCTGCAGTCTAAATTGACCATTTCATGTACCGCTGCTGCTTTCATGTGTAGTAAAATGGCCTCTGCAATAAAACCAAAATCCCCTCTATTTGTTTTACATGCAGGCAGTTTAAATTTCACTGCTGCTGATCTTAGCGTAAAGTAGTTAAGTAGTCACAGAGGACATGTGTGATGATTGTTTCTGTGGGGCTTTTTGTGTGTTAAGCTGTGCAAGGGGTCGTTGTGTTTGTGCCAGTTATTCTACAGTAGAGTTGAGTGTCACTGACATACTGCAAGAAGTTTCTCATAACTGGCAGTTATGAGAAACTTCTTGCAGTATGTTCTTCTGATGGGTATAAACCAGCAGATAAGTTAATAGATATAACATATTTTCAAAGTACTTTCAGTAAAAGAGGGGGGAAACTGCTCTGACTGCTCTCTGTTTCCACAGTGAATGGTGGTTGGTCGACATGGACGGAGTGGTCAGTGTGTAGCAGCCGCTGTGGTCGAGGCATCCAGAAACGAACCAGGAGCTGCACTAACCCCGCCCCTCTCAACGGAGGACTGCCCTGTGATGGACAGGCTATCCAAAAACTGTCCTGCACCTCACTGTGCACTGGTAAATCTATTCTTCTTTATTCTAATTATATTAATACTAGGAACATCTAGTTAATGAGACTTTGATACAGTGCTTTTGCTACATGGTAATTGATGATCCTTGGCCTCATCTCTGTTCTTCCACATCACTTGTCTCTCGTTCCCTTGGCTCCTTTCCCTCTAGTGGATGGTGTGTGGACAGAGTGGAGTAAGTGGTCAGCCTGTGGGACAGAGTGTACCCAGTGGAGGAGGAGGGAGTGCAACAACCCAGCTCCTAAAAACGGGGGGAAGGACTGCGAAGGCCTTGTACTCCAGTCTCAGAACTGTACCGACGGACTGTGTATGCAAAGTGAGTTGACAATAATGATTCTTCTTATGCATTCATAGATCTCCTCTTGATGTGTTGAAGTTATTTCTTATATAATATCTAACTCTGAAAACTCTAACTCTGGTTTTTCCTGCATATCAAGAAATCTCACAGCAGTCTTTTTTTAAGTTTATTTTGGGGCTTTTTTGCTTCAGTTGAGAGGGACAGGAAGTGGGGAGGCAGTAAATGCAGTAAAGGGTCGCCTGATGCTGGGGCCGACTGCAGCGAGGACTGTAGCCTCTGCATATGGGGCTCCCTGCTCAACCCACTACGCCAAACGGCACCCCACAACAGTCTTTTTAAAAATAATTTGAAACAATAAATTCCTCATTCCCCCAGAAGTTAGAATATCAGATTTGCTTTGCCTTCTTTTTCACCTGTTGTTTAGCGTGTGTTATGTGTTCAGTAGCAGCAAAGTTAGGTAGTTTTCTCTCCCCTCTACATCATCCTCCCTCATCTCACTCCTGCAAACCCTGCTCTTTGCATCACATCTCCAGTTCCTATTGCTATCTGTTTTTCTTGGCTCTCCCCATCAGTCGCTCTTGTTTTATGCATTTCTCCAGGAACCTTCCTGTACCTCTTTCTCTGTTTTACAGTGATTTGCTCTTGTTCTGCTTTACACATGTACTTCATTCCCTTGTGTACTCTGTGGATGATTGGAGGGTTTCTGAATGCCATGATGAGCAGCCTGACCTTTTCTTCTCTCTTGCCCATCCCTCAAGTAAAAAGATATAATTTTATATTACTTAATAAGGAAACTAATATTTATTAACCCCCAACCACCATCAGAATATCTTACACCAGACTTTTTTTTAAACTGTGCCTGAGTCATTATAGTTCAAATATAACAGCAGCAGTTTTTCCAAGGTGGCAGCAATTATATTTGTTGACTTGTAGGGATAGAGCTCGTTACTTCCTTTGCTCAGGGTAATTGGCAGACAAGCATCTGATGTGAAGAGATAGAGAGAGTGAGAGAAAGAAGGAACTTTCATTGCAAAGGGGACAAACACGTAAAAAGACAAAAAAAAACAAAACAAAACAGTCCTTCTTAAAATTGCACACACAATTACACTTGCAATGATGCCATCTATTCTGACTAGTCTTTGTTCCACCCCAACATGATAACCAAAGAGGAGCATGTCTGTTCATCTCAAGAAATTAATTCTGTAAGGACCATTCTTCAGAGTTGTAGTTAAGATTGACTGGATTGGCAAAGAATTGTGCTTTGAAAACAAGATGGTTTTTTTTACATTTACAGTATGGTCTTAGAATGATCAGTTATTGAGTGAAAACTGCATAAAAATTCAACAAAACAGTGTGAATAGTTGCTTATGTCCCTTTGATCCAAGGACATGTTGTTCTGCATGCGTCACATTGGACAAAAGATCTATTATGTACTATATGATATCCGTAACTCTTGGATTCATTTGCAAATATATTATTTTTGTGGGAGCTTTGATGCGACAGTTATTGGTGATATGTATTAAGTATTTTTCCGATCAAGTGATATAGATGTGTTCTCTGTGTTTTACTGTTCCCTGTACTGGCTTAGGCACTCATTCTTGATCAAATAAAAAGTAAATAAATTACTTACTAACACCCTGTCATGAGATCTATTCAGAGGGAATATACTTTATCAGCGGGCTTAAAGCTTAGAGCTGAGTGAGCCTTTACTCTTGTGAGGGACTTACCTCTGTAGCCAGAGGGGAGTGGATACTAGTGATGATTTAATAGATGCTCCTTGTCATGAGCTATGGAATAATATTATATAATCCCTCAAAAAGCTTTTCCTGTAGGCACGTTATTGACAGAACTTACTGTATATGCAGAGCCCTGCCCACTCCCCACACAATGTATTATATACCATGTCTCTGATCCATCAGAAGGATTCCCTGAGGCCTGTGAGGTACAGCCTCAGAATCTGGGATAAAACCTAGAGACTATAGAGATGTATAGATTTAGGCTCATTTCCCCTGATTGATTTTCTGTCTTCAAATGACTCCACACGCATGGTTGCACTGTATGTCAGCACTAATGTTTCTACAGTTTCCTGTAGCATTAGCAGGAATCCATCCATGTGTATATGTGTGTGCATGTGTTGCTGCATGTGGAGCATTTTATAGTTAGAGTAGATCTGAAAGCTTTTAAAGTTCGATTTTTACACTAACTGAAACTTGGTCCTTGGTTGTGGTACCCAGACGGAGCTGTTACACTAATATTTTAAAGTTGTTTGCCATCAGTGACACCCAAAAATGTTAAGTTGTTTTGTGGAGAAAACAGGAACGGAAACCTCTATATAGATATTTGGTTCTACATTTCTTATGGCCATTATGTTTCTAGGCTCTGCTTAACAAGACTAGATAAATACAATTTAAAAATGTATAGCTGTGGCTTGTTGCTAACAAAAATAACTTAGGATTTCGGGCTTACAGTATGAATGAACTGATGATGCACTGTCAACACGGAGGGGGAGTTAATGTTTTAGATGATGCTCTGTAATTGACTTTGTGCTCAAAAAGCACTTCACTCTACTCTCAATCTTTTATTCTTTGTCATTCTCTCTCCACTAACACCTCCCCTCTCAAGCACCTCCTGTATTCATTTCCTTCTCGGTCTCTTGCTCCCTTTTTTCTTAAGTTTTCCTGTTAAATCCTGAGAGGTAGAAATCCATTTGACCTCATGTCTGCCCTACATGGAGTGCCTCCTCTCTTTTTGCGTGTATGTGTGAGTGAGTGAGCCTTGGATGTGTGAGACTATGACCAGAGTTGTAGGTCTTTAAGGTTTTTTTTTTTTGGGGGGGGGGGGGGGGGGGGGGGGTTATGTTTTTTTTTTTTTTTTTTTTTTTTTTTTTTACAGTTGTTAGTGTTGTTTTATTCGTTTTGGCCTGTTGACATTTTTTGACACATCGATCAGGATTCTTGGAACAGATTCACTCAGAGCTCCTCTTTGTCGCATTCTCGAGAACATGACATTTCACTCTCTACCTACTGTGTGTGTGTGTGTGTGTGTGTGTGTGTGTGTGTGTGTGTGTGTGTGTGTGTGTGTGTGTGTGTGTGTGTGTGTGTGTGCGCGTGTGCGCACGCACGTTTGTGTGTGTGCTGCAGTAATCAGAGATTCGTTGTTATGTAACTATAGTGTTTTATTTATTATACAAAATGATCGGCATTATCAGCAGGTACTGCAGAACATTGAACAAACCATCTGTCCATTGACAACTCTCCTCCTGTCCTTTTTGTTTCTTCTTATTGTAGACTGTAACCGCCTTTGTCGTATCATTTCTTGCACCGATTCCTCCCTCCTTCCTTATACACTTTCTTCAAATTTACTGCACTGCATCTTTCCTCCCCGTAACGCTAATGTTGGCTCTTACTAAATCATTCACACTTCATTTTACTGCCATCATGTTTTCATATCTTTTTGAACAATTGTGTTATAATTAGAACATGACAAATCTTTGTCATGGCGTGCTGTTCCTAGTACTATTATCAACTGAGTCAGACATTAATCAGCATGACGTTTGTTAGATGCAGACATGTAAATGCAGTCATTTATCAAGTCATTTAATACAAGAAATTAAGAAATCAGATTAAATCAGCAGCAACATGAAAAGTCACTAAATTACAGTAGAACTTCCTGAGTAATTCCCCTGGGCAATGTAACTGAGCCCACCTGTATGAGACTGCAACACTGAAATCATATGTGCAGTTTGTTTTTATTGGCACATCACCCCACTTAACCTTGTCAGTGTTTCCTCTTCTTTGGTGCCCAATCGGCGTGTCTTTTGCGGTCAGCTGCTCTAGCAAGAAGCTTTTAAGCGCACCATGTTGCCGTGTTGCCTTTATTAATTATACACCAGCACTTCAATTATACATTATACATCAGCAGTTTATCTATGTCATAGACCTCCTGTCTGGCCTGACTAAGTGGATCCACTCAACATGACACAGCAGTAACGGCCTTACAGGCATCAGGGTTTCTAAAATTATCTTGTATTTTTCCAACTGTTTTGCAGTTTCCAGTTTTCTTTCAAACAGCATTTAACATTGATTTGTTGACTAAAACAACTAAACTTACTGTAAATGAGACACAAAGAAAGAAAGCCATATATACTAGGTGCATTTTTTGTGTTTGTTTGTGTCCTGTCATGTTTGTCCCATTTTATCTGATTTTTTGATTCTGTTTTGTTCCTCTCCCTTCCTCCATCCATTCCATCATCCCCTTCTATTCCTGTCCTAAGGTTCATTGCTTCAGAAGACCACTGAGTCCAAAATAAAGGGTGATATGGGAATCCCAAGTAAGTTCATGTTCTTTGTTCTCTCACCGTCCATGTTCCCTTTGTCCCACTCATCTTATGTTTCTTTCTTTGATTGAGCATTGACCTTTGGCTCATCCTTTGTGTTTTATTGTTACATGTCATTTTAAGAGAGAGAAAAAGAGGGTTTTGCCTTTGTCTTGTGCTCCGTTCTCTTGATGTCCGATCTTTTTTGCTGTGCTGATGAAACAAATGTCTTCAAACGGTAGCTTCAATCATTTTTCATTCCGCTCTCAGACAAAGGAAGTCATGGTAGATTAATCCTTTACACCTTTGCTTGTTTGATGGAAGTAAGAGTTTGCAGAGCCTATATACTCATGGTAAATTATTTAAGGGGAATGTTTCTATGAATTTTGTCTGCATATTGCTTTTACCATCCTTTGGGTCGTAAACAATAACAGCAGAAATCACAGTTTAAAGTGAACTTCCCTACTACTGTACAGCTGTAGTAATGTTACCTATAGTTGCCATTCCAGGCTATTTTACAACAATTTCCTTTTTCTTAATCTGTGTAAAACAAAGAAGTGGTTGCTACTTAGACTTGGTAAGATATGACATCATACAAATAGAAAGGCGCTATAATAAACCAACTGTGCCGGCGTTGCCCAGAAGCAATAAACCTTGTCTTACACATTCCTGTTTTATTATTGTTTTTTATGTGTTTTTATATTGTACATATAGGAGTTCTACTAAAACAATCACTCCTCCATAAATCAGACTGTGTCAGTGCCAAATCAATGAGTGATGTCTTGAAAATGAATGCAATCACAGTGGTGACAGATTCCGTTTAATTAACTTGATTTTCTCTTTCTTCCTGTCTGATAGCAGTGAATCGATTCAGCACTAGTTCACTTGATTCACAGTTTGTGAGTTTGTTGCAGTTGTGGAAAATAGCCAGTCGACTTTGAATCGCTGCCAAAACAGGCAATTTGCCTTAGTTCTGAACACTTGCTTTGTGTTTACAAGCGTATTGGTTCACTCAGAGCTCGGTATGGAGTACGTTTCAACAATGGACGCTGAACTGATTGAAATTTCTAATCAGTGTCACTGATTTGACCCCTTCTCTTTGAAGTCTCCACCAAATGAATGATTAATTTGTCAAAATGGCCCATCACTAAAGCTTCATTTGTGGAAGTAAAAAATAATTTACAGAAAGGCGCAAGATCACCTGACAAGGGCAGCAGCACTTTGAAAGGTATGAAAGCTTCTTAATGAGCAATAAAAATAGTGAGAGATGATAATAAGGTGTAAAATGTATTTGGCTGCACTTGCTATGCCCTGCTCTCTTCACTCTCTCTTTCTCTTTCCCCCATCTTCTGCCTCTTTCCATCTCTCACTGGTACCATTGGTCCCTCAAAGTGACATAATGAAGAAGATTTACCATAAACTGTGAGGCAGACAGGATTTTTGAGAGGTGCAAGAGGGAAAGGACCTTGGCCACTTATTATTACCATCTCTCCTTACTTCTCTTATTGCAGGAGCTCTCGTTTTATCTTCAAAGCAATCTGTGAGCGTCTGTGATGTGTTCTAATGACTCTCGTTTAGGGCCTGCTGAAGCAGTTTCATCATCCCGGAGTGTTTTGTGAGATGACTGGTCCCAGACAGATACAGATACAGAGGGAGCAAGAGAGGAGATAGAAGCAGTCATACCTCATTTAACAGATTGTCACTCTGGTTTTAATATTCAAAAATACAGTCGGTAACATGAGCATTGGGAGGCTGCATGAGTGGCTTAGAGACTCACAGAGCTGATCCTGTTTTCCCAGAGTATGACGACAGTTGCAGTTTTGTTTTATTTTTTCCCGACTTAGTCTTAACAATACAATTTATGGGAGTATATTCTCCTTGGCTTTATTTGTCCTATTTTCCATTACATAGTGCTCAATGTTTTTTTAAATAATTATACCTTCAGTATCTACATAGCTGCAGGTGTCAGTATGACATACTGTATATTGAAGGTACATAAGGGGAAGTTGTTCAGTGATTAAAACACCCAGTGCTACAATGTGGCATGCCTAACGTCCATCTCCTTGTCTGTATATTGGTGTATGTTAAAGACAACAAGGAGTTTTGGAAAGCGAAGTGTTTTCACACTACTGTACGTTTCCCATGAGCCTCCGCATGCACGGTGAAATTCTTGGACAAACAACAATGTTTTCATTGATCAAGAATGAAAGTCGGAGGTTCGAAGACGATCAGATCAGTGTCGTAGTTCCGACCATAAACGGCGATTATTCGGCGTTATTCCCATGTCCGGCGGGCAGCGTCCGGGAAACCGAAATTAAGGAAACGCTGGTCGGCTCGCCCAACATTTCCGCCACTAATAATAATAACAAAATAACGATAGAGACAAAACGATATATTTATCAAAAGTGGACCCATTAACAAGTGTGGTTAACGTAGATTCATCCACATTAATATCCAACTTTTTTTATAACCAAATACAAACTCCTCGTTGTCCCTTTAAAGCAGAAGTAAGTGATATATTTGTGTTAATATAAGTCTTAAATAGTTATATCTTCCGACAGCAATCACTTACATAGAGTGTTTGGACCGAAACACGGGTCTGTCAGTCACTCTGCTCTGCTCTGAGTCGAGGAGAAAACATTTATCGTATCCTACAGTTTTTATCCAATGAGGAGAGAGAACGGCATGCAGGGCTGTGTGTGCAGCCAAGGGACGCCGTGAATGTGGTGACGTAGGGACGAGGACTGTTATGGTGCGTTCAAGGAAACTCGTATTTTTCCGACCGTGAAGTCGTACCAGTTCGATCTGGTACGAGTTCACGGGTCAGAAGTTACGAGTGGCCGTTATAGTGACTTTCACCGGTAAAACAGGTCGGAAAAACACGAGTGGGTTGCCTGGAACGCTACAAAGTCGTAAGTTGTGACTTGAAGCTGTAATTTACGATTTCAAAAGCCGGCCTGGAACGCAGCATTAGCGAAAACGACCGGATCACTCACTTCTGCTTTAAGGCCATAAGTCATATTGAAAATGCAGAAGCAACCACCTCCATATCTGGTTTAGCATCCAGTGTGACCAAAATCAGATTGCACTCCCTCAGCTGTCAGTTAAAGAAGTAATATGGAGGACTTTCACTGCTCTGTTGCACAGTCATGACCGTGCTCCGTCTGCAGGGAGTTGATAGGATATTTGATCAATACCAAATGGCAAAATAATTATATAGATGTGCTGAGATTTCTAAAACATGGATCCAGTCCCACATTTTCATATTCTCTGTCTGGGAGCTCTCCATGCAAGATGCAAGATGACAACCAGGTCTGTGAGTCATTCACACCTATAGTAGGTGTCGCATGAATGTCTTAGTCAGTTGTCATGGTCACACTGCTTCATAAGCAAGCACAGTGCCACAGGGTATTTTTTGTATGAAGGCTAAAATCCTTACCATGAAGCCAAAAAATAAATAAATAAATAACAAAACAGTTTATAATTATTACTGTTTTGTTGTATTTTTTCAGAGAACTTGACAGAGCTGTTTGTGTCAGTTATAGATCAGTTCAGCTTGAGAGGATGAAATAGGTTGGGAAGAAACACAGCTAAGCCATAGATTTGTGTGGAGGGGGAGTGCTAGTATTTTCTGATTCATATTTGTGGCCAGCAGCCACTAAGAGAGGTCGTAATGTCCCTCTCAGTTACATTGGAAGGATTGTTTTCAGTCTGTTCGTTCAGGGGCTACAGTTGCACTGTGTTACATGGTTGTTACACAATACATGAGATCTGACGACTTCATAGACAGACTTGTTTGTAGTCACAGAAATACACCTTCTGGCCTTAGTGCCTCCATTTTCCCCTCCCATCCTCAGAGGAGATAAGCATAGACACATTTACAAATGACTGCTTGCGTTCCCTCTCTCGCTTCCTCTCCCTTCCGTTCATCCGTGCCAGTTACTTAGAGCAGATGTGTCTGCCAGGAGTGCAGTATGGGTGGCGTTTGCATGTTTGTGCCAAGAAAGATCAAAAAGGCAGTTGAATGAGTTTCAAGTAGTGATTGTCCACAGCTCTGCTTTGGATGCAGATCACAGAGAAGATAGAGACGAGCTAAGCTGAGTTATCCTTGTTTCCCCCTTCTTTAAATCCTCTCCATGGCAGATTGGATAGACTCAGAGAGTGACAGAAAGCTCAGCCAATCAATAGACAGAAATCCATGCTGACTGAGGCTGAGTTGCGGCCTCTGTTCTGCTTGCCTGTGTGTATAATCAACAGCGTGCAAGAGAGTGTTTGTGTATGATTTCTGGGATTGTCTCAGCCTCAAAAGTTAATATACTACAACGCACATAATCACAAACACACACACACACACACTCACATACTATAACTGGATATTTATCTTTTTTTTTAAGTAAATAAAGGTGAGCCAATTGCAGTGTCAATTATTATTGACACAGTGAGATGCAGCATCATTCACACACAAACACACACACACAAACAGACATATACGCCCAACAGCTCACTCAGTCAATTAAACTGTGCGCCCCAGACAAACTGAATTTGGCTTATGCATAGTGAACACTGGCAAAATAATTTTGCTTGTGCAACTGAAAACCATTTGGCATTGATCACATATGTACTGTAGGCACAACATAAACAATATTCAATCTTGTTCTTGTACGGTAACCCTGTTATACAAAACTATGACAAATTGCAGAGAATTCGCACTGTGAAAAGGAGGAAAGATGGTAGGTTGTCAGGAATGGAACATATTTTCCACCCTCATACATGCCAAATGCCAAACACCAAGATTTCCAAAACGACCGTGGATCAAAAAATTTAATTTAATCTGTCAAAAACATCTCAAAAGGTGTAGTTTTTTCTTCATTGTGGACTGACAAAATACCACGAGTACATGCTTACACAAGTGTTCAAACTCATACACGTGAGGATAAAAAGAGGTATACTGTAAGGCACTGAAGGATACTGTCAGCATTGAAGCTCACGGTTTTCTTCAAAGTCTCTACAGACACACACACACACACACACACACACACACTCTCACTCACTCGCGCGCGCACACACAAAGCACGGCCTGTCGGTTCTCCATAAATTGTTTAGATTGGCCTTGGCTCCCAATAGATCAATATGATAATTTTCTGTGTCATAATGCACGTTTACATGTGTATGGGTTGGTTGTTGATGCATTTGTTCAAACCTGTGGTTATATGTTATAGGAATAGGAATTTATTTATTTAAAACAGGGACAATGCACAAAAACATTAATTTTGTAAAACAAGAGAAGATGCCTTGAGCCAGGCTGTAGCAACATTTGCTAATTTCCACCTGTAGTCCCTGAAACATCCTGAAAATCCTGAAACATCACGGACAAGATGTTTGAATGTGTGTCTCTCTCCCGCCAGAAGTTTTATTATTAATTCAATTCCTTCTTGTCTGTCCACTAAAGGCACATATTTTTAATCTTACACTAATTTATCCGGGCTCGCGGGTGAGTGCTCCAGACATGAAACTGCTTGTCAGCTACAAGGGAGGAAAAGCGCAGGAGGTGGTTGACTTGTGGATAAAAGTTAATATGGATGTCCATGTGTGCACGTCTTTCCATGTGTTCGTTGTGAGTGTCAGTGCTCGCATGAGTGCCGATAAAAATGAACATAGGTGTGTGTCTATCAGTACTTAGTCAGACTGTGCTCCTTCCTCATTCTATCACTGCAGATTTTGTCATTCTGGCTTCACACAGTGAAGCCGCAGGCCACACTCAGATACACGCAGAGGTCCAAACACATTATTCATTCATCTGGGCTTGGTCAAAAGTGCACACCCACGTTCAGTCCTTTTTTCAGCACCATCTTGTCAGAAAAAGACAGCCCATGCTGTAAGGCTGTCAGAAAGTAAAAGAGCATCAAAATAAAAGAATAGGTAGTTTCCCACCAAAGCGGCTTTTTGGTTTTTATTGAAACACAAAGGAATAAAAAACCAAAGAACAAGATGCATGCAGAGTCCAGAAAGGGTTTGAGTGCTCAAGAAAAGCTACAGTACATTAGTGTTTCTTTTTCTTCCTAATTGTAAATTCTCTGCCATTTTTCTAAGATCTCTGTGAGTGGTACAAGAGAGACTGAGAAATCAATCGACCCAAGAAATTGTACTGTTTCAGAAATAACAAGAATTGAACAACCATTTTAGTTGTATAGCCACTGATTTACCAAGAAATGATTAGTTCAACAATGTATATAGCAATGTTACAGGGCCTTACTCTTTGCAGTACTGTAAGTGTTTTTTGTGTGATTGCCCTTTAATTCAATAACAGATAAATGGCCATGTTTAGTTTTGTTGTAGTTACTACCTACAGTAAACACCATTTGTAAGTAAATATGCTCACAAAAAAGGTGAAAAAAGAAAACATTTGGTATTTGCAGTTGTATGTAGGTTACTCAGGCAGGTAGAAGCTCTAATGGGACATGTTGTTTCCTTCATCTACAAATCAAACAGATGGAGACAGGGAGACAGAGGGAGTCGGAGAGAGAGGTGTGAGCTATGGAAGGAGAGAAGGATCTGAGAGAGATGGGATTTAAACTGATAGATAGTGAAGAAAGAATTTTTAAGCCCACTGGTATAAATCATGTTACACGCAGTACACACACAACCACATATTGGGAACTCAGCACGCAGGCCATAGCCTAGTTAACTTTTCCCAAAGTGTCCCAACACACTCAATAGGAAAAAAAAAAAAAGGATCGAGAGAAGCAAGTTTAGAAGTGATATTTTATATAGCTTCCTGGAATCCATGATGTTCTGAAGTTAGACCTTCAAGTTAAAGCAGAAACAAGATAAAGATTCCCTTAATAGATGAGGATGATGATGATCATAATTAAGATCAGGGAGTTGGTACTTAAGAGGATTATCCAATTCTATTCCCCCTTGGCAAGAGCAAGGACCTTGATAACAGGGCAACTTTTTGCAGCAGTGTAGTTAGGGCATTAGGGAATTCACAGCGATTTTTTTAACAGCATCAAAAGGAAAAGACAAAATCAGCATGGGTTAAACTTTGAAGATGTAAAAGGTGGAGAACTTAGATATTAAGTTTGTGTTAAATGTGATGAACAGACAGTTGGCAGTGTGTCAGGTGTCAAAGAAGTTTGTGAGAAGAGCACAAACTGTGAAATGCAGATCAGAGGTGGTAAACATCATTTATGTTTTGTTTGTTCTGCCACAATCTTCTTTATGCGAGCGTGACATTTTCACACATTCAAAGTGAAGCTACTGGGGAGATCAACTTCAGACATCTGGCAGAGGTTGAGACATCATAACTCCCTGAGAAATGCTCATTATACTGTAGTTCACAGAGAAACTTCTCACATTTTAGACGCTAACCAGTAAATATGTGACATTTTTTACCATAAATAAGCAAAACAGGTTTCTGTCTAATTAGTCAACTAATCCCATTGGCTCTTGTTTTGTTTGTATCATGGCATAAAGAAATATGTCACTAATAGAATACATGTTTCTCAAAGTAGAAATAACACCATGCTGCTCCATTTAGATATATATTTCCACAGGTTAATAGTTGATTTTTTATTTACTACTCATTTTTGATTGTACAGTATATGCCTTTTTTGTTGTTGTTGATTGTGCACAAATCAAAAATTTGGAAATTCAAAATGAAATTAAATTTCACAAAGGGCTTGACAACACCATTTCAAAAAACTTAACAACTTTTCTGTTCTTTGGGCACAGCATCCAGAGCCATTTGGTTCATCACAGTCTGAGATTTAATTATGGCTGACATGCTTTGGACATGCCTTGGCCTGGACATGCTTACCTCCCCAGAGACACTAGAAGTGGTTCACAGCTCCCTCAAGTGGTAAATTAGTAACTAACAGCATCACGAGTGACCTCTACTCTGTGACTGTGTATGTGTGCATATGTGAGCATGAATGTTTGTGTGGCTCATCAAAGTATTCTCTCTCTTGCATAATCAGGTTCATGCTTTCTGAACTTGTTCTGATGCGACAACAGCAAATCCTTTAGCAAATGACTCGGGCTGTTTGGAGCTAAAAGCCCGTTATCTGCCTCTCAACTTTAAGGCCGGATTAAAAGGAACATTCCTATACTTTTCTGTCGTCTTCCTAATAGCTGCAGACAAATCCCCTCCTACTAGCTACAGAGGACATGATTATTCGAGGAGTGCTTTAAGTGTGAGACTACTCCAGAAAGTTTCACAGGCGCTTTCATTTTAAATATGTAGGCTTGTTTGTTTTGTTGCTTTGAAGTTTAAGTGCACTGCTGCTGCTTTTGCCCCGTTTCCTCCGCTCTGCTGTTATCACCTTTCTCCTCTTTCTTCCCTCTTCTCTCCTGATTTATTGTGCCCTACATGTTTCCTCTCATCTTCCCTGCTTCCTTATTCTCTTTTTAATATGCTTCTTTTATTCTCTTACCCTTACTTCTCTACTGTCCTGTCACCTTATCCGTCTATCTCCTTCTTTCCTCTCTATTCTTTTCTTTTCACTCCTCATCTGCTTGTGTGTCATCTTTTCTATATTCCTCTCCACATTTTGGCTTTCCCTCCTATTATTCCCTCATCTTTCTTCCCCTCTGCTCCTACCGTGTCCCCTCTCATCCTCTCCTCATTTCCTCTGAGTAGCGTATACCTCTTCCCATCCGCATCACCCATCAGTTAAAATTTCCTCAGTCCCCTCCTCTGTTATAAAATATGGATCATGAATGACAACTCTACCATTGTTCTCACTCAAACACCATTAAAGTCTCAGCCGGATTGAGAAAGAATGTTAGGACCCTTGTAAAATAATTAACAGCCTTATTAAATTTTAAGAGTTGGTACCGTTCTGTTTTTTTATGAAAGGTGTCTCTGCTTCTTGCTACCGCTGTCTAGACAAATTATCATATAACACAAGCTGGAGGGCTGTTTAAAATTTTCATTTGAAATGGAACCTATAGAGATTGTCCTCTGAGTCTGATGGTGGTCTGAGGTAATAGTGAAATTGTCGAACACAAGTTAAGAATGACAAAGAGCCGTATAAAGTTAGTTTGAAATTTTCAATGCTATTCATTTTGTCTTACATAAAAATATATTGCTATATTCTCTGCCACTGTCCTGCTCTTTCATAAGAATTACCACTGCTGGAGCTCAGTGGAGTGATGTGACTTTTACAGATGGGAGAGCAGAGCAACAACTTCCACTGAACTGATGTACACACATTAGAAAAAAGAAACATTTCTCACTTCTGTGGTAATCTTCAGAATATTTACTGACAATGACACTCTCCAGTGATAGAGCAGAGAATCTGCATTTCCCTCTGTATTGATCACATTTCCTGGCTCATCATTCATACTGTTAAGAAGCACTGGGGAGAGAAGGCGAGAATTTTAGTCTTCAGGTGTGGTAGCATGTATTTACTGATGAAATCCACAACTGCCATGATCCCTGCTGTCCTGCTAACTTTTATCACCTTTTGGTCACTAACAGTAATTTTTTTTTAAAGCGCAAGATTGTGCAGCATCATAACTGATCTCAAAATGTGGAAGATGAATAAAGGAGAGTTTTGACCATAAATGGTATTTCAAGTACATATTCACTGCACCTGGGCACCCATCAAAGATGACAGGATTATCCTCAATCCGCACGTGTAAACCTAAAAATATTGCCCCCCACTCACCCCTCGATTTGACAAGAAGCGGCTTCTGTCAATGGGACATTGTCACATCCAGAAGGGGACAGAAGATACAATCCCTGTTAGTAAAGCTATTAGTATTACATTACAGAATTACATGATGGATATAAACAGGCATCGGATCCTTTATGAGGCTGACTGCTCTGTTCTGAGAACAGATGTAGGAATATGCCCTTCACATCAGTATCTGTAAATTAATGTCTATTTTTAGCTTTATCTGGGAAAGCACAACTTGCCTGCTTTGCCCTGACAGCACACCATTGCTGTAGCTGTTTATCACCATTTTTCTCTCATATTTTTCTCTTCAATAGATCTTCAGAGCACGCTTGGCTCTACTGTATCAATACTTCTCTGTTTAACACTGAATCTTGTTTTTTTCTCTGTGTTCCCTCTAGCTGCTCCAAGTACAGATGATGTGGCGCTATACGTGGGCATTGTCATCGCAGTCATCATGTGCTTGGTCATCTCCGTCATTGTAGCGCTCTTTGTCTACCGCAAGACACACCGCGACTTTGACTCAGTCATCATCGACACCTCAGCCCTCAATGGAGGCTTCCAGTCAGTCAATATAAAAACAGCGAGATCAGGTAAGGAATATCACAAAAATTACATTTGATTCAGATTGGAAAGAATACTAGAATATCAGCCTCCAGTAGAAACAAAAAACGTACATCTTTTATTATTTATTTATTTTTTATTTCAATGATGGGTGGATTCTCCCATCTGTGCATCTTTCCTTTTTTTCTTCTTTTTTTCCCATTTGCACTCCTGTGTTATAAGGGTTTATCATTGAAGAGCTGAAATGACTAACCACGTACTGATGCTCCATAGAGAACACACAGTAAGGTCAGAGCTCGGTCTGCAAAAAAGCAGCAACTCCAGGACTGATGAGGACATAGATTCAATCCCTCACAAAGAAGGATGACAAAACATGTGTTTCTCTTAATTTCTGGCATAACATAATGTGCAAAATGACAAATCCATAGGTAAATATATGCATGGATAATCTAATGACGGATATATAGAGATTCTTTGATGGAAACAACTACCTGTTCCGTCCACTTTGAGCCTTTGATGCCAGTTTCATTTTTGTTTCTCTCCTCTGCCTCCGGCTGTCAGTTTTTGCTGGTTTGGATTAATCTCTGTTTTTACCAGAGACCACTCTCTTCCATCAAGAAGTCTCTCTGTCATTCTCCTTTCTCTTTCTCACTCTTTCTCTACCTTACCATCTGCACATTCAGGTCAATCACATTTCCTGTTTATCAGCAACCTCCTCTCTTTCATCTCTGTCTCCATGTCTCTGGCTTTCCGTAGCCATGTCTCTGTCTCTCCCGTCACGGTGACTCCTACTGCATTGGACACTCCCTCCCTGTTTGTCTTCCTGTTTAAGTGTTTCACTTTCTGCTGTCTGTGTTGTCATTTCTTCCTCACTGTCTGGGAAAGTGGATAAGACAACAAGAAGGATGCATTCACACACACACACACACACACACACACACACACACACACACACACACACACACACACACACACACACTTAGGTAGATGCATTTGATAGCTTACTGGAAATACCAGGAATGGGCAGGAAATTGGTATGAATCAGGCGTCAGTCCACAGATACCACAGGCTCATGAATTATCCTATTAGATATTTTATTTGTCAAAGGGGTGACAAGAATCACTTGGCTTAAAATGTCTAAAAACATACCATAAACCTGTCAAACAGGCTCAAAGATTCACCCATAATAGGCAGTAGGCACATTCGCCAGCTGTTGTCCACTCATTCCCCCATCACAAGTTTCAATTAAATACTGCAAATTGCTTCACATAAAAATGCTCACACTTGTCTTCATACTACTTCATAAGCATGAACAGTTACAGTTACAGTAACACGGATCACATCTACATACAGTAGATTCTGTGTCAATCTAGTTTGGCATGTGTGTGTGTTTATGTGGTCAGTTGTGGGTGGACAATTAAAATTCACATTGTGGCAAATTGTGTGTGTGTGTGTGTGTGTGTGTGTGTGTGTGTGTGTGTCCGTGTGCATGTACAAGGGTGAATGTCTTTGTCTGTGTGGTGATTTTATCAGTTAAGTATTAGGATGCTTGTCACTCTGCACTGAGGGACCATCTCCAATTACTATTAATGAAGAATTATGTCCCTGCAATCTCTCTCTCTTTGACTTTCTGACTCTTTCTCTCTCTCATACACACATACACACACACACTCCCCCCCCCCCCCCCCCCCTCTCTCTCTCTCCCTCCCTCTCTCTCTCTCTCTCTCTCTCTCTCTCTCTGTGGCTTTCCATTAGCTGTTAATTAAATTTCAGCAGGGATGATTTGGCAGGAATACCCACTGGCTTTAAGGGTAAACAGCCTGGTGATAGAGAGAGAAAGAGAGTGATAGGTGACAGATGTGTGTGTGTGTGTGTGTGTGTGTGTGTGTGTGTGTGTGTGTGTGTGTGTGTGTGTGTGTGTGTGTGTGTGTGTGTGTGTGTGTGTGTGTGTGTGTGTGTGTGTGTGTGTGTGTGTGTGTGGGGTGGGGGTGGTTGGGGTTTGGGGGGTGATAATGAGGGATTTTCAAATTAGAATGGATGGGTTCTTGGAGGGAACAACAGGATTTCACGCTCCACGACCAAAAGGAGGCTGGTGTGAACAAAACTGGAATTGTCCTCAGCAGGTAACTGGCCCTCCTGTGCCAGTGTGAATTAAATCTTGAATATTTGTTGTATTGCTCCTTTGAAGGGTGAGTTGTTTGTGAAGAAGCACCATTCGTTCTTTTTAAGCCCTGTATATAAATTGCGTTAAAGTCAGAAGGATAGATAGCTCCTTTGAAGTGACTTGAGCCCAATGTATTATGCCCATTGGCTAATGTATCATTATTATTATTGCTGTTGTTATAATCAATAGCACTAACCAATTACCTAAAAGGAAATGAGGTTACAGTGGCAGATAGAACAAACTGGCCATTGCCGTTAAAGCATTTCCAATAATTTCATACTTGATACTTGATTACAAGAATGTGTTATTTAGAGTTTCCTGCAGAAGATCAATGTTTAGTCCAAGGAAGAACTCATTAAAAGCACCACAGTATCTAATTCACCCCAAGTCTGGGGTGTCAGGAGCAGAGTGATCGCTAAAGCTAAAGATGAGGTTGTCGCATTTCGTAACCATACTGTAGACTAGCTGAATATTGCCTGTACATGGATTAGCATACTGTACTGATTAGCAATCACCATGTTCCTACAGTTGCCTCCTGGCTTACACTAACCTTTCCATGATGAGCACAGAGGGGAATCTAAGAAAGACTTGCCGATCGATCCCTACTGACATGTAATCACCACATACAGTAATATACTGTATGTAATACGTATTTGTGGTATGTTCATAAAGGATTAGATATGCTACATGTTATTGGTATGCAAGAGAGCTAGAGAGCTAAATATCTTAAACAATGTGTGCACTACTAATATTACAGTAGCTACCTAGCTTAACAAAGAAGTTGTGCAAATGACATGCAGACTTCACTCTAACTTTATGCCTCTTGATTACTTTACCACATTTTTATTCTAAATCTGCTGTTGCACTACATTTTGTGATTGATGATTACAATCAAACAACACAAGAATGATCAAATAAAAAGGCACTTACAAGTGAGTAGAACTTTCAAACAAACAGCATTGCACAACAACAACAAATGAAATATAAATAAAAGCCAGAGTGTGGTCAGAGAAGTCCACAGGATGACAATCGAAAGGGCTTGAGAAGGGGTTTGGCAGAAGAAATTAGTTTGTTTGTGGTAAGCCAATCCATAATCTAGAGCTAACAACTGAAAATCCCTGATCAGAGTTTGGTTTTGAACTGGGTGCGTGGAGCGCAGATCAGTGATTCAGACGTGGAGGTTCAGAGCTTTAAAAAACAAATAAAAGAATCCTTAAGTCAATTCTATATTTCACTGGTAACCAGTGACAAGAGGCCAGTACAGGGGAGATAAGTCTCTTCTCTGCTAAAGCTTCAGGCAACTGACGGATAGAATAGCAGAATAAGGTTTTGGTTTGTGCACTGATTTACAAGGGTTGCTTGAATATTTCATAGTGATCACTGAGTATTGTGTTTGTTCATTCAGTTCTAAATAAAGTATGTGTATATTCACATCATGATATTTGCATAATGAGGGAAGAAAGACTTTTCAGAAAACAGTACATACAATGTAACATAACCATCTCCAATCCGTCCACTCAGATCCGTCTGAACAATCGTTAAAGTCAATGAACACGACGTGCTAATGTGCGCAGCAGGTCTTGTCAGTCACTTTTGAGTCCTGACACAGTTTGCATTTTAAAAATAGACAGTGATGTGATTAAAGTGTGGCAACCCCTTTGATTCTGCGGGTGAAGTCAAGAGTCGCTGACAACAGTTTGAAGAGCTTAAAGCGCGGCATGGAGCCATACTGTCATTATACATTAGAAACAGAGCAAGGTCAAATGAGGAATATGTGAGTTTGTGTTCTCAGATGTAAATATGAACTAAACTCACCCAAGTTTCAACACCGATGAGATGAAGTCTAAGCATCGCCTTCAAAAATATGCGCACATTTTCTCTCTTTCCCTCTCTAGCTGTCTCTTCCCTCCCCCTCTCTCTCTTTCTCTCTCTTTCTGTGCAGGATCCGTGACTAGTCCTTGATCCAGGTCATGGCCCTGTGTACTGCAGTGTATCATACCAGACACTGATACCTTATCAGCAGCCCTGCCTACCCTCGTCTCACTCCCCTTATTCCTGCTCACTGATCTTGCTACAAGTTCTACACATCTCTTACTGCCGTCATGTATTTTCATACCACCGAGGATATAGAGCATCTAGCATTAGCCTCCCTGCTTCATCTCTGTTTCAGACGTTATCTGTGACCACATTTGCTGTTAGCTGAACACTTGTGGATTCATATAAAAATTGTTTTGTTTTTGTGTTTTCACTCATTTTTTTGTCCTTTCATTAACTCCTTGTCTTTTCTCCATCTTTCACTCTATCCCTCCAGCTGATCTACTGACAGCTCCTCCTGACTTGACAAATGCGGCTGCCATGTATCGTGGTCCAGTGTACGCCCTCCACGATGTGTCAGATAAAATCCCAATGACCAACTCCCCGCTGTTGGATCCTCTTCCCAACTTGAAGATCAAAGTGTACAACTCCTCTGGTCTGGTGACACCGCAGGATGACCTTGGAGGAGACTTTGCATCCAAACTATCTCCTAAGGTAACGTCTAGCTAACACTAATGCCTGAATTGTTCCTCTACTCCTACTGTAAAGCCTCTCGTATGTACACGGGAGAGGTTTTAAATATTGCATCCTGAGGTGTGAGGTTACACTGCACTGCAGGAGCACAGTGAGAAATACTGACACATGCTAGCTATGTGTTCTCCATCACATAAATACAAAACCAAACACCATTAGTATACATGCGGTTCAGTGCCCCAGTTTCCTCACTGTGCTCTGTAAACTACATGGCATGAATACCAGAGTCAGTTGTCACAAATATAGATGAAACTGCTCGGTTTCATCACAGCCCCTTTCCTCAGGCAGCACAAGAGCCAAACTGATCTTTTATTATGGCTGTTTTTTAATTTTGCCTTTTTGAACTTTTAACTTGTCTGTGACTGGCCTTGCCTGACTAATTCAGTTTTTTTTTTTTTACATTTATTTATTTTTTTGTTTTGTGTCTTTCCTCAACATGATGAAGCAAATTTTTGTCTGCTTTATGTGATGTCGAAGTAAACTACTGAATGTTAAGTCCTTATTTTGCATCTCACAGTGGACATTTTGATGAAGAAATGCAAAGAAGGTCATATTTTACCACTTACCCTAAGGTGCTTTCATGGGTCTATTGTAAATCCGTGCTGTTCTCACAGCCTGCCAGCTCAGCCCTATGGCAGTGCTCCCAGGCAGATGCAGATCTTCTCTATTGCATTTTAGTTAGTGGATACCAAGAAAATATACTGGAAGAAAAAAAGAAAAGCACCATGATGAATGCAGTAAAATTCAAGTGGAAAAGGAGCATTAACATATTCCCCTTTCAAGCTTGGCTTTAATCAACCTGGTGAAAATGAAACTGCGCTGAATCATCTGTGCAGCCAGAAGTTGGCCTTGCACACATGACTTTCCTGCACCTCCTTGAACTTTTGGTTTCACAAGGATATACTGTATATTTGCAACACTTGACATCAGCTCTTTCAGAGGAAGTTCGTCCTTCAGACCACGCCACATTGATTTTCTGCTTATCTATTCGTCCGTGTCTTTCGGACTCCTCAGAGTGTAGGTGCAGCTTCTATGTGCGATGGTACTCATAGTAGTATACACTAACTGTGTTAACATTTAACATTGTTAACGGAAAATACAGAACTCATTCTCACTAACCACTCTTTCTAATGTTAATAAGAACGTTTGTGTAGATTTAGAGTCCCAAGGATTTTGATGCTGTTTGCAGCATCATTTATACAGTCGGACTCTTCTTATACAATAGAGGCACAATATAATATATAGGAAAAGATTTCTAAGGTGCTGCTATATAACACTGTCAGCCAAATCCAACCTTGATTCATCAGTGACTTTTAAAAACTTCAGCAACACATCCACTACAGGCAGTTTCATCATGTGTTGTTTTCTTACAAGCTGCAAATCTTTATTTCTCTCATTGCTGTGTTTTGAATCCCAGATAACTCAGTCACTGCTGGATAACAGCGACACCATGAACCTCAGAAACCAGAGCTTAGCCAGGACCAGAGACCCGTCCTGCACAGCCCACGGGTCCTTCAACAACCAGGGAGGACACCTAATCGTTCCAAACTCTGGTAAACTTAGTATTCTGAAAACACTCGATGGCTAAGCATAAATGTGGTTGATTCTTATTAAGCATTGGGTTCCAGATCCAAGATGATTTTCTCAGTGTTTGCTTCTTGAATTAAGAAATGAGACTTCATTGCATTAACTGCTGATGATATTAAGAATTACATTTATTCAAAGTTAATATTGTCTTATAGGAATTATTATGAATTTAAACAAGATCAAATCCATTTTCTTAACTTAAAACTGATCACATAAAATAAGAGTGTCTCTGTACAACACAGTCCACATACTAGACAAAACAGCCTTGAGATGTTCAAGAGAAGAAACTTTCAGTAGACTTATGTTCAGATTTAAAACCAGTAGAAAGGCAAAAATGAATAATATAACCCTCTGATAGGAAGCAGCTCTCAGAAGCCATAAAACATCGAAGCACAATTCACTTGATGATATATTTAAGAGAAAGTTTTACACGGGTTGCTTTAAAAATGATTATTCAATTATTAATCATAATGATAAAGTGATAATAGCTTTCATATTCAATAATTCAGTTGTGCATGGTGAAATTAATAAATCCAGGGATGAAACTCATTTCTGCCTCCATCCATCCTGCTCGCCCTGTCCTCCCTCCTGCAGGTGTGAGTTTGTTGGTTCCAGCGGGTGCTGTTCCTCAGGGTAGGGTGTACGAGATGTATGTGACTGTGCACAGGAAGGACAGCTTGAGGTAAGCTTTGTCTCTCTATTTCACTGAATTTTCCTCTGTGGTTTTACGTCCCGCTGCTGTTCTCTGTTGTCCCCATTTTTCTCCTTATCTCTTTGTTTGTGTTTTTCCCTCTCTTTTTTTTCCCTGGGCAGCAGCTTCTTAGACCTGTTTGTATGGATGCATGGGGAGGCTTTCATGGTGTGACAGAGGTTTAGGTTGCACAGAAAGGGATGAATCATTATTATTTATAGTATTTTCTTCTTCTTTTTTCCATACACACCGTCTTTTGATGATTCACACAGCATAGGTTGGGTAATGCCACAGAATTCCCACATTAATACAAGAATTAAAATTCCTTAAGTAGCAAAATTGTGGAGATTGTAAGGGAACATTTTACATATTAAATATGACCAATTTAACATCATAATCTCTACAGTAATCCACAGCATTTATTTAGTTATTCAGTGATCCAAGTTTATAAATGTCATGCTCATAACAAGATGCAGCCGGCAGATTTGTCTTCTCCTCATGTTATAGATCCAATAACTAAACATTGAGCCTTTGAAAGCATATGCAAAGAGATCACTGTTTCCACAGTAACTAACAGATTAGTGGATATTTTTGGGATTACCGGTACTGAAATCTTGTTACATATACTATAATCCTTTACTCCCAAACCATGGGCATGATTGAGGTAAAGCTGTCTTTAGGACATGACAGGAAAGGACGAAGACTTCTTTATTCCAGTACCGATGCCAATCTGGTGTTTGTGTTGGTGCTCTACTGGAAAGTTAGGAGAAAAGATGAGAAAATGATAAGCGTTAAAAGCATACATATTTTTGTTGCTATGGTTAAAGATTCAAGTTAACAGAGTCAGTATGTATCCTGCTGGTTTGCTCTGCCTTGCTGTGCATCATCCCTTCAAAGTTACTTGTTTATTTTGGAGACGTGTTATCTTTCTGCCTGCCCATCTTCTCTCTTCTCCCCACTAACAGAACTAAACCCAGTCCAGTGGCCTGTACAACTCCACACTTTCTCACTTAGTTTAGGTGAATTAATTTTGTTTGTGAAAATTCAACAGCAAATCAGTGGTCAGTTTACATGGGATAATCCATTCAGTACGCTATCACCAGTTTTCATACAGTAGGAGCAATTTCTTCAGACGAATTTGGTTTCAGTGAAAACATTTAGCAGGAAGGTTTGTGCATCTTCCATTGTAAGCAAGGACTCCGCCTTTGAACTACACATGTTTAGGACTCTTTTGAATATATACATTTTATGTTGAAATCCCTAAAAACACCTGTATTTTATTGCTCGGTGGCAGCAACAGTATTTCTAAAAAAAAACAATCTAAAAAAACAAGTGCTTCTGCAGGAGTAGGCAAGGAAATATGTTCCTTAAGAGTTTGCTTAAATAAACTATTTAAAGCATCAACAAGAGCTGAGCTTTAGGACACTTGTTACAGTTTTAATCACACATTCCACCCTTTGTATGCACTCTAGCCTCTCCTCAATCAACAGCAGTCAATAAGAATTAGCCCCCACCCCTCCCCTGCAGTGTGCTACAGTATTTCCAGGAGTCAAACCTCTTCACTGTCCTCTGTCTTCATCTCAGTCAATAGCTGGCAAGCAAAAATCACATGGCTACATTGACTTACCTCAGCAACACTGGGCAAGCCAGATGCATGTGGCTTAGCTCATTAAAACCTGACCTTCCCACATGTGCACACTGAAAATATGTATATCCTCTATTTATGTGATGAAAGATTCATAACATTAGAAATCAATAACACTGTAATTCATTAAGAGATGACCCCTGCGTTAGGTAAACCAAAGGCTGCTGTTACAGTTTGAGTCATACTGTTTTTATCTGTTAGCTTCTCCTACCCAATGTGAACCCTTCATGAGTCAATAATGAGCTCCAGCAGTTGAATCAATAATGCCGCTAAGGATTAGTGCTCCCCTGACACAAGGTGGGCTGGAAAAAAAATCACTTAAAATTTAGATCCATCTCCTCTATCTTTATGGGCTACTTCCCAGTCAATGCATATCTGCTGCACTATGAGGCAAGAAAATGACTGGATAATGGATCACACAGGAGAGCACAGCCAGTCATTTCCTTACGTATCTTTCATCGTTAAGTATTGTTTAAGGATGTGGGTTTTACTTTTCAATTTACAAATGACAGTGGGCTAATAAATACGGATGGAGTTCTCTACTGTATGTGTAATCTGGCACTTATCCACAGTAGAAGAAGCTGAAGTATTCTGTTGCTTTAACAACAGGTTCCAGCTCTTCTGCTGTGGAACACAGGTGAATCCGTGACCAGTAGTCATTTATTTTTCCGCCCATGAGCTGTGAACTACTGACTCCAGCTGAGGCCCGTCTGAAGCCCTGCTGACTGCACTAACAAAGCTCTAATTGAATCTGTGCTGCTCCGCTCTAATCTGTTTTGTTCTCTGATTTTCTCATCTGCTCCAAGATAGTCTACTGCTCTGGTGTAACTGTCCACTTGTCTTGTTTTTTTTTATTATGCCAGCCAAGGTTTTTCTATATATGAACATTATGACTAAACAGCACAAGACTAGAAGTGAAATCAATACAGCTTTCTGCAGTTGATGCTCACACTAATTGGTAGCCAACAGTGCAGCCCTCCTGTCGCTCCTTTCTAAAGAATCATTTCACCTCGTGTGTTATCTGTCTTTTCCAGACCCCCAGTCGAGGACATCCAGACGGTGCTGAGCCCTGTGGTGAGTTGTGGACCTCCAGGAGCCCTACTGACCAGACCAGTGATCCTCACCATTCACCACTGCGCTGATGATGTCCAGGAAGACTGGCTCATACAGCTGAAGAACCAACTGGCCATGGGAGAATGGGAGGTGAGTGCTCAGCGCTGTGTCTTTTGTGTTTGTGTGTCCTGCGTGTGGAGCTCTGTTCTTATAGCGTGCAGCTTTTCAATGCCACTGCTTTAATCGGAACCAGTATCTGCATAGGTGTTTACACTGAATACATTTACACCTGCACGTAAAGAAAATATTAATATGCAGTCAAACACGCGTACATTATCGTGCGCATACATTACTTCACCCTGAGGAGAAGTCTGCATTACGCATGCAGTGAGGGAAGGAGAGGAAAAGAAAGAAAAGGAGGGAAATTTTGGTAAACACAAAGTGCCTACAGGCTAGTAGACAAGTAGGGGGTTGAAGACTCCTATCAGAAGCAATTTGTTATGCTCCTGCCATCTTCCTCTGCTCTCATCTTTCTTCTTATGTTTCTATCCCTCTTTTTTTCCACCCTTCTCTCCCTTTCTCCCTCCTCCTGTGTCTCTCAGCATGAAGTCTCTACCTCAGCAATCTGTTACTCTGTGTGTGTGTGACTGGGTACGTGTGCATCTGTGTGTCTGTCTCTGTGTCCGAGGATGTGTGTGCGTGTGTGTATCCTTGTGTGTGGGTGTGGGTGATAAGGCTGTCTTGCAGCATCACTGTGTCTACAAGGCCCCCGTATGCTGTCTTCTGTTGCTTATCACAGCTCAACACAATGTCTCTGCACAATTAGCCATGCATAAGATTCTGTGTGTGTGTGTGAGTGTGTGTGTGAGCGTGTGTGTGTGTGCGAGAGAGAGAGACAGAGAGAAAGAGAGCACAGAAAGGGTTGGGTGCAGACTGGGTAAAGACGAGAAAAATGAAAAGTGGAATTTCATCAGGAAGTCGATTTGTTTTTCTCTTATTTCAGTAGAACATCCATTTCCCATCAGAAAGTTTTCCTCAAAACAGGGAGAGGAAGGTAATTGAATTCCCCTCACATCAGGGGGGAGCAGCCACGGTTATGATTACCAGTAATAACAGATTCATACCATATTGCTTTCCTCCCCCTTTGTATTGATTCAGCGCATCTGTAGGAACACGACTGAAGGAACTGTGATTCCAAGCTCAATATTTGCATTGCACACTTGCACGCAGAGCTCACAACATCCAATGCTGCAGTGAGTCTGCATCCACGGACATGCACACGCAATTACTCACAGTCAGACACGCAAGCACTGATATGTGCACGACTAATTGAAGATTCAAAAGTCATGTGAAAAGAACACAGTGAGCCTGTGCATCTTCCCTTAACCCAAAGATCCATATGGATTTACCATAATTCAGGCTGTGACAGAAAATGGTGGGAATGATATGAGCAACAGCCAGATAATCATAGAGGGAGACACACTTCACAGACAACAGCTCAGGACAAGTGCCATCATTCCCCTAATGGAGACCGTGATCTGCCTTCATAGGTCATATGTACAAGCGCACTCATTCAAGCGCATTCAAATTTCAATTCAGCTTCTCATCTTGAATACATTCACAATTTAGTTAATTAAACGTCCCATAGCATGTTTTTTTAAGATGAATTACCAGAATAACACGAGCAGTTCCACTTGGTTTATTGTCCTTTTTTTTGCACAAGCCAAAAAAATTCAAACTCAACATCTTTAGTCAGATTTGCTGAAAAGGAAAGAATAAATGTGCAGTTGGCAAAGCTCTTCACACATCAGTGTTGTCATCCCATGGGAAAACACCTGTCTATAGCAACATAGGTATGTATCAGGTATAAACCACAACCTTGTTTACACAGGGGCTGTTTGCATTAGTGGAAATGGCTCCAGTCGTGTTATATTAACAGAGAGAAAGTGGCTTAATGTCCGTAAATTCTCAAATAAAGCCGGTCTTCAAATAAAGGCCAGGATTTAACAATCGTGGTGTATAAACAAATAAAGGCTGGTTTCACATTTTAAAAAGGGGGGTGAAACAACGTTTTCCAGAGCTGTGGTCGACTCTGTAAATGCAGAATAATCTCCATTTCCAGTTTCTCTATCAGCACAGGGGCATAGTTATTCTACACTCGTAGTGTGTTGTTTAAATGGTGATACTGATACACTGTTTAACAAAGACAGGTTCTGCACAGATTTGTTTTTCTTTGTGTTAATGTTGGTGGAACTCAGTATTTGCTGTAGGTGTTTCACAATAAACAGATAGAGTTTGCTTTGACAGCAGCACATTGTTGTCATTAACAGGAGTTGGCTAAAACACAAACAGGCTACTAACTAATCTGTAATAGTATATACAGACTGGAAAGAAATAAGCCATTTTTAAGAGTAGTCTATCTTCAGTGATGCCCTTTATCTTTGGTTAAAATGAGTAAAAGCTCACATGGCTCAACTCAACCCTTCAGTATTTGAAAACATACAAAGTGCCAGTCCCAGCTGCCCATCATGGACCCAGTGTGACTCGCACAAAGTCTAAAAATTGTGTGACTTTGTGCTTTACGATTCCTACAGGATGTGGTTGTCGTGGGAGAGGAAAACTTCACCACCCCCTGCTACGTGCAGATGGACTCAGAGGCATGTCACATCTTAACAGAGACACTCGGGACTTACTGCCTGGTGGGCCAATCAATGGGCAAGGCAGCTGCCAAGAGGCTCAAACTGGCTGTTTTTGGACCTGTCTCATGCACAACTTTGGACTATCACATCAGGGTCTATTGTCTGGATGATACACAGGATGCACTGAAGGTGAAGTATTGAAACTGAATGACTATAACCCTCAAAAATGTTTGGCTCAGTTTAGTTTTGATCTCCCAAATTAACCTATGTGCATGCATATTACAGGATGTATCTATAAGTTTAAATAGCAGTGCAGGTAATGAGGTGAGGTGTGATATTTTAAGATGCTGTTGTGTTCTTTAGTCCTGAGAGTGATTTTGTTCTCTCTTTGACCACCTGTTCTAAAACACTTGCCCGCTGATTTGAATTTGAAAAATATATTATAGCTGGAATAGAAGTGATTGTCTGGAGTCATAAATAGAAGTTTCCTCACCTCTAGTCTTCTGGAAATGAGCCGAGAAGCAGTAAACAAAACAGGGTCAAGCAATGTCAAAATAGCGATGCTTTAGAATTCAAACAAATTCAAAGCACTGGGGGGACCATCTGATATGGGAGATTAACACTGGTAATTTATGCATGCGATGATAAGTCAAGTGTCAGTGTGGCACACAGCCATGCACGTGCTCACACACAGTGTCAACACACTCCCAGTGTTAACATTTCAAGCGACTGGAGCTGAAAACAAAGTTGAGAGGTGGAGTTTTTAATGATGGAGACTTTGTGTAGTATAATTGATCGGTTGGTGTTTCAAAGAGGAAGTCTCCGCTGCGTATCTACAGTAGAGCTGCCATGTAGGAAGATGATGGGAAGGAGGAATTGATTATTGTGAAAAGACTGTAGGAGGCATCAGAAGTCACAGTGATAACTTATTCCTCCATCAGAAAATACATGTGTGTGTGTCTGTGTGTGGGTGGTTGGTTGTGTTTTGCTCATTTAAGTGAATGCACTTCAAGAGCATGTAAATAGGTTGTTATCAGTGTGTGTGTGTGTGTGTGTGTGTGTGTCATTATACATGCTGGTGTGTCTACAGGGTACAGATAGTTTCTTTGTGTTATCATGGTGTAGGCTTAGTTCATATACAGAAGTCAATTTGAAAAGGATGAGCAGAAATCCCCAGAGGACTGTGTGTGGAATGTTTTATTGAAACAGCTGCAGCAGCACAGTAAAGCAAAATGAACTTCTTCCTTTCCTTCATCAAGTGGACCAAGACATCAAATGGGCAATATGAGTTTTACATTTAATGACTTTTTCTCATTTGCTGAAAACTGAGACACTAAAATAGAAACACAATTTAACTTTGTTAATGCAGTTCATCACCTCTCTAAATCTGTCCTGGTGACGTAGTAGGTAGAGTATACAGATTATGAATGTTGCTTTGATATATCAGCAACTTATCTAAAAATGTCTTACAAAATCTTGAATGATCAGAATTAAATTAAGTTCTCTGTGTTTTTTCATAAGTACTGAGGTGCATTGAGGCTAAATCAAAGTAATGGGAGTCATTTGATTTCCCTGTGTTCAATGAAAGATATGTTTCATTTCCCCACATTTCACAACACCAGGGCTTTGACTGGAGGTGTGTTATTAATCAAGGCTGATCACTGAGCATCCAAATATCTCTTTGGTTCAGAGTGATTAGCAGAGCTAAGCTTTGCTTAAATCCGGGGAATACACCTACTGAGATGTGTGATGATATCTCTGTGAAAACTTTGATGTGTTTCAAGTGTTTCACCGCACCATGTAGCTGCTCCAAGGCAACATGTGAAATCTCACAACGGCATCGTCTGCAGTAATTATACCAGATAAATTAAAGGCTCTCTACTATCTTCAATGCTGTATGTAGAATAAATAGTTGAGTAAGTGAGATGAAGGAGAAGCAATTTGAAGCAATTATTGTTTTTGTTTTTTTGTGTAGGAGGTTCTTCAGATGGAGACCCAGATGGGAGGGAAGCTTCTGGACGAGCCAAAGACGCTGAACTTTAAAGACAGCACACACAATCTAAGACTGTCGATTCACGACGTGCCACACACACACTGGAAGAGCAAGCTCATCGCAAAGTACCAGGTACAGTACACACAATGTGGCAAATGATCTTCAGACACACACTAAATGTGACTGTTTATAGTTCTACTTAAGTCTGTTTATAGTAAGGCTTTGGGTTAGTGTTTTTTTTTTTTTGCTGCACTAGCACAGAGTAAAGTATGTATGTCTCTTTGTAAAACAATTCCTTTTATTTGTTTACTTTCTAGGAGATCCCATTCCACCAGGTGTGGAGCGGCAGTCAGAGAACTCTTCACTGCACCTTCACCCTGGAGAGACTGAGTCCAGCCACCACAGAGATGTGCTGCAAACTGTGTGTACGGCAGGTGGAGGGAGAAGGACAGATCTTTCAGCTCAGCAACACTTTGGAGGAGGTAAGTCTGTGGGAATTCACATTCACGTTTGTTGGATATTGTGTGAGGACAACTTCGACTCACAATGGTTGAGGGCAGGATGGAGTACATGCTACAAAGAATTGAACACAGTTACACAGAGAGAGAGAGACTTCCCTCAACAGCCTTGTACTAACTTCTTCACTGTGACGCTAAAGGTCCTAAAGTCACCAAGTTTTCCTCTGTCTGTCAGACACTCAGGGTTCCTGCTGTGGTTCTGCGACTCTGTTCAATCATTCATAGCGGGGCTAGAGGTCACATAATACGAGAGGAATAACTCATCTTTGATTTCACTGCTCCATGTAACCACAAAGTCACTGAATGTGTGTCTCAGTGTGTGTGCGGGTGTGGCCGACTGTGGCCATGTGTGAACCGTTTTGGTCGAAGGTCAGACAGTTCGGTTGGAATGTCACTGCTTTGAATTCTCCCGTGGTGTTCACGGATGATAGCGTTGCACTTTAGAATTTTTTAACCCTTGGTTAACCAAGCGAGATGGATACGCTTTTTTCTGTGTATGTAGAGGAACAGTTACAGCATCAATGGAAGGATATGTATATTTTGTCCTCTTCTGCATTGCTCACTGGGTAAAATGAGAATAAAAGTTAAGGTCTGCAACCCAGAGAAAATGCATGTACAGTAGTGCACGTTTAAGTAACACATTGGACCTCCCAAAGTGATAAAGGATTAGTCATCACTCGGCAGCCTTTATCCAAGCATATCACCTGTACTCAGTGTAGAAGCACTGCCTCATCTCTTTCCATTTTTCCACTCATGTCTACCTTCCTTGCACCACTCTCGTGTTATCCTGTCCACGGATATGCACTAGATATTTGGGACCCACACCAATATCAATAAAAGCTTGATTAGAATATTCAACTTGCCAGAGGTCTCGGATAGAAAAAGACTATTTAATAGAGACACTTTCTCAATTTTGGGGGGATGGCTAATATCTACATCTTTCTTTTCTTGCAAATACAGACAGTTATCCTCCTTTACTTCAGACCCACTAAATCCATAAATAGCCACAGTTTTAATATGTGTTTTGCCACCAATTCTAACTAGTGCAAAATGAATTTTGCAGTCACTTATCAATTTTCATTCACAACTTATCTGTAAAGTCGACATCCATATGAAAAGGTTGTGATGATTTGCTTCTGTAACTTTTCTCATGCTGTTATTAAACTGTCAAAAGTACAAAGTCACACAAGGTAGAAATGTCCCATCCTGCAGTTTCCCTTCTAGCTACTTTCTTTTTTGGGCAAACACACTTTTTGCCTGAAGGAAATAATTTTTTATTTGAATTTTTTAGTCACCAGTTCTATTTTACATAGGCCACACCTCGTCTAAATTAGTCATTCCTATAGTCCCATTAGTTGTTTTGGCATGTATGGTAATTAAAGCTGAACAGCTTAAACAATAAGCTGTAAGCAATCCTGCGTGTGTGTGTGTATAATGTGTTAAATAAAACAGTATAGACCCCCAACCAGCCAGCGGTGTTGAACATGTTGAACAATGGAAAGTAAAGCAGATTTGAAACATTTATTATTTCAACAGAGGAACAGAGATGTCTCTTTGCATCAGTCATTCACTCTCCAGCCGCAGAGAGCTTTCTGCTGTAAATTGGGGCTAAGTAGACGCTGTAAATAGTAATCATTCACATCAACAGTGGCAGTTGTTGTTTCCCTCTGCCAAGCTACATTCATTAGACCGCTGCCTCCTTTCAGCCCAGGAGTGGCAGATTAATGGGATAAAGGCTTAGAAAGCAACATAGATCGACAGTGAGAGAAGAGAGCGACATAGAGAGAGAGAGAGAGAGAGAGAGAGCACTGGGGAACAGATATTTATGTTTGTTTCATTCTTGTATTAATTAGGAGACTCATCTGTAATTGGTCACACTGAAGGCCAGAGGCAGAGAGACGAGAGGATATTTGCCAGAGGGACCAAAATAACCTAAAAAAAAACCCTCAGTGTGATCCATATATTTTACTTTTAAGACTCTTTTTGTACTTTTAATGCATACTGTTCATTGATCCATCTCTGGTCTCTTGTGTCTCTACTGCAGAAGTTAGAATAGTATACCAAGTAAACAGCGATACACATAAACCTAATTTCCCCATGAATTTAACTTTTCAAAAAACACCTGACCAGCTTCTCTCTGTTTTTCCAGGAGGTCCAATGCATAGACACATCCCTGATGGACCCTGCCAGTAACATTACAACCTTAGTGGGGCCTAATGCCTTCCGCATTCCTTTATCCATCAGACAAAAGCTGTGTGGCAGTCTGGATGCACCGCAGGCAAGAGGCAATGACTGGAGGATACTGGCACGCAAACTCAACCTTGACAGGTGACACATGCACACAAATTTTTTATCACTTGTTTCTTTAATGCTTCCCTATGGTGTTTTGCTTGGTTCAGAACATCATTTAGTCATAAAAGTTTGTCTCATACACGAATGCAGACCATCAAGGTTGTCTGGTCTGAGTCAAATTCCATTAATTTAAATGTGACTTGAGTCCAGGCAGATAAAGTCACACTTTTTTTCCCTTATTATATAACTTATATCATCTCCAAAGGACTCAAAGATACAATATAATGTACAAATAATAGGTATGATCATGTCTGATAACATCACTTCAATGTGACTTTCTTTTCTTATAGTTGAAGACATGTGTACATAAAAAACAGAGTATCTGGTCACTCACTTTCAACACAATTGGTACTTTTCAAACCTTTTCGTAAAATAAAATACTGCTGGACACCCATTCACCTGAATTGTGAGGATGCCATTTTCTATTTGCATTTGACTCAAACATAACATCCTTAATATCTCTATCCCCAGTGTGTCTCAATGATTCAGTCTGGAGGTTCATTTACCAGCAGCAAGCGAAGCAGAGGCAGATATTGAGAGGATAATTGGGCACAAGTGCACCTCATTGTCCCGACAGGCAGCCAGCTCATGATGCAGTCTGTTAATGTGGGCACCGAAATATTCCTGATCAGTGGGTGAAAAAAATCTACAGCTAGCCAAATCGTTGTTTACTTCCACATTTCTGCTAAAAGCTGCTCTTCAAAAGGAGCATGATGAAATGATCCAAAAAGGAAATACCGTCTTTTTTCCTCTCTGCTTTTGTAACGGCCACATCACGTCTGTTTGACTTCAAAGTATGACTCATGCTTTGGCGTCACAGCCATCACTCCTCACACAACTTTCACAACTGGTGGCATACACACACACACACACACACACACACATACACACACACACACACACAAAGAGGTGGGTCTCAGCTACCGAGTTCACTTAACAGCAGGATACCCCTTATCACATGCTGCAGACAGATGGAGATGGTGACAGAAAGAAGTGAGAAAGAAGAAGAAGTAAGAAAGGAAATAATGAAAATAGCTTATTAGCTGTTTACAGTGAGAGGAAGGAGCATGAAACAAGAATAAAATGTGCTGAAGGAAAAACCGACTGAAAGGAGCAGAGGAGTGTTGTACATGTCTGTGGTTGTGTTTAAACAGTAGCAGAGTGTGCCAACAGCGCAATCACAGGATTTACACAGGAACAGAAAGTCCCATTTTTATCCCCACGAGACTTGAGATTTGATGGCTTTTCCACTTTGAAGCAGCGTTGAGATCTTTGTCACAGATGGCTCATCTTTTGACTTTTCCTCCGCCACCATTGTGTACTCGACTTTGAACGGCTGTAATTCTTATTGTTAGAATAAAAATGGATCTCTCTGCAGAGTTGCTTGTATATTTTTATGCTCTATCGGAGTTTCAAATTGCATTTGATCTGCAATGGATCTTTATAGTTAGTTAAGATTGTGTTACATTGTCTGATGTCATGTATATAATGTCATTTTTCAGATTAGTATTTGTTTGCAAAACATACCAGTTAAATATTAACATAGCAAACACTGCAGCAATTCCCTTTCAAAACAGCAAAAGCTTATGAAAGGGTTTTGTCTGAGGGTTGTTCAAGGTGCTTATGTCATCACCTGAGTGTGTTTCAAGCTTTCCAGACAGGCTGCCATATCCCAGCTTACATAACTGGTATTGCACTCTGTGTTTGACATTTGTGTGTCTGTCTTTGTCGTCATTAGAAAAACTGAAGCATGATTTTGTTTTTACCATTTCAGGAGGAAATTTGGATCCACCATTTCTAGACCTGTCCCCCACATTTGTCTAAACTACGTATCATGGATTCAAACACGTATAGTTTAATTCCCATTTTGTTCCCTCAGGTGTTGGACATTTGGTTGTTGCAGCCTGTAGCTTCAGTGTATGTTAGTTTTATAGTGTGAATTATAAGACGTAAATTTTCATCATAACTTTTGTCCCTCATTCTTTGATTCTTCCAGGTACCTGAACTACTTTGCTACTAAGTCCAGTCCGACGGGTGTGATCCTGGATCTTTGGGAGGCCCAGCACTTCCCCGATGGAGACCTAAATGAACTGGCCGCTGTGCTGGAAGAGATGGGTCGCCATGACAGCAGCTTTGCCTCCATGACAATGGAACACTGACATAGCAAAATGGTTATCAGACAATGACGAAAGGAGACGATTACACGTGAATTCACTACGGTTGATACTGCAGCGAGGGCAATGAACGACTTAGATGTGTGCAAAAGAAAAGTTGTTGCCATGGTGATTGAGTGCCAGTTAAATACCATGGTAATCATGCCGACATGGTAACAGAAGAGCTGGTGCTGGAGCTCTATGCGTATCTTTATATGTGTGTTTGCGCGATGTTGCAGTGTCGTGTATGTGTGACCGGAGGAGAGATAACCCTACCTACCACACAAACAGTCTATCAGGAACAAACAAAACATACACACGCCTAAAAAAAGAAGACCATGTCTAGTGTAACACCAGTTGTTCTCTTGCTGTTACTTTATACTGAACAAAGACAAGCAGAGAAAAGAAAAAGCAACCGAGGCAGTGACCTTGAAAACCTCTATAGGAATGGAACAGAATCATAAAGGGAGAGAAGCTAAACTGATTACAGAAGAGTGGGAGAAGGTAGATTGAGGAAAGAGAGAGAGTGAGTTAGAGGCTCTTTAGTACGATGAGAGTAAACACAGAGAGGAGCTAAACTGATTACAAAAGGGAGGGAAGATGCAAACACAAAATGATGGAAGAAGCGGCAGATGATCATCTGAAAGGACAAGATGGAAAGCAGATAATGAGAGAGAGGGGAGATGAAGAAGTGATCCCACTTCTCTTCCTGCGAGCCTTGGCTGTACGTGTTTGCGAGTACAGTTTGTTGTTTTTATATCGTTTCCTAGGGAACGCTCTATGTATTCTGCTGTCCATATGTGTGGATCATTTCCTGCTAACAGAATTCGCTACACAGTGACTGTCAATCAACAAATGGCCAGAAACAAGCCCCAGACGACTCACATAACATCATCAGCAATGTTTAAATTAGTGTAAGATTAAGTATTAAGAATGTGGTTCTCTTCCACAATACATAAAGATATTTAGTCGTCCAGATAACAGGAAATCTTAGTAGTATTAACTTCAAGGCAACTGAACCTGCTGTGCACTTGCCTTCCAACTTCTATCGTCCAATTTCCTTAAAGCAGCCAGTCTATTGGTGATTACACTCCTGATGGATGTAAACTAGGGTTTTGTTTGCCAGTCTCAGTGGAGACTTAACGGATTTGTTAAATTGTCTGTTTTGAGGTATATGCAAAATTGCACTTATGATAAACAGATCAAGACAAAGATGAAGGCCGTCTGTTATTTATTAGATTTATATACAGTGTACTTAACGCAATACACAATATAGAATCTGTTTGTTTGACTATTTTTAGAAATGTGTGTATTTTTGTTCAGGAGAACTGAGCAAAAAATATATATATATACATTTCTCCAAAGAGGAGTCGCCTGGGGGAATTCCAGCTCTCACTACCACGTATGGTTAACCACAACCTCAGATCCAGGAGTCTCTGATTGACTGCTGGGGCTTGTTTCTGGACAGACTCCAACTCAGAGAAAAGAGAGGAGCAAAAAGGGATGAACTAGAAGGGAAAAACACAAGTGTTTTAAAATACAGAGGTCCGATAGTGTTGCGTGATAGTGAATTAAAAACAGCTGATATCATTCATTACCGCAAAATGTACTCAAACATACTGATTTTACCAATCATATTTTAATTTACTAAAATATATATAGCCTATATATATATATTTCTTTCATATTTTCGGTGTTACATCATCACAGGATGTCAGTTGTTACCTGCCATCAGGCCACATGTGATTTCATCTGTGATCTCCACCATGACTTTACTGGTCACTAGCACCATCCAGTGGCCTTTGAAATGTAACAAGCATTTACTTTTTTTTTTTTTTTTTTTTTGGTCTGAAATGTGTAAATACATGATTATCATGGTCACTCTAATGACCTTGTATTATCATAATATTTTTTTGTTCAGTCATCATATTGTGTTATTTACCTTAACTTTTTTTTGTTGTTGTTGCCATTTTTGTTTTTATAGACATGAACTGCGGGTGGTGGGGGATCTGTAACATATCAGTTAGTTGCCCTTTTTCTCAAACAATGTTCTGTCAGCAACTAACATTCCAACTTGTGGTGTACTTGTTGAAAAAGTTGCAATTTAGAGCTAAAAATCAAGATAACCTCAAAGGGGGGCTGATGTAAAATGAAGTGTAATATATTTGTGTTTTGCAGAACATCATTGTGAACCAAGGCTGGCTGTCAAATGTATGCACTGACCCCGGACAACTTGTCTGATGAAAAGATGTAACTTCTATACGCAAGCTTTGAGGGGAAAAAAACAGCCTTATTTTGAGTGGCTTCTGAAAAACTGTCTGATGCCCCTGGGGACATGAACTCTATTCAGCATGAACATGCGGTTCAAAGGAAATACATGTAAAATATTCAAAACCTGGAGTTGAGATATTTCTGCTCTGGACTATGGAAAGACGCCATATGAAACTGAACATCAGGTACGTAGAGGAGATACTGAGGATATTGTAAAGAAAACCAAGCAAGCAGAGGCTGCATTAACACTGGTGGAAAAGGTCAGATCTTCAACTGGTTATGACAGATTTGAAACCTTGAGACATTGATTTTTTTCTCCTTCTTTTTTCCACATCGATTTTTTTCTTTCTTTCTGTGCAGTCGGTCAGAAATGTGCGAGTAAAGCATCACACCTCTTGTACCAGTGTTAAATCAGGCGTGGTACACACTGCCGCCAAAATGTGTGTGTGTTTAGATTTTGGACAGCCTTATGAACCAAATCAGAAAAGATGCACCGTTAAATGACGAAGTGGATGTCTTGTGCGTTTGCAAATGTAACTGCTGATGTCAGATGCGAGGGAATCAAAGGGATAAAAGCCTAAAACATCAACTCATCAATTCAGTTTGTTTCAGAACAAAACATGAACCCAAAGGTGACAGCAATGTCTCTTTCATACAATGTGATCATCGACATCTGATTAACTCGATGGGAGAACTCACATTCATACAAGATCTCATTTATAACTGATGAAACATTTTCAATATTAAAAAGAAGAAAAATAAATTTAAGTTAGAAATTGCTGTGTAACTTCACCCAAAATCTGCTCTTTGCCATGATCTGAGTCTACAGTTTACCAGCAGGATAGACTGTTAACAGACTGATAATGGAAGTTTCCATATGAGGAGCGGCATACATGTGTATGCCTCCAGAAGTGATCCTTCATGATGTGAAAATGAAAAAAGGAGTGTTAAGATATCAAAGTATGTAAAAAATATTTTCTATCCACAGTATGTACAGTTGTGTACTGTCAGCTATATTTGGCAAATTTCAGAATATGAAAAAAGAGCAGTACAGTTAGATACTAGTTTGTATGTTTCAAGTTTTTTTTTTATTATTTAAGTTTCTTTCCTTTTTTGTAAAAGCAGTGTCTACTATGCAAACTTGGCATTGGTTATCATGATAGAAGTCTATAACTAGAGCTGTCCTTGTAAGTGCATTTTTATTTTACTATCAGGAGTGATTTGATTTGATTAGTGCGGGGTAGTGTTGGTCCATTTTAGCTAATTCTGGCACGCTTCATGAATCTTGCTCAATCTTGCTGAATGCTCGCCTCTCTATCTCCTCTAATTGTTTTCTGTACAAAGTGTAAGAAAGAATTTTTAAGACAATTAATAAATTATATTTATAAGCAATGCTGAAAATGTCTCCTGCTTGGCTTACTTCAACTGAGCTATTTCCAGAAATTGCTTTACACCTACATTTCACACATCTAAACTATAACAGCTTGTACTTTATGGGGAGTAGTCCAAGATGCAGTTTGTAGACCATGAATATATATACATTTGGTTTGTATACGTTTATTTACGTACCTTTTTTCCTGTGAAATTGTATATTTTAAAGGCTCCAGACTCAATAAGTTGTTGGATAAGGGAGCCTGAAGGGGAAGAAATTGCAACAGAAAATCCTTATGGTGTCACTGTTTAACATGCTGTGGGTTCAGCAGCACTGGTCGGTTGTAATGAGGCATGCCACTGTATTTTAACAAAGAAAATATGGAGAGCATGCCTTAACAGTAAGAGGCACTCCCAGGTGATTCGTTAGTATGCACCTCATTCAGCCACCACAAACTGTGCATCAGCCATGAGGATGAGTGAAACACTTTATTGGGGGAATGTTCTACCTTTTCACTGAAGAAAAACACCACTTTCTCTCACAGACAACTACAGTAGGTACAGATTAAATAAGGCACAACACCCAAGAGGAAAGAAAGGGCATTTATATCACAACAAATCTGTCACACCCAAACCCTCAGTGGTGACTAGCACCCCATAATTTCAGTCGGCAAAGACCAGAAAAAAAGAAACTCACTGAACTCTGGAGGAAAGTTTAGCAAGGGATTTACAAATAGACTACAAACACTAAAAATGAGTCAGTTAGTGCCATTTGAGGTAAATCTCACCAGGCACTGCTGTGATGGCAGCTCAGTGTGGAAGACCTCACAGTCTGTGATGAAGAAAGGTGTCCAGATTTACCTGAAGAACCATGTTACACAGAGGTAACAACCTGACTGTGTCTACATGACTTCATGGAGAAACTTGTTTGATAGAAGCTACGTGACGTTTATTAAAGTTAATTGCCATTTAAAAGTAGTGTGACAGCTGCAAATGGTTGATTGTGGTCAAACAGATAGACATGCACTGTAAATTTGACCTCAGTAATTCTAGTGGTGTGGTAGTTTGGGATGGCTGTTACAGGTCCAGTCAGTTTGGTCCAGCTGCCTGAAATACACATGTCCATCATCAGCCTCTGTAGTACTGGGAATGACTGAATGATAGCAATCCCCCATGATAAACAAACTGTGGTTCCCTCTAAACTAACACAGTCACAATTCCACACAATTACAATAGATCACTACATCATCAAGACATCACCGCTACAGTTAGTGTACAACAGACTTCCCTCCCTGTAATGCTGCGGAGCGCCTACGGATGGCACCGTATCACATGTGGTGCCTTTGTTTTTAATAATTTTATTAGAGGGCAAGGAAACACAGAGGCCTTAGAGCCTCAATCCAGAATTTAGTTTAGACATATACATTTTATTTTTTCACATATTGTCTTAAAGAGTTTGAGTTTTACATGGAAAATACACTTTTGCAACTTTCATAGCCCACCACAACTCAAAAATACAGGTTTACCTTTACTTCAGTGTCTACAAACGTTACCAGCGTAAACAAAACTTTTAAAGCCTCAAAATATCTTTTTTTCTCCTGTCACATAGTGTCAGTCCTTGTAACAAAGAGCAGTCAGTTTAAGAGTGACAAAAATGTGTTCAGTCCAATTACAATATAAAGCCAGTAGTGGGTTGACAGTGTTTGAAAGGACGTGTCAGGCTGCAGTGGCAAATTGCCCTTCAGCACATCCCTTCAGTTCTGTCAGTCAGACCTTCATCTACAGGTAGAGTTGCTTTCACAGAAAGCAGTGATATAGTATTCCACTCACTGGTCAGTAGCCTGTTTGCAAATCTCTGCAGCTGCAGTGCCAAGTCAAACTCAATCTCTTTCTCCAAGAGCATTGGAGCATGCGAACAGGAACCTATATCTGGTTTTAGAGTCCTCATACTAGCCTGAAATGAGATTGTCTCATCTTCTTTGATGGACAGAACGGGGCCACACAAGGCCTGATTGTTTTCTATTAATTTAAGTTTTAGTAAACCACCATAGTCCTGTAATCTTTTTGTTTTCTTTTGAAGGGGACTTGGGTTGCAGAGTTCTGGGCATCTAGACTCAAAGTTTACGATCCTGTGATCTCCAAAGTGATCTTCTTGCTTCCTGTCCCACCTCCTTTTCCAAGAAAACAAGGTTTGTGCAGCCTGGACCAGTGCCAGTGTGATTGTTAGTGTCCTTGCTATGTGTGTAAACACACACCTGGCAGTGGATGCTCACAGCTTGATATCCTGTGACTCTGACATCTTGGCAAGTGTCTTTTTGACTCGGAGGGCTGTGAGGCGGGAGGCTGGGTTGTGCGCCCAGCATTCTGTCATCAGTTTCCCCATCTGTCTCAAACACTGTGGGGACAGAGATTTATGTTAGGAAGGTCATACGTTTGTGTGTGTTTGTGCATGGGCATGTGTATGTGTAGAATCACATCCTTTGATGTATTTTACCTCATCGCTGGTCCAACGATTAGGAAAAGATGGACGTAGTCTCTTGATGCAGACCACTTCTCTCATGTCTTCATATGAAGGATCTGTAGGAACTAACTCATGGTACGGCAACTGGTACTCCTCCAGGATCCCTACAGTAAATAGATTCAGAAATAACTTGATCAGATCTTTCAAAGTAGCTCCCAAACATTGGGTGTTTTCAAAATACATATTGCACACTCATGAAAAAAAGTATTTGGGATTTTTATCTTATTTTTCTGTGGATGTCTGTGGTAGATGCTTGGGGTTGTTACTAGATGTTTGTGGCAACAAATGCATAAAATGTGTAGGTACCTCCTGAGACACAACGCCGTGCGATCTCCCAGAGAATGAGCCCAAAGCTGTACATGTCGGCCATGATGTACGACTGAAAATGACTTCTGTTCAGAGTCTCATCCAGAACCTCGGGAGGCATGTAGCGCTTTGTACCGACTCTGGTGTTGGGAGGGATGTCTACCTCATTGGTGTCACTGCCAAGTCAGAGATCAAAGTAGTGCTTTTAAATTAAAGATCAACTCTCTGTGAACATTACTGAATCCTTTGAAATAATAGAAGTTTAAAATACTTTGATCTGTGTGAATATTTCTGACCCTATACAGAGTTAAAACTGAGCAAAACATGGATTCAAATCAAGAGCATCTCTTCAAATGATGTTAAATAGAAACACACTCACCTGATAAACTTGACCGCCAGTCCGAGGTCAGCTATACAGCAGGTACCGTTTCTTTTCACCAGTATGTTCTTACTCTTCAGATCTCTGTGAGCAATGGCAGGTTTGCCCTGCGTGCCGAAGATCTCCGTGTGGAGGTGAGTGAGGCCTGATACAGAAGAATAGGCCAGTCGTAGCATGGCTTTATTGTCTAGAGTGGTTGATTTGAGGTAGTCGTACAAAGAGCCATTCTCGTGGTAGTCTGTGATTAGGTAGAGCTGAGTCCAAGAGCCAGTTCCTTTAATATCTGCAGCTATAAAACCTGTGAATGGGATGGCAGAGGAATGGGGGGGAAAAGGAGGAGAGAAAAGTAGAGGAAGAGTAAATCTCCACATCACTGGCAGAATTTGATCATGAAATATAACTGTGTACAACTATATGTGCAACTCTTTAATTTTGCTGTGGCTTTTGCTCCCATGACTACAGCAGACACTTGTCAACTTGTAAAACATTTCACAATGAAGACATATCAGATAGGCTCCATCACAGAAGCGGAGCGCAACAGACCACTTTTCATACATGACTCAGGAGTGTGTTCATTCATCGTAGGGGAAACTACTTTTAAAACTAACAGTTCAGTTTTTCTTCTGAGTTCAGATCTTAAAGTGATGCTGAGTGGAGAATCTGGAACATGCATGTCATGTGCACAGCTAAAAATAAACCCAAATAAAATCAAATGGCTAAGTAAGACAAAGCAACATTTTAATTAAGTCAAGTAGCCCTGCGTAGTCAGCAGCACATCCTATAATTCATTCTCAGAATGCCTGATTAGATCTTTGAATATTCTCTGAATATTATCTCACTTGCAAATCAATTATTCAACCAATCAATCAGTGCAAGTTATTACAAGTCAAAGTGCTTTGTGGATGATTGAGGAGATGGTAAAGAAGTTCAAATATAACAGTCAACAACGCAACAAAGATTTTAAAGAATAAAAATACATACAATTTGAAAATATAGATTTTGCTGTGGAACTTTTTAGGGCAGCTTAACATCGGCCCCCAACCCTATCCCCCCAGGGCAAGTGAGCTCTGTGATGGATTTGTGGATTCTATAATTGAGATCCTGGTGCTAAATTCAAAATGTTTAAAATACATAGTGTAGAATTGACAGTGGAATACAACATTATGCATTACAGCATCTAGTCAGGCTTCTAGTTTACTGGCAAGTGATCTTTTGCCCCACTACTTAATTACTGTGCCTCTTGGGGTGTTTAATTATGCAAGCTTTGGTTTACAGTCTGTTGTTGTCTCTTGCCTATAATTGTGTGTGTGTGTGTGATGCAAGCATAATGGCCACAGTCCAACTCCAGCTATGGCAAGTTGTTGTTGTTTTTTATAACTGTTTTGCTTTTTGTTTCAAAACCCAGACATAATCTCCTATCACCACTTCATCCATCTGTTAGTCTGTTTATTATTATCTGTCCCGTCAAACCCTGCTGGGCACTGAGAACAATGAGTTGTATAGAATTTGGACAAGGAAAAATTAGGCAGAGAAATAAATAGATTGAGGCAAACAGGAGACAAAGAATTAGAAACAGAAATCAGTCACAGGAATGCAAAAGGTCAATGAAGACATTGTGGGCAGGACAAAGTGAAGGCTGGTTTTACCCAGTATGTTCTCATGTCTCATTAGGACGGTCTGGTAGATTTCAGTCTCTCTGAACCAACTGGCCTCCTCAGTGGTGAAGAAAACTTTGACAGCCACTCGTTCTCCCCTCCACCTGCCCATCCACACCTCTCCATACCTCCCCTTGCCGATCTGCTTCACCATCTGAATCTGCTTGGCTATTGTTCTCTGGACCTGAGGAGGAGCACAAGTTTGGAAAACTTCAGATACAGTTTTGTATTACAAACCTAACAATTCTAAACTATGTTGGAAACTGTAAACCCCAGTGTAAGGTTCAGTGATCCTCAGATGGATGCAGTAGCCAGTAAAAGGAGGATGTTTCTTAGCAACTACCATTCGCAAGTAGAAAATACCTATAAATAACTTTTTCAAACATCTTGTGGGTATGTAATTGACAGCTCCTATCTCACCACATGTGGTAAAACAGTGGATCCACAGAGCATCTTTTTCATGCAACAGGTGTTTTGGCTGCAATGTGGGTATCTCACCAATAGAGGGAGCCCTGAGCCTGAGCCAGAGCTTTGTGACTGCTCTATCAGGTCCTTCAGGGATTCTCCAGGGGGGATGTAGGTCTCATCCTGCTCCAGACCAATACTGTACCGAGGACGAGACTCCTGGCGTTTATACCTGCACAACAGCATTATTCAGCACACATCCTTAAAAAACTACCATCATATTTTAACAAGAAGCAATGTATATTATAAATGGAAAAAAGGAGCGTGGGTTTGTGGTGTAGTTACCTGAAGTAGCAGAAGACAATGATTACAGCCAATATAATGCTGCAAATAGAGACTGAGATCAACAAGGCCATGTGGTGGATCTTTCCATCTACATAGACTAGAAAGGGGTGGGTATGAGGAAAAAAAGGGAAGGGGGTGTAGTGGAGAGAAAACACAAGGAAGACATGAAAACATATCAGGAAAGCTTTAAATCACCAAACATCAGACACATTTTCTTCAGCTGTTCTGTATGTTATCAGGTGATACAAAATAGTCTGTTGAATTTGCAACAACTGGATGTTCTCACAAAAAAATACACTGAATCAAGTCCTGCTGAAGAAACTTAACCTGAAACAAAGGAGGGTAATCAAATCAAAATCTCTGATATCCATAATGTTTTTTTTTAAAAAAGAGAGAAAGTGAGAATGAGGAGGAAATTGAGAAAATTATACTAAGAAATCAGCCATCCTTACAAGTCACTTGAATGGACTGGTGTACAGTAAATCAAGTACAAATCATATTTCACTCATCAATTTTTCATTTTCTTCTGGCACACACTCTTTTCCCTCAAGGCCCCAGTCAACAGCGGGAGGAAGCCCTCAGCCTAGTCGATGAATTATCTTCCTGATCCCCTATGATAGGGTTTCAGATTGATGACTCTGCCCTCAGTCTCTGCTGGGGCTTGTGATTTCCCTGGGAATCTAGGCTTACTGTCTCTCAAATACACAGAAAGACTCTCACACTCACACACAGAGTATAGTGTTGTACACAGTGGAGGCCTCAGTGTTCTCCTGACACCAAGTGGCTTTGCCGAGCTCCATGCAGGACAGTTTGACACTAACTCCTGCTGTCTCCTCCACTTCAGAGGGTCTTTGACTCTCTGACATTGTCATGATATCTCTATCTCCGAATCCCGTGTGTCGTAACACCATCGGTCACAGTTCTTGGCCCTGTCTGTATCGCTGTCATCGACACACTGTCACTGTCACCTGACAACTAGAGAACAAGTGGCTCTGTAAAGTCTTTCTTGTGTTTCATGGGTGAGAAGGAGTTTGTGGAGGGATGAGAGTCGATGGATAAACTTACGAGGTGGTTTGAGCGGTGGCAGTGTCGGATGCAGGTTTTTGTTGCAGTAATCTTGGTCTGTGCAGCACTCTAGTGATCTCCTTTGACGTGAGCTCCCTGTGTCCTAGAAGACAGAAATTAATTATGTTTCTCTTGATGGTACAGTATAGTATGATAGCTACATTTTAGACTGCTGGTCAAGCATTACCATATAAATAAAGTTGTTGGAAGTAAAATGTTTTAAGCCTCTGAGACTAAAGTTACAAAGGAGATTGTTGCAAAAGGGGCAGCTCATACAGATTGTTAGAGACATCTACTCACCCTACACTGAAACTCGGACCCAACCAGCCCCAGGCAACCTGCAGTCTGGACCGGCACACCTCCCTCCTCCTCCACCATTGTAAAACAGTAGCCATCAGTCCTGGAAAACAAAGTTTAGCTACAGTAAGTACAGCCTACACTATCATATTTCTTACTTCCTACCAAACAGCTTTGCAATTGTTTTATATTTATTGCATATTTGTGTTTGAGCTCCTTACCTGCATGTGTTATTGGTTGAATCCTCCGGGCAGTGGTGATAGCAGTGACACCACAGCAGTCTTTGGGAGGACGAAGCAGGAGCTGTGCTGCCACTAGTCTCCTTCCCACTCTCCACTGCCTCCTTACTGGATGCTCTCAGCAGCATACTGTCCAATATGTTGCCTATAAAAAAACAGAAAGCGATAACAGGAGAAATTTAGCTGGAAAAGAGACAGAAAATCTTCAACTTGCACACTTGCATCATACATAATAGATTTTTACAGAGGGAGGAACATCATCCTAACATTGCCAGGGGCAAGTAGTGCATTATAAGTCATCAAAGAACCCATAATATCAGAAATATAAAATGTTATATGTCTGCAGGTATTTGCAGTAACACAGCCAGGCTGAGTGGTTTCATTATCTGTGTGAAGCATGAGATGAAAAGAAAGTTACACTAAGATTGAGAAAGGAGATACAGCACATTTCATAAATCCTGAACTTGTTCAGGCAGAAATTTCAACTTGTGCTGATTGATTGATTGTACAAGATCCACATATATCCAACATGTATATTCCCCTTTGCAATAAGGTGATAATACACTGTCAATACTCCACCTCAGTATTCCCCTTTGCTCAGACAGATGCTTTATTTTTTTTTACTGCCACTATGTTTACTGTGAGCCACATGTTTTGGCTTTGTTCTGTCAGTGTTCTTTGAAATTAGGAAGAGGCTGTTGATGTTTCACAGATCTTTGGTTTTTGATGGTCAAGTTAGTGTTCTTTAGAAAATGAGCTACGATGGATTAATCCTGTGGCTCATATGGTTCTTCTACTGTAATACTGCTGATGCTTCTGTTGCTCATGTTGCACTTCAGGAGCCCAAACACTGTTAGCATGGACCTACAGGGCTGTACTGTACCTTCCCCTGGGGGAAGAAGTTTAATATATTTACTCCCCAGTTTCTGCTGGGACAGTGTATGCTTGCAGGGAGAGACAAGGTCAGAGTCAGTACGGCAAATATCTGCTCTGCACAACATAAATCCATTCAATGTTATAGCTGGCTGTCTGAACTGAAACATAATTTAACTTAGTGCAATGGAACCAATAATGGATCTGTCGAATTAAATCTAATATATATATCTAAATGCATAAAACAGATGACAGAAAACTGGAGAAAAACAAGCAACACATACGAAAAAGAAAACCAAACTGAGCTCAAACACCTGATAACGGTGAAATGTGTTCACTCACAGCAGATGTTTTTTTCAACTCTTACAACTGATACAGCTCCTAAGAACTAGAACGAAGCTCTATTGCTCTGTTATCCGATTTCAAAAGGGCACCTGTTTGTCACTTGAAGAAAAAAAATCACGGAAGTGTCTTTCCTTCATGGCTTTTAAGATTTTCATTCATTCCAGCATGAGTATTAAGACCAGATGCTTAGCAGCTGCAAGCGGAGATCTTCCAAAATAAGCATGAGTCCTTCCTCTCAAAAAAAAAAACTACTAGCAGATACAGAATCTGTTCTGCTGCTCCTTTTTCAATCTCTTGTTCCCAGTTCAGATTTCTTTTTCAGCAGATGCTTCTCACAAAGTCTGAGTATCAATAAACACACAGCATGTGTGAAACATTACACTTGCAATGTATAACCAACCATGTACTTTAATTTCTCACAACAACTGCTCTCATTGTGACTTTCTTTGAAAGTCAAAGCACAATAACTCATTTTTTCTAGTTTCCATATAGATCAGGAAATATTGTGCATTTTTCAAGCTATGAAAAAAAGAATAAATGTTCACAGTTGCAGAAATGTCCATGAAGTGATAAATGGCCCAAATCACAGAAGAAGCAACTCGCACTTGGCGCAACTCGTTTCTCATGGATTTTAGCCGTTCTTGTTAAGGGAGTTAAAGCTGAACAGTCCTCAACAAAAAGAGGCTTCTGTGTATTAGGGATCTCATGAAAAATGTGTAAAGCATAGAAGCCAACATGTGTCAGATGTCATGGCTGTGGGTCTTTCTTATCTACATTAAAACGCTTATCTATCACAGATAAGTAGAATAGCTAAATACACTGTATGGTTAATGTGACCCGGCAGTAGCGTGGCAGTGTGACCACATTCAAACTGACTGAAGGGCACATATTTTCTTGTGTTTTCAACTCATGTTGCCAATCACTGCCAACAGCTTTTTACTTAAGTTTCAATCTTAGCTTTAATGTCAACTTTCATGGAACTATGAGTACAGTTATTGCAAATAAGAAACTCACCTGCTGCACAGCCAGAGTCAAAACTGATAACTCTATGGGTATATAATAATTGACTGTGAAATGTGGAAAGTTCATTCACTGGTCTGAAATCCCCATTTAAGATCAAGGACAATGAGCTGTTTCATGAAACACTGTCATTAACCTGCATTTTCTCTAGAAATACACCCTAAAAACAAACAAGAACAAACCTAGTGGCACTTTAAGAAGGGCGTGGAGAGACCCACTCAAATTCAAATGTGTAAACCGGTGAAAGGTTCTTCCGAGGGAGCGACTGGCACTATGAATGGACACACTCACAGTGTAAAGTGGACATATAGCAATGAGATTATGATAGCATGCTCATTGGAAAGATGGGAGATAACAATCAAGAAAGAGCCTAACCACTGAAAAACAAATTGGATTAGATGGGCACTTGCAAAGTTACAGGACAGTTATACAAACTGTCAGTCAAACATTAGATAATGGGTGGCATCTTTCATCTTGGCTCAGCTGTCTTTCACAAAACATCAAAGAACTTCCTCTGGGGATAAATGCTTAAAGCTCCCTAATGGACACACTCACTTGCATCAATACACACACTAGCCAGAAATATATGCACATGCACACACATGCTAAATTTATCTTTTTCCCGAGATACATGTCACTAATATTCCATGCGCTTTGTTGTCAATGTGTTATACACTTGTGTTGTATGGCATTCACAAATCAGTATTCATAGACAGCTGCCAAACTAATAAAGTGGTCTTCACTTGAGAAATCCGGGCTCAAAGAGAGTTACTTCATACCTAATGCTATTAGAAAGATTAAAAAGCTGTAGCTTGCCAGCTATATTCTGATGTGATGCTTTGATTTTCTCCTTTGAGCAACAATCCAGGAGCGGGTGCTGTGGGATGGATGAGGTGGTCAAGCTCATTCATCTCATTCTCAGTGACAGTGATAAATGGGACTATACAACCATTTGTAAGAAGCTTAATAATGAGAGTTGTCATTGCTTTTCTTGCTCAAAGTTTGTCAGTGCTCATTTTGTTTTCCTGTCTTTCATTGATGAATGAAAACGAGTTCACAGGCAGCAGTAGGTTCATAATAAACAATGTTCATTTTGCAAGGGGAACTATTAATAAAAAAATAACTTGTGCATTTTTTTGACAAGTGACCATTATAGTCACTTGTCATCGAGCATTTCCCTTTCTAAATGTCTCTCTTGTACACACTGATAATGTGTTGACAATACCGCGAGAGAGGGACGGTGGGGTTTAAAGGGGTCACATTAACAACTGACCGATTTGAGAGAAAGGGAGCGAGGAAGAGTAGGAGGGGGAGAAGAACAGGGGATTAACAAATGAGAAGTGACAGAACTGCGGGGAACTGGTGGGTAGTTTAGCAGCACACAGAGGGGACAGAGCAGAGACCACTGGCCTTTTCCACCCTCTCTCTCACTGTTCCCCACTTCCCCTCCCTCCTGTCACTTACTCCATCCTACTCCCTAATGCTCAGTCACTGTGTGTTTTACTTGTTACCGACCTCTCTCTCCCTCTCCACCTTTCCTCTTCATTCTATACTTCTTCCTTAGGCCCGTCTGTCTGTTTTTCTAAATGCACCTTTTCAATTAACTGACATTCACACTCACAGCCTTTTCTTCCTCTATTCAAAGATCCTCTTTTCTTCCTCTTTTTGGCTTTGTTCCCCACCTTGCAACCACCCTACCTTCCTCTACCCCAACCTTTTTCTCTTCTCATCTTCCACTTTCTTTGCCCTGTCTTCCCTATGTGAGTCCAGCGGATTGTCATGTGAGGTGCTGCTGTGCTGTTGACAAAACACGGCCTTTCACATCCATCCTGCACCTGGGATTCCTGGCTTGCTGCACTTTCTGTGTGTGTGTGTGTGTGTGTGTGTGTGTGTGTGTGTGTGTGTGTGTGTGTGTGTGTGTGTGTGTGTGTGTGTGTGTGTGTGTGTGTGTGTGTGTGTGTGTGTGTGTGTGTGTGTGTGTGAAAGGACTACAGGGCTAAAGGAAAGAAAAGTCTCAACCCACAGAGAATGTTGTTACATGCTCCTTGCACAAAACCTAACTAGAGGCTTGAGTGAAAATTCCAACCCAATACTCACTGAATTATCTGATTTATACAAGCAAATACTACAGGAATCCAGGTAACAAAGTAGGTTTCATAAATTTTCTTTGCTGGCAGGTATACGCCTAATGCTTTATAGCATTTTTGTGAATCTGACTTTAGAACACCAGGCAAGAGAACGAGTTATTCCCTCTTTGTATCTCCATCTGTCTTCTGTCTCCATCTACCAAATACAGTACTTTGATTACAGAGACTTTTTCCCCCTTTAGTCCTTGGGTAATGAGCCTTTTTTCTATGAGCCTGACCCATTTGTCTTTGGGAGGGAAAGTGACTCAAGGCAACATATTTTGCTCTTTTTTTGTATGTAGGTATTCTAGCTGGTAAGAAATATGTACACTGCTGTAAACTATTTCATAAAGACACAATGCAGCCTTTCTAATGTACTCAGTGTGGGTTATCAATAACTGATAACACTTTAAGATTAATATTTAGAAACATTAGCATTAGAAAACGTTGCTCCTGTTGTTTGGTCCGTGGCTGCTTTAGGGAAGATTCATGTAAAATAAAAACTGCACTGACCAACAAGGCTGCAGTCCAAACCTGTCTGTGCCACTGATGTCAAAACGTGCTTCAAGCTAAACAATTTGTACTTTGCAACTGGAAAACTTTCCCAGCATTTCATTGACACTATAATTGTTTCAAGCTCTTTCACTAAAATGACTTTTCAGATACCAGTGTGAGCTTTCAGGTCTCCCCTATAGAATATTTCGGGCTTGATGGCAGGATATAGGGGCCACTGTCAACACGCAATCAACAGCATGTGCCCCTCCTCCCAAAAAAAGCTAAAGGCCTCTTTTCAACAGATACTGCTTTGTACAAACTGAAACACAAAAAGAATAAAGAAGAATACAGATATTTAGATAGTCGAAGGAGAGAGCAATAAGGGACCGGGAGATTGAGGTAGAGAGATGAAGCGAGGACATTCAGAGGAAGATAGACAGACATGGGGAAACAGAAGGACAGAGAATATATTCATTAGTTATCCTGGCCATGTCAAACAAGGCCTACCAGAAAAGCCCTTTCACCGAGCCCATGTAAACACTACCCGCCTCCCCCTTCCACTTAAGACACACTCATTTGACAATACTGCTCCCCTGCTCCCCTCTTCTCCTCTCTAAGTAGTAGTTCATCTTCTTGGTGTTTGACAGTGCTGTCTGTACAGAGAAAGAAACATGAAAGGTGAAAAGGTTTTTTTTCTTTTTTTTTTACCTCCTCCTCTCCCTCTCTTTCTCTCTATCACTCTTTAGTTTGTGCCTCTCTCTCTTCACTTCCATGTACTTTCAGGGCCTGGTTTTATCTCAGTTTTCTTCTTCCTGTCAGTGTTGAGATGAGCCTAGCATTCCCACATGTGCAGGAATGTCTTAATGAACCCCAGTTAGTGACCTGGAGGCTGGATGCTGGGAAGTTGAGGCCGTCCCTCTTGCTGTTTTGGCTAAATTTGCTTTAAAATTCAAATGTATTTTGCCCCGGGTTCCTGAGACAAAAATCGCACTCCCACAGTTTTCTCATCTTAATTGCTTATTTGACCATGTTAACTTCACACCATTTTGAGATACAGAAAACTTAAACTAGTCTACTCAAATTAAAAGAAGAGAGGATCGGACAGAATCCATTACACTTTTAACCTACGGGTAGAAGAAGAGAAGGAAAGAAGTGTTTCTTTAGCTTCTAAATCTCCAGCTCATGGGCACATGGTCTTATATCTTATGTATATATATGGTGGTATTTTTGATGTATATATACTGTATGGTGCCTTGGGGCAGGAAGGGGTTATGCACCATTACTCCTCCACCCCCTTTTCCTTGTCCCAACTTTCAAAAGAACCCCACTCGGCCGTTTTCCTCCCCTACATATAGTTCTTCCACCACATTTTTCCTTTCTTCTCCCACATTTCAACACCTCTTGAGTCATCCGCTTGCCTAAAACTCACAGATATATTCTGAATCAAGTGTTATTACTTCAAGCAGAGTGTAGAGGGAAATATAGCAACTGCCATTTGATTTTAATTAAATGTATCCATCAATCATTCATTCCTATAAAAAATACATGTAGCTGAAAACATTTGCACTGATCCCAAAAATTTCTCCAACAGGACTAAAACTGACCACCAAGTATGCTACAAAATATGGTGGCTACAAAATATGGAAGTGATGTCATGTGGTTTAGACGGAAAACAGCTTGCAGGAGGTTTTATTTAGCGAGGATGGCACAATGGAACTAGTGAGAGTAGGGATCAGGGAAGCTTCTGGAGCTGCATTCAGCCCTTCAATCCTCAAACACAACATCATCATCAACAGCTCTTCAAGCATTCCTTCATTATGTCACACTGATGAATGATGCAGTAATGAGCCAGTGCCACTCTCTGGTTATACAGCTGTCATCTGCCAGCTGTATACGGCCACCAGTGTGTGTGTGTGTGTGTGTGTGTGTGTGTGTGCGTCTGTGTGCATCTCTTTTCATGGGGATGAGTGACAGGTACACAAGAAGGATCCCAGAACACTGAGTGCAGTCCAGAAGGCCCTGAGCATTCCCTTTGGAATACAAGGAAATGATGGTGTTGGCCCTTCGAGGAGGTGTGAGAGAGGGAAGCATAGAAAAGAGGGAAAGGAAACCAGCTGGTCTCTTCATCAAAAGCTTCTTTGCTCCTTCTCATGGCCATATGTGGGCTACTCATCACAAAACAGCCCACATCAATTCCCCGGCACCGGGCATCTGGCTGGATCAGAAGGCTGTGGCTGTGTACTACTGTAAGTAATTCTGATGCCACTAGTTCAGAAGTGGCTGGTAAACTTTGTCTTGATTGGAAAAGTACCAAATTAAAGCACATTTGTCCAAAAGTGGAAAGCAACAGATGCATGTAATGAACCAAACCAGGTTGTGATATAAAAAACTATTGTTGCAGTTAATGTTTCAGCTCATTTAACAGGCTGTGTTTTCATTTTGAGCTGCATCACTCTGCACCTGGTACCCAATATTCCCAGCAATCTGTTTATAAATACATAGTAATGTTAAATTTATTTTATCATTCATCTTTTAGATAAACTTTTCAAAAAGCATATATTACTCACCTGATAAACACTATTGAAACTCGAATCAGTACCCAGAGGCACTGCTTAAATGCAACCGCGAGAACAGCTGGCTGGTAAAAACATTTCCTTCAAAGTTCAAATGTTATAGTTCAACGGAGTTGGTGCATTTCAAAATGTATGCAAAGAAGATGGATAGTGTCCTCCTACATCTCTTTTCAAATAACTGCTGTGGAAGACAAATGAAGCTAGAAGAAGCATCTCCTCCAGATCCCTTAAAGCAGCTGCTCTTTTGCTCTATGAGACGAATGTGTGTGTCACAAAGGAATGCTTTAACATGTATGAGAGCATACAGAGTAACACAACATGTACAGTGCCTGGCACATTATCAACGTATCAGAGAGTAAACATAGTCTACTGCAATGCAACATGCTCTGATTCATGTCCGACACTCAGCTATATATCTTTTACAAAGGTCAAGTATAATGTATAAAAACAATTTACGAACATATGAAAATAGGTAGAAAAGAGAAAAAAAATGTTTTTAATTCTCTGGGTTTAATTAATTTGTTCTATTAAAGCATAAAAATAACCAACACTCTAATCAGGAAGCTCTTCCACACCCAAACATGTAGCATTTGCATTAACCACAGTGACTGTGGCAATTACTGACATCAAATGAACTGTTGATGAACTTTTACCAATTAGTTCCATTGGCGGATTCACTATGGTGTTTGTTCTTTTTGTGAGTGTACACCAACACGTTTGTTCTGCAACAAATTCTAAGCAATATTGACCTCAGAACAAATCATACACCAACTCCACAGCCTTCAACATGTGGTTTTTAAACTCATATTGCCCCAAACACTCACTGTGAATCAATATGTGTGTGTGATCCAGTGATGCTGACCTGAAATCTAAACTTCAGATCAGGCTGTCTAATGCTCGACTGAAAAGGATAATGCTGAATCTCTGCAGTCAGTCAGATCTTGACAACAAATTCCTTAAATGGTAAAACCAGATTTCACCTGCAAACTGGCATGTGTTGCAAACAAAACAATAGGTTAATAAAGCCTCCCTCAGTAGCCTGATCCGACTGTCTGCCCAAAACATATTCCCACTATAAACCCAGCACTCTCATTTGAAAGGCTAAACGTGATATAATTCCAAATTAATCCTGCATAATCTGAATCTGTTTTGTCACAGAATGAAGCATGTTTACACTATGATGCACACACACATCACAGTGTAATAAGTAGCATTGAGTTACAATATACACACACTCCATTCAAACTTGGTAGCTATTTTTACCCTATTGGATATGCTATTCCCATGATATCATCCTATCACTCAATGTTCCATCATGGTGGAGGTATGCAGAAATCAAGCAGATAAACTGATAAACAATAGCCCTGAACTCGCCAAGTTGATAGTCGGCCACAGCGAATATAGCAACTCAAGTTTAGAATTCCACACAACTGTGTATACTCTTGCTCTGTAACAGGGCAATTGCAAACACACACGCACACACAAGCTCTCATTAGTCAAATCTCCTTTTGGGAAATGGAGAATCACAGCATATTACAGATAGCTTGCATTTTTGGGAGATGTAATATTTTGCTCCTAGAAACCCGGGGGGAGTTGATGGCACTTTGTGTGTGTGTCATCTAGCAGGAGATAAGTTAAACTACTTAACGGTAAAACAACCCGAGACAGATGTTAATACCAGGTCTGAATGGGGTCTTAGAGACACACAATCACATTAAACTGTTTGTGTATGTGTACAGGGTCCATGTAATGAGTCTCCTTTCCCACTTCTAAGCCAGTGCTATCACACATTTTGAAGAAAGCTACAATCTAAAAAAAAAATATTAAGAACATTGCACTATAAGCATCAGTAAAATTATGAAATCCAACTTTAACATAAGACACTGATGCTATACAGTTACTCATCTCATGGTCAGCGCCAAATACAGACATAAAAACACCCTTTTTTCCCTTCCTGGAGGGCTGAGAAATGTTACCACTTCAAAACATCCATTTTCTGCATCATTTCCTTAAATAAATACTTCAAGTGACACGCACACACTTTAAATACACAGCACAGCACAAAGAAAGACATAAAGGACAAGCAACTGTTGAGAGGACAGACACGTGTAAAAGAGAGGGAGGACAGACATTACAAATCTAAATGTAGATTTAGAATTGACTGAAATTAAATGCTAATTCAAAGGTCAATAGTGAGTCTGGCATTTGTAAAAAACCTTAATAGCTGCTGGTTCCAAATATTCAACCCACAAGATTAACTTTGTTAATTTGGTATGCACACAAACAGCTTGATTCATTGAATGTTAAAATTTGTTTAGACTGTTTACGTGGGTCACAGTAACCAAACAGACAAAGTAACCCAGGTCATGCTGCTTCGAAGGTAATTTCTGGAATGATGTGTCGTAGCATACTGATAAAGGAAGAAAGATAAACTGAAAATGTAGGAACTTTGTGTTAACTCTGTTTGACAATACGTTTAAATTAAACTGTTAAAAACTTTTTGATCCCCTCTGTCCAGGTAAAACATTTTCAGAGGCTTTTTTACCATGCCTCTATATTTGCTTGTTGTGAAGACTCTCAGTCATCCAGGTCGTACCCATCCAAGAAAATTTAAATTAAGGGTAATTGGAGTTGCTTACCTGAAAACTAAAGTATAGAGCCAAGCTACTGCAATAAATAATAAAATGGCTTCAAGGTCACATATTCCCCTCAATCTTTGGTTTTGATGAGATTTAAATTTTACATAAATTATAAACAACTAAAAGATGAGACGAAGAAATGCAGTGTCACACACAGATCTGACACACATCATACAAATGAAACAGTTGGTGGTACGACTATAAAAGCTCCAGAGTGCGCACAAACAGTGTGTAATAAGATACCAGAAACTATAATTTCTCTTTCAGGACACATCTAGTCCTCAGTAGGGGCAATCAAAACACTCTTAGTCAGTTACAAAATGATCTCACACACACACACACACACACACACACACACACACACACACACACACACACACACACACACACACACACACACACACACACACACACACACACACACACACACACACACACACACACACACACACACACACACACAGTCATTGTCATGCAGAACTTATAACCACTGACAAAAATTGGTGAAGCTAATTAATAAATCAACAAAATTTTATACTGAAAATGAAAACATGCCAATCTGTGAGTAGGTAAGTGCCTTGATTGTGGCAGCGCAGAGTGTGTTACTGTGTGCGTTTTTCTTCTCTTTTTTTAAAGCTTGTGTGTGTCTGTGCATGTGTGTGTAGAGGGAGGGCTGATGGTGTTAACATTACAGCTGCCATGTGTTTATTTCCCAGAGTTCTGGCCTGTGGCGTCTCAGTCATCTCCACAAGCTGACCAACTTTCCATCCATTTACAGCCTGAATGTGTGCATGTGTGTACAGAATGTGTGTATATGTGTGTGTGCGCATACAGTATATAGCTGTGGACAGAGGGGATATTAATGTTTAATAGTATTGTGTGGATAATGTGTGGAATGTGGACATTAGTGTGTATTGGTACAACATCCATAACGCCAATACGTTTCTTCTACGTGTATCAGTGTGTGCAAGTTTGTTTGTGTAAGTGTACGTGTGTTTACAGTTGTATGCGCCCCACTGTCTCCTCTGTGTGATTAGCTTCCCATTAACGAAGTCACATATCACCCATCACTGGCTCCAGGCCTCCTCTGTACTATCTCACTGGACAAACATGCTGTCGGCTAGACCCATTCGCACGCAGACACACACATACACACGCTTCCCATCTGGACACCCATTAGGTACCTATCACAGCGTATGATGATGTCTCTATTATAAAGCCATTTGATCAAAAGTGAGCATCTTGACATCCACAAATTACCTTAAATTATACCTTGCAAATGTATTCATTTTTCACTGCCATGTTTAAGTAGCTGGTTGATTCTGTGTGTATCGTTCACAGTCTTTGGTTGCTCTCCTTTCTTGGGATGAACGAATAAACAATATGAAAAAAATCTAAGAGATCAAAAGGTGATTTATCTTAGATTCACACACACAGAAACATGTAAATGAGGGCGTGTGAGTGCATGGAAAACCCTAAGCCCTTATAGTCCCAGTGCACTGTGCCTACAACAGCCATCTCTGCACTGCTCCGCTTCACCTGTTATCTGTCCATCACTGTATTGTGTTGTACAGTGCTGCCCTGAGCTCTCTGTCATTGATGTGAACCATTGCATAAATGTAACATTTATTCTACACACACGTGAGAATACCGCTTTTATTTTTGCTGCTTCTTTCACACACTTACCAAAATCAATTTTCATTTCTATAAAAACAACTCAACCACATGTTCACAATCTTAAAAACACTGCTTGTTCTTTGTGTTACAAAGACTCTCTCTTCCTCACTCCCTCACGCACACACACACACAGATATATAACTTCCCCTGCTCCAGCTGCGTCTTAAGAAGTCAGGGCCAGACCGGTAATCTGACTGGGATAGAAGTTACTGGATCTGTATCCATTACAGGATGTAATACCCCTCAGTCCCAAACCTCACCTTCCACCTTTCAGAGGTCATTTCAAGACAAATTTTTCTCCTGTGTTTTTCAGCCAAAAGGGCCAAGTGTCTAGCCCGTACATCAGGGACTCATATTCATGTCGTTGCTCTGTCACTAAACTCCTGTATCCATCAGCTCCTGCCACTACGTTAGCCCTTCAGGTCCTGCCTTATTAACCCCTCATCGCTTCACACACTCCCCAAGCAGAGCTGGGTTTGTGGCGCCCAGTTGTTGAGGAAATAATAACAGATAAAACATGAATATAACAAAAGGAGTAAATCTAAGGTGTGAGCTTAAATCGGGACACCAGCTATTTGTTTTCAGCTGCCAGCAGCAACACCTTACCTCTCTGTTTCAGCTTCACAGCCAGAAGATCAGTAGTTCTAATGAGATATCAGTTTCCAGCGAGGGAACTCAACACATCCTGTCAGGAAGCTTTGAGACTGAGGAGCAGAAAGCACTACTAGCACTTCGGTAGAGTGAATCAGCTCTCATGATTTTTACGTCTCTTTTCTCAAAACTGTTTGTGTTTCATTCACAAATTTCTTAATCAGATTTCCAGAGGGATGACAGTTTTGTCAGTGGATTCTTGAGTCCCTGCAAGACTAAACTGAATGTCTTTGAGGTGATACACCCATTTAGTGACAATGAAGGCTAATAACAAACTCACCCAGCAAGGTGTTCACTGACAGATTTTAAGAAAGGCATAGCACATTCACGGTGCTTAGAGAACACAGTGTCAAATGATGTGTGTGTGTCTGTGAGTGTGTGAAGGGATTATTTTGGCTACAAACTAGGTAGGTGTTTTCTTCTGTTCAAACAAAAACCTGCAATTCTGCAGAGAGCAACAGAGTCTCATTAGCGGGCAGTGACAAAAGCAAAGCAACTGGCAGAGCTTTGACTGTGAAAACTGATACAGCGGTGCTTATTTCCACCAAGGACAATGAAATGTAAGCTATCACGCTCACTGTTCACTTCCCAGAACTCACATTGAAGGCTGCAGCCTGGCGTAGGTGGAAGGTCACATCAGATCTGTGCATGCATGTGTGTGTGTGTGTGTGTGTGTTTTATACAGCGTGCATAAGTGTGTGCATTCCCTACGCTCTCATTTCTCCTTGAAGAATAATGAACACATCGTCCTCTATTCATTCGCTGCAGAGACAATGGCCTGGACATGCTGCAGGGCAAACTGTGACCTTCTTGCAGACACAACACTAGAGCTGCCTGCTGCCTGTCTAAAACCTACAATAACTCTAGTTCACCTGTGGCCATGGAACCAAGAAACACTAGTTGACCGAGTCTAGACATCTATTCAGTCTATCAAGCATCCATGTGTTGTTCAGGAGACACAGGTACAAACCTGTGAGTAAAACACAGATAAAGTAAAGTGATGCATAGATAGTTATGAATAGAAATATGTATCTGTACCGGTTGCATCATTTTTGCACACAGTTTTTGGAAAACAAATATTTGCTTGTTGAGTCACCGCTGAATGTATTGCCACGACAATCAATCATCTGTGTGTCGACCAATGAATGAGCCTGTTGCTGGTCCAATCAATCATCTTACATGTCAACCAGTGAATGAACCTGTTGCTACCAGGCCTCTGGCTAAATGCTATTTGAATACATGGGAGTGTTTTCCTTGAACCCACCTTGATTGATCTTTTCATGAATGAAACATTACACTGAAAAAAGAGGCACACATTGTGTTGACATTGTGTTCACATTTACAATAAAAGATCTGCCATTTTTATTCTTTAGCCTATGGCAGTAAGGGTAATGGCATACTGGCAAAAATTTGGGGAAATAAGTGAAGCAGACAGAATATTGTACAGTATGTCGTCCAGATATTATATTGAGCTCTAAGCCCAGATATAACATGTCAAATGGATGAGGGACCTGTTTCACTAACCTAGGTGGCACACTTCTATTACACTGGCATTACTAAAGGACTGAAATATTACATCCCAACACCTGACACCTAATCAACGACACAGCACATAGATCTTACCTTTGTCCTACATGCACCATAGAGCCTGAGAGGGATTTCAACCATAAAAGCAATAAATATACTTTTTCTGTCCAGCCAATATGAAGGGAATGATGGTGTGAAAGACTTAATGGGAGTATAACACAAACAGGAAAAAAGAAATCTTGGTAGAGGTCCAACTTTATGTCTGCTTCACATATGTCTTCTTCATTGGCAGCTGTTCTGTGTGGGGTGTTGGACAGAGCAGTCGGTGTTAACATGAATCTGAAACATTCAGGCGATTTTTATGTTTGTGTCGATGTGTGCAATGCGAATGCTTAAATTTTTTTTTTTTTTTTTTTAACTGGTAGTCCCTCTGAGGCTTGGCTTTGAATGATTACACTATCTGCAAACAAAGGGGGCACGACAAAAGGAGGGGTAACTCAGCATGAACCCCATAGGAAAGTCGACTCAACTGGTGACAATGACAGGAGAGATGGACGAGAAAGAGGGGATGACATGCAGCCAGAGGTCGCAGGACGACCTCAGCTCATAGCACATTGGGTATGAGGTATGAGCTCTTGCTGGCTTAACTTCAGGGCTCCCAGCTGAAACAATCTCCAATGACTTTAAATAGACCAACAATAAAGACAGAGAGAAAAAATATGTTCAGGCACCATCACTCATAAGAAACAGCACGAGCCTGAATTGTGGACAACTGAACAGCACATTTTCTTTTATATATCTTCAGTATTTACTCTTATGTGAATCTGTGATTTTGTGTACACAGATCTGCTTTGCAGGAGTTAAACCCTCATGCAGGAAAAACAATGGAAGCAGAGTCAAACCTTAATGACACACATCGTGACACTAAACATAACAGACTATTAAATCTGACATGTTCTCTCTCTTAACACCTCACCAATCACACTCCAGATACCAAACATGGTCACAGACAAAGCGGCTGATGTGGCTAACAGTAACGGTGTTGCTTCATGACAATATAACTCAACTGTCTGTTTTGAGAAAACACAGCAAGCATACTGTGGATATTGGAGATGTGTTACTGGACGTCTGAGCAACTAACACTTCAGGATGAGTGTGAATTTGACAAAGTGGTCAGATAATCAATGAAATATGACCTTACTATAAGTTCTACAAATACACTGTCTTTGTCTTTTCCTTTGTTTTTATATAGTCAGTATAAAAGCTAGTGTTAGCTTCAAGAGATTGTTGTTGATTTATCATATTTATATGATATAAAAATCTAAAAACAATGATTTATTTGCTCTGTAATACATTTTGACTTTTTGCCTTAATGTTATTGGCATCATTATAATAAAAATACAAAACACCTTTACTGAAACTGTAATTTGTCCGTTGCAAAACAACAACCATGTCAGTCGGGATTTTTTAAAGCTGCTGGCCTTCGAAAAACTGCAACATACGGCAGTGATGCACAAACGTAACTTTGTATACAAGTGATTTTCTGGTATAAAACAACTACACACAGGTTGTAGCTTTAAGTTCATATCTATATCACTTGCTACGTTTTGGAGCCAGTTCGTAAACCTGACCATCATCACGAGTTGCTTGCAGACTACAGACACTGTATAGCGGGACACAGATTTAAGTCTCAACTTTCTAAAAGATACATGGAGAGATATGAAGACATGGAAGGCAGTATAGAGTATAAATCCACCAAGGCAATTTGAAATAAGGAGAAAACTCACAACTACGTTTACAGTGTGGAAATAGAAAATCTTACCAACATTAGTTGAGTTGCAGCAAAGCAGCTTCATGGCAAAGCTGAGTGAAAACAGCAACACGAGTGAAATCAACAGCGAGTGGAGAAAGTTTGTAGTAACTCACCGTGTGCTTGCGCGTGAAGAGAGAACAGTCCAAGCAACAGCAGAGGACTCCGGCTCCAGAGACAGAGAGAGACACAGCGCTTCAGCCTTCCTCCCTGCACTGGCATGGTAGAGTCTGCTGCTCCGCTTCTCTCTTCTCCTCTCTTCAATACACTCCACACTCCACAGGGTCCTCCACTCACACTGCCTCTTCCTCTGAGAGTGTGTGTGTGTGTATGTGTGTACGTGCCAGAGAGAGAGAGAGAGAGAGGGAGAAGGAGAGAGGGAGTGAGAGAGAGAGAGAGAGAGAGAGAGAGAGAGAGAGAGAGGTGGGGGGAGTACTGGGCATGCAAGTTCCTCTGTGTCTGTGTATGTGTGTGTATGTACACCACAACGTGAGAAAGTCCACACCACACAAGACACAGCAGCAGCAGCAGCAGTTGCAGTTGATTGTCCTCCAGCCCAGTCTGACAGTAGCAGCCCAGCTGAGAGAGAGAGAGGGAGAGAGAGGCAAAAGGGGGGAGTTTACTTCACTTGCCTAGTAGGGAGGGTTGACCCGCTCACACAAACGCACGCATACACACACACACACACACACACACACACACACAGGGTGGGAGGACATGGGTGGAAAGAAAACGGGGGCAGGGAGCAGACAGGAGCAAGATGGGGTTTTGAAAAAAGTGGGAGGAGGGTGAGGAGGAGGATATTGAAAACAAGCAGCAGGATCTGAGGATTTCTGCGACTTTAGCAGCTTTAAAAGATAGCTAGTCCCACTTTTCATTTACTGCTTGAATTCTGTCAGGGGGAAAGTGGAACAAATCGTTGATCAAACTGGTTTTTGAGCAGCATTTCATGACTATAGACTTGGGAAACCATTACATACGACTCAATAAACAACCAGAGTCAGTTTTGTCTAATATCCCATAAACATCACATGCACGTTATTTGCATGACTACACAATTGACCTTCTCTTAACTGTGGATATCTGACCAGTATATGTTCAGCAAATATATGTGAAGCTCTTAAGCAGAGTAACAACAGTGTGAACTGTGGGTGCAACGACTGTGTGCAGCAGCCCAAAGTGGCAAAGTAATTAAGAGCAAGAGCCTACTTCAAGTGTGCTAAACAGAGTGGGTTTCAATTGTTCATTCTGATACATGAGAAGGCCAAATTGCAGTGTACTTAACATGCCCTTATGGCTAAGGTTTTGGGTCCAAGGTAATGACCTTCAGTCTTAGCCTGAAAGAAGATCTGGATCAGGCCTATGTAAAACAATGTTCAACTCAAACTGTACCAAAGTTTGTCCGTTAGATAACTTTACAGTCTACACTGGGATTAATAGGAAGGGCTTTTTTTTTTTTTTCTAAGACAGGAAAATGTTTGAGCCTGGCACATAAATTAAAATAGGAGACCTGGATTCCAAAAACAACTCTGAAAGCCTCCACAAAACACCTCTTCACAAAGTGGTGTGCTATTAACAAACCAGGTAGCAGAGACACTTTAAAAGAGCTGTTAGAGGTTACATCATACCAGCCCGGAGCTTTTATACTAATAAATAAATTGGTTGAGACACTCTAATAGACCATTTCCTTCTCAGAGCTATCCCTTTGCCTGCAATGCATTTACAGCAGACAAAAGTTTGTGTGTGTGCTGAGAAAAAACTTAACAGCCCTGAAACAGTACCCCCCCCCCCCCCCCCCAACAACACATAATGGTGATTTTTGAAATCGCGTGAGTAAATAGACTGGGCAAACAGTTTTTGTTTTCATGTTAATCTGTCTCATTTGTAGCTGCTGCTGTTCTTTGCACTTCTTTTCTTTCTCACACTTGTTCACGTTGTTCATTAGTGACAGACAATAGGCGCCCTGGCTGCCTCGCTCCTCGATGAGAAGGAAAATCACTTCATAAATAAACAGTATTCTTCTTCTGTCTCCCTCCTCTCTAAAGCCCCTTTCCCACATGAACCTTACTGAAACCGTATAGCACAAACCTACTGCACAGGCCCGTCAGTAAGAACAAGACATAATACATTAAAGCTGAAAATATCAAATCAGCTCATGTGTTCATGAGTTCAAGCAACATTATGCAAAGATGAACACCAGCAGCCACATAGTGAACAAACATTTCACACATTCCACTTATTTGGTTAGTTGTTGTTTTTTTTAGCATGACACTCCAAACACATGATTGGAGCACAAATGTGATGTACACATCTTATCTCCAGCTATATAAGTTTCATCAACCTTTATTTTCATATTTTTCAGTTACGTCAGTTTTCTTTGAGCCACTAGTTTCTGCTGGAGTTATCTCTTTGTGGACGCCAGTCTAAATGGCCTGATCAGCCACTTAATGTGGTTTGTCTATTCATTTCCCTTTTGACCTCTTGTGTGCTGCGTAGAAGTATATTTGGTATTTCTTTGCTTTTTTTGTCAATTAAATTTGAAAACATTTTCAGGACAACACTTGTGTCAGTCTGACCTCTGATCAGCTTGGTTCCTGACAGTTCTTTTCAGGAATATTTTGTTGACATACTGTATTAGCAGGTCAGCCAGAGGCACAAACCCAGATTTATGCATGTTAAATAATCTTTTAAAAAACGCAATAAACTCACGTATCCTTAACCTCAGAACCCTTCATCCTGCTAAATCAAAAAAAAATTGCTGATCTTCTAAATCACAGTTATCATTCTTACATTTCATTTTGATCTTTTTTAACTCTCTAACTGCCCTCAAATGCCCACCCCCCCTACTCCTGTCTCTCTCTCCTTCACTCCTTTTCCCACTCCCCTCCTCCAGTGAACCAGAATGTCATTTCAAGCATGTCTAACCACGGGAAGCCTTTTAAAAACTGTGACAGCATGTGCCCCCAATCCCCACTAGCTGTGTGTGTGCGAGTGTGTGAGTGTGAGTGTGTGTGTGTGTGAGAGAGAGAGAGTAATGAATGTCTAGAGCGATTTGCTGGAAGACAGGATATCATATGCAGATTGAGCAATGACCCCTTTGAAAACAGTTACTTTAAGGTATTGTAGACCAGTGCCACACACACATACACACACACGTTTGCTAGTCTTTCATAGTGTCATCTTCCTGCTGGGCCTATGATGAATGGCGGAGGTTGTCAGAAGTGAAGGATGAGCAGTAAAACTGAAAGAAAAAGAAAAGAAAGAAGAGTAAAGAAAAGGTTACTGACAAGAAAAACAAAAGGAGATCAGAGGAGAATGATGATTGAGGTGGTTTGAAGTAGAAGATTTCAGATAATAAATGGAGGTATTGACCTTTCAGGGAGAAGGAGCTCAGAGAGAGGAGAAATAATGTGGATGGGAAGAGGAGGACAGAGTGATGGACAGTGGGGATCAGAGAAAGATAAAAGGAGGCCATGAATATGCAAGACATTTCTAGTTTAGGTTAAAAATAAAGTTGCCCAGACATTTGAATCTGAAGCAGATGGTCTTGCTTTTTCAGAATGTGTCTGTTTTTCATATGCTAATTGTATCCAAGGTCCCTTTACACATTCAGATGACGTTTCTCCACCAGCGCTGGGGGTCACTGTGCTCTATTCAGCATTCACTCGCTCATCATTTTTGACATGCTGTCATAACACGACAACTTCACATGTCAGCAGCTTTCAGTGTCAACACTTAAAAGAACACAGAGCAAAAGAAGAAACAAAATGTGGTCAACAGAAAAAAAAGGTTTATTTTGCATCGATTTGTCATAGCTTTTGTTCTGTCCAGTGCGAGTTCAACATGATTCAGAAATGCAATGCTAAACCAGAGAGAAAGAAAGAAAGAAAGAAAGAAAGAAAGAAAGAAAGAAAGAAAGAAAGAAAGAAAGAAAGAAAGAAAGAAAGAAAGAAAGAAAGAAAGAAAGAAAGAAAGAATTGATTTAATATGTAAGAAGCACACAACCACCACAACTGGTGGAATGGACTCTACAATGCAGCAAACCTACTAATACACTTGGCATACTTGTGGCTTCAGATACGTGGGTATTTGTTATTCAAATAAATCGTCCCTGCTTTGGGATTTCCATCTGCACCACAGGATTTAAAGACCACCTTACCTTTTCCTGGTTCACTTTTAGAAGCATTTATCCCTCTATTTGATGTGTGAACAGACAAGGGATTAAGTCCGTTTTAGAGAAACACCTCTGTGGCACAGCAGCACAACTGCTAATCTCCATTTATGCACTTCATTGTGTCTTTAAACTAACAAGCAGTTTAACATAATCTGCTTTAAATCTGTCCATTCACTGCTATTCACTGATGCATTTACATAGCAATCTATCCTGCCTGAATGGTCTGTGGAGAGACTGATGCAGAGAAACATGTGAGTGTATGAGTGTGTGGTTGTAAAGGTGTGTGAAAGTTTCAGGAGTTCCTCTTCCTGTTACTTCTCTGCCTTGTGATTACATATACGGTGGAGAAGAAATTAAGTCATTTTATTTTGGTCTATGAAGAAGCCACAGATAAGCCAAAAATACATTTTTTCTTCAAATAGACCACAAAAATGTAAACAGCGGGAAACTGTTTGGAAGGATGGTGAAGGCGTAGGTGTGAAAGATTTATGGATGAAGGCAAACAGCAACTGCATGAAAAACAGGTCCATGTGTAAGTGGTGGAGTATAGAAGTATGAGACAGGTTAAAATATAGAGTTTCACCTCCTTATCCATAATTATGCTCATATACACACAACATTATAATACAGCTTAATTAAAAAAAAAATCTTATTTACATGTTTTTGTTTCTAGCAGGCACATTCAAGCCATTTCCAAACTGCTGCCCTGCTGCTTAAATTTAGATTTTATAACCGTGACATTGTCTTACAAAATCAGGAAAGCCCAAAATTACACTCGTGAGGCAGTGCTGTCAACTCTCTTTTCCAGAAAGTAGCTCTGGGCTGTATAAAGAAATTGCCAGAATTGTTGTTGGCTGCTTTTCACTAAGGGGTTTTGAAAGTCAACAAATACAGTGACAAAGTCATGCAGCATTGGGTTACCAATTTTGCAAATTAATCACTCAGTCAGTCAGCGAGTAAAAGGGCTGCATATGCACAGTGTTTAACCTTTTTCACCACGAGTTGCAGATAACCTCAGAATTGAGTCCTGGGACTGAGGCCCAGTGAAGCCTTCAGCTACTCCCCATCACAAACACACTACTCATCCAACAACCCAAGGAACTGAGGAGAGAAATTAGGAAAACAAGGGATAACACACAGAGTGAGGTGAGGCATGATGATGACTCTGTGACAGAGAAGAAGTCTGTCAGGACCACCTTTGACCTCAACACTGATTTGTTCTATACTGACCTTTCACCTTTGGAGAAAATCCCCCTGCACCACTAGTAGCAAATCTTTTCTCACAAACACGGTCAGGAAGGGTGAAAAAACGAAGTGACGACAGCACTCAAAGGACGAATCACAAGACACAAGTGCAGAGACACACAGTCACAAACGGGACAGAAAATCTCACATTCATAATGGATCAATCTTTTGATTGTATTTACACTCGGAATCAATTATCAGTTATGTATATGACGTAATGTACAAGAAAATACAACACACACTCATGCATGCATGCACGCACAGACACGCGGGTAGGTGTCAAGCCATTTAAACCTAATGAAGGCCTAATGTCGGACTAGGAATGACTTTTACAGCTTGTTACTGTCATTGTGAAACCACTCACTCTATCACTTTACAACCTCCATAAAGTCATTGATGTGGATAGGTGTGGCAAGGGTGGGATAAAACTAAGAACAGTCCACCCCTTTAATCATGATATCATAAATATTCCTGTTGATGTTAAGGGTATTACTGTATATCCCAGTGGAAACATTGTTTTCCCTCAGGAAATCCGTCAAAAAAAAGAGTTTGAAGTAAGAGTTCTCTGTTACTTAAGTTTACACATCGATGGTAGAAATTTAAGAGCTGTGATTGTCAAATCGAATGTGGTTGGTTTGAGAGAATGAGGGGAAATGTGTATTTTTGAAAAGAAGAGAGTAGACTTGCAGTCTTTTTTGGTCAGGAAGAAGTCAAATCAGGTTGACCCCCTGTGAGGAACGGGGCTTAGGGTTGTTAAAGGAGGAAATGTTTGGCCAAAAGGCTGGAATGTTAAAAATCTTGTGTTAAGGAAACAGAACAGTTTGCAGAAGACAGAGGAGCTGTGTGACTGCTACTTCCTGAGTGGGAGCTGGGAGTGAGAGAGAATACGAGATGTCCTACCTGCTCTGCGAGATCTTTCCCTGCCTGCTTTTCTGATTCATGAATCTACAGCAGCTTACCAAATAACTGAGGATCACGATCTGTAGCCACCCACCAACATTTGTTTTGTCCCCCCACAATGCCTGGCCCCCGCCTGTCTGTCCATCTGTCACACTAAATATCTGAGACAGCTTTGACTGGAGTTTGCTGTAACTTAAGGGAATGGTGTTTATCTGGTTGTGTGTCATACACAGTAACACTGATGAATGAATTCTTGACATAAACTAAGTGAGTAATGCTTCATTCAGGCATTTTAAAAACTGCAATGGCTCATGGGACAAAGACAATAAAGTCCATTTTGGGTTTATTCATTGGTTGCTCTTCATGTTGCTTTCACCAATGGTAGTTGAGGATGATAAAAGTGAGCATCTAAGTCTATCTCTGTTTTTTCAGTCTAGGTTTTCAGGGCTCAGAGTGGTGTGGACAGCATTAGGAGATGTAGAGTAAGTAGTGTGGATGTAGCCTTCTTTAGCCATGCTGGACCAAACCAAGGCCATTAAGACATGCATTTCCACTGTCACCAACATAACTCCACTTTCGGTGGTTCTCCTGAACTCAAAGCAGTATCAACGCTGAGTATAGTGTATTGTGATTGTATGATTGTGGTTTTTGTATTTATATTTGTAGACGTATTGTGATGCACTTTAACTGTACATGCACTAATGTCCTGTCCATGCACCATGCATCATTTGTACGTATGTACAGTAGCAGCCTGCATGCATTTCCTAGACAAATTTCCTACGGGACAAATACATTTAACTAACTAAGTTATGTTGTTATTTTACATATTTGGCAACTTGCAAATAAGTTGACAATGACCATATCAGTAACTACAGGATTTTCAATCTTTTTGCAAGTTATTTTGGGCTGACAGGACTGTTGGGGTGCACACCTGCCTTCTAATCCAGCCATCTCTCCTCAGATAGCTGAACGGTGAAGGGAATGTCAGCTGAAAGGCTGAGTCTGGGCATCAGACAGTATTCATGGAGAAAAGGCTGATCACTGATATTGCAATTCACATATCTGATAATATCATTGAAGGCAACACAACAATTCAACCTTCACCTCTTGAAAAAAACATAATTGAAGGTCAAAATATAAGAGTGTGAGATGGATTTTATACATATTGATATTGTCCATTTTAAAATTACAAGCAGATAATTCAGGGTTTGAAATATGGATCAAACACTATATGGATCACTATCAGACAATGGGAAGCAGTAAGGAGGCTTAAGATTTCTGAACTGACTGACTGGCATCAAAAGTTCAACTGGAGTTCAAAGCTGCGTAACAGGCACATGCCTGTCATGAGGTGAAATAATTAAGGCCAGTGTTATTTTTGTTGAGCTGTCACTATCACAGTTCGGGGCAACAGCCTTTCAGAGATCCTCAACCAACAGCTACACATATGGTCAAACAAAGTGACAACTGTGTGTTAATAGATATGTCTTTAATTATCTAAATTATCCAAGATGTTGATGTTTATTTCACTTCTGACAAACTTTTCTAACACTTTCCTTGGTGTCACCCCCCATTGATAAACAAGCGTGGGGTTTTAGTTGTTCTAATTTACTGCTTGAAACTAACTCAGTTTTGTTTTGACTACGTGGTGGGGACCACCTAAAGCGGGAGCTTATGCTAATAAAAGAGCTACACGTGTTTCCATGGCCAATGACAACTGTTTCTACCACCAAGAATAGCTTAGCCCTATAAAACCTTTCTGTCCTATTCACTGTTGCTTTCTCCAAGTCTCCCTCTCTTTCTCTGTTACACACACACACCTGCCAGAAACAGTGCTTCTTTCAATCCCTACACATGCATGCTGAGTGTTGTGTGCTGTGAGTGGAGATTAGTAATATTATTACTTAAAATTTGTATGGCTTTGGCAAAAAAAAAAAAAAAAAAAAAAACACCCCCATTCTGTATGAAAAAATATTTTTATAGACCTGAAGAAACAGCACATACTATATGCTAAATTATTATCAGAAACAAAATTAATTGAACTGAATACAACAATTAAGAGAAGAGAAGAGAAGAGAAGAGAAGAGAAGAGAAGAGAAGAGAAGAGAAGAGAAGAGAAGAGAAGAGGCCCTGTTATGGTGGCTGTTTAGGGCCAAACAGAGCAAGGTGACACCAGGGGCAGGGCGCTGACCTACAAACCGCCTGTAACCCTCACACCTGCATGAACACATGGACACACACGGATACAAAGACACGTACACCAACCCAGACATACAAACATGGACTCACACACCAACTCATTCACACATCACTGCCCACGACACCAGCTCCTCTCGACCTGCCAAAAGGCCACCATTTGACCAACCGATGATACCATCTGTTAGGCAAAACACTAGTGCTTTGTAATTGTTCTGTTTCACAGACTTTATCAAACAATCAGATACATACTGCCAGGGACTGAATAGAGCGTTTTACTGAGGACTTCAAAGGAGAGCTATGTGAGAGAGGTTAGAGGTGAGGGCCCGAATGAAGGGAGAGAAGAAGTATGTGATTTGATTAAAACAGGCACTCTGGAACAAAGAGGGAAGAAGAAAGGGGAAAGAGGCTGCAGTAGTGCAGTCCATTTTAACTTATTTATGTTGAAATAATGACTCCTAATAAAGATACTCATAAAGATATTCATACTGAATATGAAATTATTGCTAAAGACAAAATTCTGTTGTAACTCTTCCATATCAAACTGGCATCCAATTGTTTTTTGCAGTTTTATTTTATTAAGTTTGATTCATTCCAGATTGAATTTATTGCTCTAAAATGAGCATGACCAATTCACATTCATTGAATTTAAGTACAGTTTCTACTGGCACTGATCTCTTCATATGAATCATGTGATTAATTTGTTTTAATGATTTGAAATTCAGTAAGTCATGTAATGTTTTGCTACTGTGATATGTTGGGGTTGGCTTGGTCAATGATTTACCAGGTGTTTGATGTAAATTTGATATCTGTGCTTTTTCATTCAGGAGATGAACTGGCCTGAAAAGGCCAGAGGTGTGGTGCTGTCTGCTCATGTATGGATTTCCTAATACAAAAGTAGTAACAAGAGTTTGTATTTAAAGTTGTTGTGTTACTCTTGGTAATTACCCACTCTTAGCAATAATATCTGTTAACTTACTAGTTTTGTCTTCATCATCATTGTGTTAACAGTCAGTGCAGGCTGCATGGGCGCTACAATGACTCGGTATCGGAAAGTGGCAAGCCGTGCAAAGTGGGCTAAGGCTAGCTGAAGCATGCTAAATTGAGTAGATGTGACGGAAATGTAAGCAAAACAAGAGGGTTGTTCTCTACCACTAGATACAGCTCTTAATGAGTAAAGGAATTAAGTTAGATACTTAACTCGCAATGTAGATGTAACTTAAATACATCAAGGTAATAACGTGATAAAAAACATTATCACTGCTGAGTAATTAACAGACCAATGTAACTACTGTATCTATGTCACATTATAGTTTTGAAATAACTAGCAATAACTTTTAAATAACACTATAGTTAAGACAGGTGTTGTTCTTGTAGAACATGGAGCCCCACACAACAGTTTGGTGCAACTCTGCTGACCTGCAGAATGTACAGCTTAAGTTTCTGATGGTAACAAAGTCGGACAGGAAGGAGGGACAACGTGACACATGGAGGGAGGACAGAGTTGGGCAGGAGTTGAGTTGGATGGGGGAGGTGATGGGACCAAAGCAGGGTGTCGGAAGGGTGGCGGGGGGGCATGAGGGTCTACTAGGGGTGAGTGGCGCAGTGGGATAAGAGCGTGGGGAGTTCATGCCCCCGCCAGGCCCTTTTCGCACTGCATAAACAAAGAGATTACAGTGAGAAGGGGCTCCGTGCCGCTAACAAGCAGGGGCACCACACACACTCATTTAAACACGAACACACACCCGCACACAGTCACATACGTACAGGAACATGCACGCACACAAACACAGGCATATGAAGATATACGCGTATACACAAACAAAAACGAGCTCATGCAAACAAATGTGAATTCACAAACACAACATGAACACAATAAACTGACACACACAACTAACAGGAAGCATCACAACATAGTGGCGCCACCTGTCTCCTCTTCACCAATTAATGAGCTCCCGGCTCCCGGGATGCTACAACGAGGTGGCAATTAGTAGAGAAAAGAACGGGTGAGTCTGAAATGAGGGAGAAAAACAGATGACAGGAGGGGGGTAAAAGGGGCTAGGAGACAGGAAAGGGGGGGAAGAGGAAGGTGGGAGAGGAAAGAGAAAGGATGAAAATACACAAAAAAAGAGACTCACAATATAAAATCTGAGCGGGGGAGCAGGAGTTCAAACTGAGGTAGAGACTAATGGCCAGAATAACAAAAAAAAAATCCAATTTATTCCCATTTTAACCCAGATCAGGCTCAGGTTCAACACTTCCTGTGTAGTTGACGCAAAGGTGTGTTTGGAGAGGCACTAATATGTTCATTCACTATTAAATAGGTCATGTTTGATTTGCATGCTTAAAAAAAATAACAAAATCCTAAACCAAAACTAGTATGATTAATGATTGTGTTTGTTACATGCACATGAAGACAATAACTCTAAAAGCCTCTGAAGAGTGTGGGAATAAAATGTGAATTATGACTAAACAATAAATACAGATGGAGGAAATAAAATAAACTAGCTTTGTGTTTATATTTCCATTTATCACACAAACCCTCTTTTTTTGTCTCTTTTGTTCTGTCATTCAATCAATCTTTGTTTCCTGATTTTCTCTCTCGAATACACGCACACACATACACATTCATTCTGTTTGCCACCTGATAACAAGCAGTCATTCATACTGCCTCTCGACCCCCATGACCCCTGAACCCTGAGACCTAAATACGGAACAAGAACCGAAAGACCGATCATGCATTTGCTGACAGTGATTACTCACGCAGGCACAAGCAAGAAAGCTAAAAGAGTGCTCAATTTTCTAACTTTAAAAAGGAAGGAATACCATATCACAGAACATAACAAGCTATGTTGCTGATCCTCAACCCTTTATATAGATGAATAAATGATAGAATAAAAATGAGCTCGTCTCCGTCAAGCTTCAGAGGCCTGGGAGTCTGAGGACTCAGTTTAGTTTGTTAGCTGTTCTTAGGACTGCACTCTTCTGGACAGAGACCTACAGTAGTAAAATATCAAAAACAACCCTTTTAAAGTCAATGCAGACAATAATAGCAAAAATACCTCTATGATTTTATTTTTTTTTTTTTACCATTGATTTACAGTTTTGTTTTGGCTATGGTAACAAGCCCATCAACTTTGAGTTCAATGTCCAAGTTAAAAGAGGAAACGTGATTACTTTGTTCACTTTTTTTTTTCAATTTCTTTCATACACTGCCACTTGTGATATGTCTATTCAAATCTATAGTGAATAAGAGCTATTTTTCCTGTATCAGTGTACCGCAAGCAGAGGCACTTGGCGGGAAAATGTCATTGAGGAAAATGTTGAATAAAGCAGAGAATGACCTGACACACTAAGCAAAACTAATCACCAACACAGACACATAATACACACCTGGGCATGATGCATTTTAAGACACAAGAGAAAGGCAGAAGCACTCACACAAAGCACATGCACTCATTTGCGTATCCCAGCTCTCTCCAACCCCACACATACAGGGCAGGTGTGGGGTCAGTGTTAGGGCCAGTAGCCTCGGTCCAGCTCCCAAATATAGAGCAGCCACTATTCAGGGATCCTTAAGTTCACCACCAGTTCTCGTATGACCACCATCAACCCTTTATGTTCACGGAGAAACAGACATACCTAACACACAAAACACGCATTCATTTGTGCGTACACTGTGCATGCACACCGCTCCAGCACAAGTATTCACACGCATACACTGCGTGCGTACATCTGTGCACGTATGTGGCCAAATACTAGAGCATTATTCACACATGCATAGGCATGCATACCTACACACACACACACCCACACACACACACACACACACACACACACTGTTAACACATCATTAAGATCTCTATCTCCAGCTATCTAAAACATGAATGCTCATTTCCTCTCTCCCCAAGCCCTTTAACCATACCCAACGTTTTTTTTTTTTTTTTTGCATATCTGTTCTTCTGTTTCTCCTTCTCTCCGGACACTCACCATCTCCTTCATCTCTTGGAAGACACTATTCACAGTGTCTATTCAGTGTTTAACAGAGGATCTCTTCTATCGCTGAAACATAAGCCTGACACTCTGACCCCTCAGGATGACCTTTGCACTCCAAGCTAACGCCTCTGACACGTAGTAACATGCCTATGTGCGCACACGTGTGTGTGTATGCATTTATTCCGTGTGGAAACCACATACTGGTCTTTACCCCTGCTGGCTTTGCAGTCAGTATGAGTATATGTCCTTACTGCCTGCGCAAATCTGAGTGTATATACTGCAGAGAGAGATTTCACTACTTCACAAGAAAAAAATCATGTATCCTCCTGGGCTTCAAAGTGAAGTATCAATACACTTTTATTCACACACTCAAGAAAAAAAAATTTGGGTGACTTGTGAAATGATGGACACAGCAACAAATGAGACTGAAAAGTCACCAACAGTTTTTGGCTTTAAGTGCATAAATGTATTCAGGAATACTAACACTAGTTCCCAATTTGCTGAGGCGATGTCAGAGTTGATACACAATTGGTGAAAGGAATCCCACTGAGAAACAAATGAGTGGAGCAAAGCATCTGATCTGAACATCAATCGCACATCTGTGGAACAAATGGCACAGAGACAGCTTTTTAAGTCATGCGCTTATGAATAACACTGTCTGAGGTTTGCACTTCTTGATTGGCACAGCATGTGGTAGAAGAGCGAATTGTTAGACTGGAAATCACTCTGTGAACTTTTGTTTCAGTATGACTTCACCTTGTCAGTCATGCAAACAAACAACAACAAAAAAAGATATGCATGCAAAACCATCAAGGACGATGTTGCTTTGCCGTTGGTGATATTGTGGGTGACTAAGGAGAAGCAAGAAATTATCACCGACCACAACTGTGTGTTTATATGCACGCACACACACACACACACACACACACACACACACACACACACACACACACACACACACACACACACACACACACACACACACACACACACACACACACACACACACACACACACACACACACACACACACACACACAGCTGTGTTACGAAAACCTAAATTCAATTTCCCCCTGACTGGAAGCGCATGCCTGTGCAAAAATATTGCAACGCACCATTTAATCTGATTGTGTGTGTGTGTGTGTGTGTGTGTGCGTGTGTGTGTGTATATGAATGTATGCATGAATTAGCTTGAGTGTTGGACTTCCACAACATTCCTTAAATCAAACCCTCTTATTGACTCCACATGATGTTAATTCATATGGAGCGTACAGTGTTATATTAACAGATATCCTCACATTGTACACGTCTCTTTTCTGTTGGGCTTTTTGACTTTGTCGTATTACTCCTAAAAAGTTTCTCTTTCTCTCTCTCTCTCTTTGTGCGCAAGTGTCATCGTCACATTTCATAATCTGGGTGGTCTCTTATACATCCCTGCAGCTGCAAGGTCATTGGAGAGCCGTTAAAGAACCTGTATTCAGCAACTAATGTATTACTGTAAAATCATGTAGGTGGTTTTCTCTCTCTCTTTGTGTTTGTGTGTTAGAGAGAGAGAGAGAGAGAGAGAGAGAGAGAGAGAGAGAGAGAGAGAGAGAGAGAGAGAGAGAGAGAGCGTCAGGGTGTGTGTGTGTGTGAGAGGGTGAGTGTGAATTTTGCAGCTTTGATCATTTCATACCTTTAATGTGTCATGCTCGGCTTATTTGTCAGAATTTAAGGAGTCGCCTTTAAATGTTTCAAAGTCATATTCAACACAAACAGGTTTTATAAACACAATTTTAAATCATGATGTCTAAACAAATCATTTTATGTTGGACAGCAGTTTTATTTGCTCTTCTGACAGCAGCACGGGGTAATGAAGGTCAAGGTTAGGCAGTGGAACATGCAGTTAAATTTGTTAAGGTATCAACAAAAGCACAAGTCATTCACTGTAACTCAATCTAGTGATTACTCCCTGAAGAGCACACAGGGACCTCTGACGTGTTTTTTTTTTTGTGTGTGCAATGAAGATAAATTAATACATACTGATTTGTACTAATGGGCTAAGTTTGTTTGTCCTTAAGTTACAATTGCATGAATTATGTGATTGCACAATAAATTGTTACATTATCTACTCTGCCTCTAATGTGCCAAGAAATGTCCACTTTTTTATCTTTATCAGTACTTTCAATACTTTCATAATGCATTAATTAATAAATATCTTGGGTCACAGGATTTTACTTACTTATTCTATGTTTCTTGTGGTGTTTGTCATTGTTTTTGTTTTAATGTGTCTTACTTTATATTTTATCTGTACAAGCACTTTGTAACAATGTTAAAAAGGTGCCACATAAATAAAGTTTATTATTATTATTGATACGTTAGCCCTTATTTACTAAGACTGGACCTCTGTAGCCTCTACACATTATTGGTGCTCCAGCAGTATACCAGATAACGGCTTTTAAAATTAAGCAAAGAGTCTGTTAATACATTTTGAGTCATGGTGATTGCTTTTTGATGGAGTGGATGCGTGTTGAATGGTGTGAAATTAGTGGACCCGGCTACCACAAAAGCATCCCCAGTCAGCTTGGTATCTTGTGTACAAACTTCCATGTCAATAGTTTTCTATTAATTAAATCACAGTAGAAATCTTCACACCTTGATGTATTTAACTTCATTTTTAAGGGATATATGCCAACATTGACACAAACAGACGGATCATAAGCTGTGGTGAATTTTAGTTCTCTTATCCATTTTATTCACAGACTAGCAGTGTGTGTGTGTGTGTGTGTGTGTGTGTGTGTGTGTGTGTGTGTGTGTGTGTGTGTGTGTGTGTGTGTGTGTGTGTGTGTGTGTTTTGAGGCTGAGCTAGTTGTTGAAACATTATTGGATATTCTAGAAGATCAGCCTGTGACATTTAATAACAAGCTCGGGTCCTCTCTTCTAAAATACCTGGAGCTACCTGGTCCAGCTCAGTATCAGGTGCAGAGAACAGATGAGGCTCTGAACCACAGCTTCACATACAGAAACACTCACGCATCTATGCACACGTTTGGCTTCTATCTCAGCCCTCAACAATGCCACATTTGTTTAACAGCTGATCTCCATGTGATAAGAGATAAAAGTATATCAGGCAGGACACCCACACACACACACACACACACACACATACACACACACAATTATGTTTTCAGATGGCTGGTTGTATTTACATAATCATTAGTTGTGGGTGAGACTCTGTCACGATCTGCGTGGTGTGCCCGGTGGTATTAGAAGCAATTACAGTTTTAGAGGTAGGCCTACAAGCACATACAGGCAGTATATGTGTTTACAAGGTATATGACATAAGAAGCACACATGCATAATACACACAGCTGTGCACCGTGAAGGGAACTAGTATTTTAGTTACTGCTAAGGATGCAAAACCAATACAATAACTGTTGCAAAACACAGCAATACATCAATCTGACAGTTATTAAACTAACTTGTTTTCAAAGTTGTGACACCAAAAGGGGCAAGGAAGCCCCCCCCCTCCACACACACACACACTCACACACACAATCCGACCCCACTGCCCCTCCCTGTGGCTTAGAGAAATTACTGCCACCTGAAGCGGAACCACGTCCATCATGCAGAGGCCCCCTAAAGCCCCACAGGTGTCCTTTAACATGTCCACAAGGTCCCCTCCTCCCCCTTGGCTCTCCATGTGGCCATTCATCTGGTTGCAGTGGAGGACATCAAAACAAAACACATCCCCGGGGGGAAAACCCTCACAGCTAACCATGCAATTTGAATTACTTTGCCGTGAAGACACAGCTTGGTGCTTCCAACGCTGTGACAATACAATCAGCCTGTTAAATGTGGCTCTTACATTATACATTTTAAGTTGGTTTTGTAGGAAAGAACCATATTGTTCCTCACAAAACACTGATCCTATTAGTATTCATGCTGCACCCTTGTTGTCATCCTTTAGCCTTTTACTATATGCTGCACAGGTTGAATCCCATTCTGTTTTTATAGTTTACATGCATACATACAGTTCTGCTGCTCATCACCACTTGTGGGTGTTTAAAAATAAGAAAAAAAGAAATTGAGCTGATCTGCAGCCAGGAACCAAATAACAAATCATCTCATCCTGACCAGAGAGTGAAGACTCACACAATGAGTTACAAGAGACAGGTGGAAAACTCCAAACCACAAAGACCAACTATGGATTTCCCAATAACAGTCCAGCTGGCTGTGGTTTAAATAAGTTGTTTCTAAAGAAAACAGCAGTTGTTTAAAACTGAGAGAAATGGAGCAATCACCAGTCTTCTCTAAATGTCATTCAACTGAAAAGCACAGAGGAACTGGCCAAATCCAGTCATTCCACATTAACAGGCGGTGGGCTGACAACATAATATGCATGGCAACAAATAAATGCATTTCCATTGAGGCCCACAGCTCATCTTTCTCTACAATGAAAGCACACCAAGTATTTTTTTTCTTGATCGCCAAAGACAAACAACACAGAGAATGAGTAAGATGGAAAAGGAAGAGTTGTGAAGATAATACGCAAAGAGAAAGAGGCAAATGCAGGTAGACAGACACACAGACAGACAGGCACAAAGCTAGCCATCACCACAGACAGACAGAAACACAGACAGTGAGACAGTCAGACTTTTAGAATAAACACCGGAGCTCTCAGTGTCGCCCAGGAAGAAATTCTTCTCTTTGATGTCAAGCCATGTGACCTTGCAGCAGTCTGAGGAATTGAAGCACCATCCAAACAAACGTCAACACCACTAACACCCTCAAGGTCAATGTGTGTGCGTGTGTGTGTATGTCTAAATTTTGGCATGTGCACATGTGCACATTTGTGCAGAGGAAGATGCAGACAGATATACTCCAAACTTTTTAATGGTCATTTTTTAGTTGTTGTTGTTTTTTTTTCTCTCTAAACTTTAAGTAAGTTTAAAGGGTTATTCAACATCTTATCTGCTGCTGAAAATATTGAGCAAGTCAATTTCTCCTATAAAATTTCCAACAGTGTTACAGGAATGCAATGTAAATTGGTGCAGTTCTCTTGTAAGATATTATATTAAGCCTTCTTTTTAAACACAAATTCCCCTGATAATAGAAAACAAGTAGAGAGACTGAATGTTACAAATAGAGCAGAAATACAGTCATTTTATTAAATTACAATTTTAACTTGGAACAATCTGCAAACATTATATCTGACATACACGTCAGTGTTGTCCCTTTACCTTATATAAAAGATGAAGAAATCATTACATGATGAAAAGTTTGTGTTATGTTCATTGTGCTCACAAGGCTAGAGATCTCTCCTACACCGACATCTTGTGGCACTGCTGGTATGGAAATAATTAGTTTGTTTTCATGTTGGGCATTTTGGTACGTCACTTCGGATCATCAGAAGTTGCTGCACTACAATGCAATGCCAATGCCAAGGTTAGTTTATTATCTTAAATGAGCAATTTCCAAGCATCAACCAACATTATTCATGCTTCTGTGAAAGCCCCTTTACTTCCGTCATGGCAGCACAGATTGCCAACGTTGTTTCTGTTGTGGCTCAACGACTGAGAAAACACTGCTACACTTTGCATACAGTCCTGTCTTGCTGGTAAACAGTGGTGTCCCATTGCAGCAGTTTATTTAGGAGTCTGTTCTAACCCAAACAGGGCTTATGACAAAGCTACTGCTCCCTCTTTTAGACCACTAAGTACTTTCTGTTGCTGCTGAATGCTAGTAGGCTGCTGAAGCATGTGGACAGCTGTCTGAGTGTGAGAGAGAGAAAGAAAAAAGAGAGACAAAGTAAAAAAAAAAAAAAAAAAAAAAAAAGAGACAATAGGAGAAAGAAAATGGGAGGCGGCAAGAAAATCTGCACTCAGAGAAAAATCGTCATCACAGCAGCTCACACACAGTGACGAGTGAGCAGCACTTGAGATCTGTCCGATAAAACCTTGGCTTAAGCAACTGAGTGGAACCTTATAATATATTTACTGCATGTTTAAAACTCAGTAAAAGTTTGACTGCAGTACACTTTCACTGGCTGTAACATACTCATGGGACAAAGCAAACTACTTAACAAGCATTACTTTACATAAATGTTAATGTTGATAAACATCTGATCACAGATATAAGATCATCAGGTTGATGAAAGTGCCCCCTTTGATTTTTTGTTTGGTGTTTTTTCTGTTATACAGATAGATACATTAATACACACATACACACATAAATAGATACATACATACACACAACATATACAATATATACAATACTGTTGCAATGCCATGCCATGATACTCTAATCATCTTCACCCAAGAAATATCAATATGGCCTCAATGTGCTGAAGTTAAAAAGACTCACATAAATTTTTATATGCTTCAATCACTGGACACATTATGTCTCTGATGATGAATAGTAGGAACAAGAGCATTTATGCATTGAAGAGAATATTTATGCACAATCTGGTTGATATCAAATGCACAACTGAAGTCCTTGGAGTGAGATGTAATGGAAAAGCACATGGAAGATTCTTTTTTCCATTTACATAAGTTCATGACCTCACCAATAGCGACATGCACACACACACACACACACACACACACACACACACACACACACACACACACACACACACACACACACACACACACACACACACACACACACACACACACACACACACACACACACACACACACACACACACACACACACACACACACACACACACACACACACACACACACACACACACACACACACACACACACTCTGCAGTGTGGATCTTAGCGTAGAGCCCCGTCATGTTGAAAGATGCTGTTGCCAGCACACCTGCGTGTATGTGCACGTGCATTTCCTTCTACGAGCTAGTGTGTTTGTGAGTTTGCACGTGAAAACACCTTCTCATGTTACAGCAGTAATGGCCCTGCTGAAACGTGTCTCTCTGTCAAAGGTTCCAGGCTGCTGTTTAATACAGTCAATACACAGCAGTGTTTCCTCTACAGCTGAGGCTGGGTCAGCTACCTCAAAGAGTAGTTCATGTAACAACAAAAATAAGCTTGATTAAACTGGTTATTATGATAGATAATTCTACACATTACACAGAATTTGAGAAATTACACTATTGTATTGAGAGATTCCTTAGAATAGTAATAGTACTGTATGTGTCTGCAGTGGGGCCACCAATTGTATTTGAATTAAAGTATTGTTGATTTGATAAAATAATTAGCTACATGTTCATTTTTGACAGTTTGAAAGCCCTGCTAGTTACAATATATCAATTGTTTATTCAATCTCCACAAAATAACTATTACATAATACCTACTAGTAAAGGCCTAGTTATGTTGGACAGCATGGTATACAGCATGTAGACAGTCTTATAAATCCTTGACCCACACTTGTCAATCTGCACACACAATACAGATAGAAAATATAGAAATCACGACAGTAAATCTCGAATTATTATGCTGTTAAGGCTGCACTAGCCTATTAGGAGCTGTAAAATGATAAATACACCATAATTCATTGTATTTGTGTGTTTCTCCTGTATGTCCAAATACCACCTTGCTCTCTGTCTAACATAATGACATCATTCCTGAGTCAGGGCATCCTGAAATATGCCTAACTGCTTCTGAATGTGTCTGTGATAGAGAAGAATAAATTCAACAATGTCTGTGTATAGCTGATTACACACTGAGACATACTGTGCTTTAAAGCATGCACGATGACATACTATATTCAATGTGAAATCAATCAGCTGGGATGCGCCTTGTCGGAGGAATTATCCGTTTCAAAAAATCCCACTGAGAATCTCTCCTTCAACTCACTCTGCAAACCAAGCACCATCTGCTCAATATATTCCAAACTGCAACGGTCCTCATTTAAAAACACTCGTATGTAAATGCACATTTAACAGCACCTGGCTCCCCTGACTGAATGGCCTCTGAGAAACAAATTTGTGCTGGTGGAGAATGTGTTTGTCCAGATGCCAGCTGTGCCATGGACAGCTCTCCCTGATACACTTGCCAGGGCCTCTTTGCACTTTGTTGTGCACCTGTGCCACCACTCTATGTGAGAAATGAGTCTGGGAGAGTATCTTGTATCAGGCTTGCATCAATGCTAATGACTAACAAAAGCTATCAATTTATAAGCAGATCACCTGTGGCACTGCATATTTGGTTTATGGATAGTGTCTTTGCTTTAAGAGGTAGGCCTGTTCTCAGTCACAAGCACCAGGCTGTTTGCAAAGCATGTGATTATGCATCACAGATGTACTCAAATGGTAAATAAGCCATGGTTCAGCTCATGGTGCGTTTACATGTCACAAACCTTCTCAGTTGGTGTAGTTGTCCATGCTAATAAATTTCTTCTCGGCCACTGAGGCTAAATCCCTTGTGTTAGTGCAGGCTAAGGTTACACATTGCTGTCCCCCAGGAAACATTTATATTTGCAAGCAAGCAAGCAGTGCTCACAACTCTGTGTTTCTACGGCCAACTGTCCATAAAATGTAAATAAGTAAGAACAGCTGTTTGTGCAGAGCCACTGAGATAGAGACTCAGAGATACTAAATTTTGTTCATAGACAATGTGCTTTAGGGAAAAAGAACAAGTAGCAAAATACCAGTGATAATTTAGGCTACAAGGGAGTCTTTGCAGCTCAAGTTAGATATTTTAGGAAAAGTCAAATATACAGTAATTTATGGATAGGAGTCAAGGAGTTAAGGATATGGTGTCACTGTGTGTGTTGCTCTTGGCAAGTTTGGATTTCAGAGAAACACGCAACACGAGACTGTCTCCCCTTCACTACCTTCCTCCTCCTCCCTCGGCATATATACTGTAGCTGCACTCTCTGGGCTATTTTGGTTGGTACAGTTGGCTCCAAAATCAAGTATTTACAGAGAAGGGAGAGAGGTGGTCCTGACGCTTCAGAACCTGATTCTTTTGAGTTCATGCAACTTGTAATAATAGACCACACCGATCATCACCTGCTATCTAACTGCAGTTTCTACATGATCAAAGTTACTCTACTTATTGATGGAGGGTAAATGTCCAATTTTGAAAGTACCAGTCCATTTTTGAGTAATTCATATTATTAATTATCTCTTACCTTTACATGGAGTTTTACTTTCACGGATGAGACTGGTCACACAGCTCTCTCCAATCCCTGCATGCATACACAAAAACAAAGACAACAAAGACAAATATGGTTACTGAAAGAGATAGGGTTAAGTACACAATTCTCTACAAACACAAACCAGTTGTGCCTTGAAGTAAGTTTCCTTTTGTCATCATTACTCTGTACACCTGCAATGTATTTAACTTACAAAGTGAACTATGATTGTGGTATCTATCCAAAAGCATCACATCCAACAAGTTTCCTCCATGCATCAAATTAAATAAAACATAAACAACATTCTACATAAGAGATACATATTGATTTAGTTTATAACATTTTATTTTCTCTAATGCAGTCACACATGCCAAAGATTGCACATTTTATTAGATTTTGTGATTGGACGGTCAGGTTGTACAGATCCACACCCATAGAGCTGGAAAATTAAACTCAAATAAAAATTCTTTATATAAACATGACACTCAGGGCGGGTCAACTTCTTCATCTCCGAGAAAATACAGCCTCCAAAACACTGTAACTCACACTGGATTCATTTCACACAACGTTTCTCTTTATTGCCACCCTATAAACCACTCCAGCTTTATGCACGTATGTGTGTGTGTGTGTGTGTGTGTGTGTGTGTGTGTGTGTGTGTCTTTTCTGAATGTGTTATCCCACATAGTCAGAACCACCATTAGACAAAGAGGTCAATTCATATTAGGTGTTAAAACAGCCACATTGTCCATAAATCAAAGTGCTACAAACTTTAAGGCATCTCTCAAACCACAACGGGTGGAAAAAAGAATCTAAAATTATTACATTTTCTCAAATAATGGCGCCATTCAGTTCCTGACAAAGAAATTACATGCCATTCAGTAATTGTTGGATAATAGTTGTTTTAGTTCACACATAGCTCCAGTAAAATATAACCCCCAGGACCAAGGCCCTACATGCTATAATAGTCATGGTGGATCACAAGTATTACCCATACTGAACTGAACTAACCCCGATTATCAACACAAGGCAATAATGAATATCAGCCAACGGCAATGTTTGCCGAGGTTGGACTAATGAATGGTTTCTAACAAAACAATCCTATGTGTTTCTATTTGACCTCATTTAAACAGTGAACAGGCACACTGTATAAACATCTTTGCCAATAATAGTTTGCTGGCAATTGGCATACATGTGAAAAAGAGAAAACTGTCATAAATTTCCACAATAATAGTCGCTACAGTGGTTATTGCTGCTGTGTTACACGCCTCAGCTCATCTGCAATCCAACAACCAATCTTTTTTTATCAACTAAGGGAAATGGCTTCAGTCTACCTCATGCCTGATCTAAAGTATGTGGGAAGTAGAAAATGCCACTGTGGGTGTCATTTTACAGGCCAGCTTTCAGGTATCAAAAGCAGGCGTGTCATGGCGAGAGCTAGGCGGTGTGCCAGACAGTTGGTTGTTTCTAAAAAGGATCAGTGAGGCGGATTACTGCCTAAATCCCTTCTTTCATTGAGTCCCTGAAAAACTGTCATTTCGCTCTCCACTTCACAATAGCCACTGAAAACACTGACAGGTAGAATGACTGGAGAAAAGAAGCCGCCTGCAGTGGAAACACGCGTATGCAGACACAGAAACATTTCCTCTAGAGTCGTGTCCTTCATCTGCATGTGTTTTGTTATAATATTATCTTGGTGAACAGATGAGCAAAAAGCGCTGTTTGATGTAAAGGTGATGCTTTCTGATGACGCACTGACTGCAGCGTGAACTCTGCAATCACACAAGAGAAACAATTCAATCTACTGCAACATAAGCTCATCCAGACACACATGCACTCGTATACGTATATGTATCTTGAGTTTGCTGTATCGAATAAGAAGCATAACATTAAGTCAGTAATCAAATTAAAAATCCATCTCAGTATTGTATTGTATTTTTGACTAAAACTGAAACACAGATATTACAAACACTTCAAGGACAACATCACTGCCAACACAGCCAAACATAATGTTAATTTATCCGATGAGTCACAGTTCTAGGGGTCATTTTTGCGTTCCAATTTCCCTCAATATTATGAGTAATTGTAAAGCTTCATTATGTACTGGGGGTAGTAGATGACGCAGGGTGATATTTCAACATTATATACAGAGTGAAGGCTGTCCATCTGCGTGCTCTAATATTTACTTCTCAATCTTAGGTGTTTACACATACACACTGAAATGTGCTGAAATAAATTATATAAATGGTGAGAAAAAAAAATATTAACACACATACATTAATAATATTGTGATCAAATTTTGTCCGAAGCTAAATTTGCCATGAACGATGTTCTGATCTGAGACCACTCTACAAGGAGACATACCACCCACTCTCCACCATCTGCAGTGCTCTCCAGTAAAACAGTACTGCTATAGAGGTTTTCGGTAAATCCTAGAAAACCATTAAAAGAAAACACATGATCAAATTCATGTGAGTCAGTAAATAGCCAAATGTCTGAACAGACGATTGATTCATACTTAAGGGTAATGTGGCAATCACTCAGCAAGCCAGCCCTTTTAGCCGGCACTCACACATTACTACTCTGAGGCACTTCTGTTAGCTGGACTTGGACACGCACACACAAACACACAGGAACACACACATGGACCCCACCTACATAGTAAAAGTGCTCACTAGCAATGATATTAAAACCTGTATGTCTGGCAGCATTCCCAATGCCCAGTGTCCAGGTCTTCCAGTGAGGAACTCATGCACACTCAACGTTTGTGACAAAATCTAAAATCAACATGGACCTAAACCTCAGTAAGAGCAGACTCCAGCACAGCCAGCAGTATAGTGCATAATGTACACAGCACCTTCCCTTTCTCTGTGTTTTTACCTCCCTTTATATCACACATCCACAGGAAGGCTGCACTCCACAGCCAGCAGAAGCTCTGTAATTGTATTTAGCAACCTGGCTGGATAAGATTACAATGAAAACCATCCAACTCATTTGCAGGCCAGAGACTCCCCCTGAAAGGCATCACAAACCATGGCTGCTAAATTCAAATAGGCTACTATTTCTGATTGATATTAATGTGTTATAGAGGAACTTAGGAGGAGGTAGAAAATCAGAGGAGAGGAGAATTTCTGAATCCCTGTCGGATAACTTGATAAAAAGGATAATGTCTGATATTCAAAATCCTTTGATCAGTGCATTGATCCTGTATTCCCCCTCGATGGTATGTTAAGTGCAGACACAACAACAAAGTACTGAAATTCTTCTTGGAAGTAGATTTTGCCCTTAAAGCCCTTGAGAAAGACAGATTCTGTGCAGGAACTAGGGAAAGAGAGGGAGTTGCAGTGAAGCAGACAAAATGACTGATATTTTAATCATTTTTAACAAGGAGCACAGTATGTTTTTCTTCTGCTACAAAACAGATCTTGCAAACAGACAGGCTTCATTTAACTTCCATGTCAAATTAAAGTGACATTGCGTTTGCGTGCACATACACACTCACAGTTCAATTCAAAATTCAAAGAGTTATGCAAAGTGGAACACCGTGTCAACGATGTTCATCTTTTTTTTATTCTTTAATGAAAAACATTCTCAGGGTCTATTTATGAGACAATGGCAATATCGATGCCAGCGGCACAAAACAGGGAGATTTAATTGTCTTAGACAAACTCCTGCCAACTCCAATAAAACCCAGGCAACCTTATTCAGCGTGCAGCCTGACCTCAGCTGAACTTTTCCCCTTTACGCAAACCTTTTTGATGTATTCTCAATACCGTGTTTCCAGCACACATGGTTCTCTATAAGATGTTGTCACTGAAAATATCCCAATTTATTTTGCTGCTCGATGACAGCCCACAGAGGGAACTCACCAAAACTTCTTCCTGTCAGTCGACCTCCCCATGCCGGCTGCACCTGCCAGAAAACGGCAACTGTGTTTGCAGAAGTTTGACTGACGCACGGACGTTTGTAACTGACGTGATGTGTTTCCCCAGAAAACACCCCCAGAGGTGTCAAGTACAGTATGGAGTCATGAACAGGTTAAAGCTGTGTGTCTACAAGTGCTCATAATGTGTGTGAGAGTCACTGCAGTGTGAATTTTAGGAGGTGTGTGAGATATAGAACAGCAGTTTGAAGGATATGACTCATTACTGGCTCTATAGACCCCTCAGTTTGTACTCTCTCTAGCTGCAGCCTTAAAACAAGGAACAAATCTATTTACCTGCCAGGTTAACAAAACTTTTCCGCTTATTCGCTGTGGAACCTTTTTTCACCTCCATACTGACAGGTTGAAATGTGCTGTGCAAAGTGAACTTGCACAGTGACTGCGATACAGAAGTTAAAGCACATATCAGCTTCACGGCCGTTTCGGCTAATGCTGCGTTCAAGGCAGGCTTTTGAAACCGTAAGTTACAGCTTCAAGTCACAACTACGACTTGGTAGCGTTCCAGGTAACCCGTAGCTCGTGTTTTTACCATCCTGTTGTCTGTGAAAGTTCCCTATAACGGCCACTCGTAACTTCCGACCCGTGAACTCGTACCAGATCGAACTGGTATGACTTCACAGGAAGGAAAAACACAAAGTACGAGTTTCTTTGAACGCACCATGAGTTAGCAGCCCCCGCCCTTGTCAGGCATCAATTGGTCCTCGTGCTACGTCACCACATTCACGCGCATCCCTTGGCTGCACACACAGCCCTTCATGCCGTTCTCTCTCCTCATTGGATAACACTTGTATCCCACAAGGAAAATTTTCTCCTCGGGTTACAGCAGAGCAGAGTGACGGAGAGACTCGTGTTTAGGCTGAAATACTTCATGTAAGTGATTGCTGACGGAAAATAGGACTATTTAGGACTTATATTAACAAAAACATTCCACTGATATCTGCTTTAAGATACTTTTCAGGAAGTTCTTGTTTTACAAAATTACTGACCTCTTGTTTGAGAGGTACCTGTCAATTAATCTGATGTCTCTCTCTCTTCCTCTGTCGTCTCACAAAACCAACAGCAAGGCAGGCCTGACGTGAAATCACATGCTTCTCCTGAGTAAATCTGGTTAATTAAGATCTCGTGTGTCAAATCAGTGAGAAAGTGAAATGTTTTCCAACCAAAAATTGTGTCCCCTACTGAACTTCAGTCGAGGAAGTTCAACTTGTCCTCGCTGAATCGAAGCACATGGTTGATGACGGCATTATGTCAGACGGTGGATCCAAAGTATGCAAGTTTTACTCATTTAGGTTGAAGGACATTGAAATCAACAGTGCAAACGTTTTAAGGATTGCTTCTTTCATTTCAAAACATCATGAACTATGAAAGCATCGCTTACTTCCATACAGTAGTCTCGCTCACTGCTGTGTTGTAACATTTTACATGTTAGGCCTTCCCTATACCTAAGTCTGACTAAATCCCCAAGAATGTGGAGAGGAGCAGACGCAGAAAAGGAAGTCTAAATATCTGATACTCCTAACATCAGCTATAATAAATCATGGCACAACAACAAAACCAGGGGAAAATTACATTTTGTTATTGTGATCCTTGCTGTGATGTTTCCACACTGCAGCTGAATCCCAGTTATGTTTTCAAGTGCATAATAATGTGATTATGGCCCATAAACAGAGTAAGGCAATACTCTATTTAATTTGTTTCATGGTTTTGTTAAAGTATAACCCTGTTAATTTCACAGTTTCAATTGGAATTAAATCAGCAGCATGCTCATGCCATTCACATTTTCCTTTATCAAAAGTTTTGTCTGGTGTAATTCAATAAATCAGAATTAAATAAATTGGATCAGATAAAGACTGGTGTTTTTATTAAACACAATGTTCAAATAAGAGAGAATGACACTGTAAAACAATAAGAAGAAGTTTATATTAGGGCTGCACAATATTGGAAAAAAACTAACATTGTGATTTTTTTTTCTGCAATATATATTGCAATATTAAGAAATACAATACATACTATACTTTTACATATTGTATGTACCATGTCCCGAAAAATTAAACTCAGAGAACTAAAGCTTTAACGACGCCTGTGTGAAAGCACCCTAAATCTGACTTTGATCACGGTTATCATTATTATCACGGCATTGTTGAATGTGTTCAAAATGTTCAAAAAGTACTTACACATATACACACCAGTGTTTCCCCTAGAATTTTTTTCAGGTACAGAAAAAACCCTAAACAGATGAGGAGCGTGGGACATCTTATTTGGCGCAGTTGGATTTGGTCAGGTGGCGCAGCAAGCAGTCTACAATTTATGTTTGCATTCAAATTTTTGTTCACCCAATACTGTATAAATTACACATATCAAAGGAGGCTGAAAAAAAACCCAAGCCATGTCTGTTCTGATGATACGTCAGCGGTCCTGAAATGTGGGTTTCTCTTCTATAACACACATTCTACATCTTGGAGGCGACGTCTTTTCACATACAGGCTTCCTTCACTTTTCACGAAGCAGAGTTCGGTAATCAATCACGGTTTTAACGATAATTAAAATTTGAAACAGTAATACTAACCGTCGGGAATTTTATCGGTAATCAGACACATACTCAGCTACTAATAGAAAACCAGCAGACTCAACAGTTTAACCTTTTTTTTTCTTTCTTTTTTTTAAATCAGACACATAAAATATATAGCGTGAACCTTGCTTAAGAAGTGGTGATACAGATTTATTTACAAGATCTAATCCCTGCTAGAGGAACAACACATGTTTTTTTGGATGGATAGATGACAATTGGAGGGTCTGTCAGGATTATGTGTAGGAGACTAAAAAAACAGACAGCAGGAACATAGACAGACAAACGCTGAGAGGTAACAAGGACACAGTGAGGCCAGAAACGCAAAACTAATTCATACGGGATGAAAACCAATCTTGAAGTAGAGCCACTTCACCTTGAGAACGCCTTGTGGCAACAAAGAACGTCCACAGCCACCAGATTATCCTTAATTTCCTGCAGCAGAGGACCTGGCTGTGGCGCAGCTCAAACTAGTTTTCATTGCTTCATTACATACATTTGCTCAGGGTCAGGAGAAGGTTTGTAATCGGCCCTTGAGATCTGCAGGACACAGTAGCATCCCTGCCAATCAAGACACGAAGAGGACCAACAGAGCTTGGTTTGCTGTGTATGGTTGTGTGCGCGCGCTTATAGAAATGGTGATTGGTAGAGAAAAGAAAAAAAAAGAAAAAGAACACACCTACACAAATGTAACTGCCCCTTTTTTGCAAGCATAATAGAGGAATGCCTCAAAAACTCTATTCACTATTTTAACACAGACCATTTTAGTCAGTCCTTTAAAGCATTCATTGTTTTAACAGCTGCATGTTGAATATTCCATTTATATTTTATTTGACATCCTCAACCTACTTCTGTTGAGTTAAAGTTCACCCAGCAGAGGCCCTCACGTGTGTTCGTGCCAGGCTAAGCTTATTAAATCTTAAAACAGAATATGTTGTTTGGTCAAGCTGATTATTTTAACTTGTGCTTCATTTCTAAAACCATTTTTTCTCTATTTTTTGAAATGACAAGATGTCAAACAACATACAGCACATGTAGCTGAGCCAGGTTCTTGGCACCAACGCATTTAGAATGTAAAAGCAATAACATCACTGGCAAAGAAAAAATATTCCCTCTGCATGAGCCAAGTATGAACTGGAGTTAGTGATCAAGGAAGCCTCCCTTTACATCTAATTATCTTCAAACCATAATTTTGAAACCATAACTCATTTACACCAATCATCACGATGGATGACAATCATTTGCAAAGCAGTTTACATTTCAAAATTAAGTTACATCTTTTTTTTCTTCCACACAAAGAAATTCAGCACATAAAGCCTTTTCATAAATGAAATCTTGTATCTTGTAAATCTTGTAACTCTTGTACAAGTTAACACGATAATTCTGGTGTTATTGTTTGTTCTTATTTGATAATAACATGTTATTGTTTGAGAGGTGAGTCATCTTAGCTGGAGGAAATCTTTTAAACCAAACTACAACCCTAATCTGATGCAACACAAGTGCTCCTATAAAAAAGTGAACAAGAATGCTTGGACAGTAACAAGTGACTTTCCCCGCTCAACAATCTAAACATGAGCCATCAAACTGAAATAATAATCCAGCACAAATAACATTGCTAAAGCCTCAACAAAACATTAGTTAGTCATATAAAATCTATTGGCTGACCACTAATTCTCCATCGCTTGCTCCTTATTTTCCATCTCACACATTTTCAGACAACAAAGGACAGCCTCGTTGGGTGGATTTTCTTTTTCCCTCCCTCCCTCCTCCCCCAGGCGGCCATAGGCCTCGTAAATGGCTCCAGACGCAAAGACTGTGTCCACCATCTGACAATGATTAGGACATGGCCTCGCTGAATACAAGTAGAGCCTGCACACTCAATTGCTGTAACACACCTTTATATACAGCAAAACTAAACATGCCACCCACAAGTTTCTAGATTGAGGAATGGAGAAGCCATTCAGCAGCAAGGTTTGAGTAGTGGTCAACTTTATTTTAAAGTTGGGAGACACAGGGGGGGGGGGGGGGGGGGGGGGGAACTGGGACAGAACAAATTACCAATAGATGGTATTGCAAAGCTTATATCTTAAATAATCATTTTCGATAGCTTGTAATACTTCTTTTGTATTGACACTGAACTGCACCATGTCAAAAACAAAAAAGAATAGTCATAATATTGTGACTGAAAAACACATGCCCTGTAAAGTCTAATGAAGCTATACTGCTGTAGATGAATGTATCTAGACATCATGAACCTACACTAAAATAACATTCTTTGTCATGCACGTACAGCAGCCATATCAATTTTCTTTCTGTTTCCCTTTCTGTCTGTCTTCTATTTTGTTCTCTCTCTCTCTCTCTTTCACACACACATACACACAGAGTCTCTTTCCCTCTGTCCATCTCCTCCACCCAGACATCTGATAGTGATTATAGCACAGCCAAAAAAACACAACTCACTTAACTCTCCACCATTAAGTGACTTGGTACAACTGACATAATTTGTCCATCTACACGTAGAATCACACACACAGACACACACACATACACACTCTTAGGCCCCTGGCGGTTTTGCACAGGCAAGAAGACACAGTCGTTGAGGCACATGAATACACACCTCAATCACGCCACCACATGCACTCACTCCCTCCTTCCTTCCACCCTTTATGCCCCCTATTTCAGGCAGGACCCTCATCCTGTGTAGCCCATCCCCCCACCCCCCCATCTCCAGTCCCCTGGAACAGAACAGTCACGGCTGTGTGCACCGTTGATTAGCTAGAACCTGAACCCAGGGGCAACGCTGGAAAGCTCAGAGTTCTTTACTGTTTCCTTTCTAGAGAAAGGGAGTCTCTGACGACTTGGCTTCCCCTGGCCTATTACCTTATCTTTACAAACATTATGGCTTACATTATGTTACTGAGATACCTTTTCTTTCACTGTCACCAACAGGTGGAGGATGAACAAAGATGAAGAAAGAGGAGAAGAATATACAGTATATATCTGAAGCTAGCAAAACTCCAACGCTAAAGAAACATGTGTGGATGAGTACAGTGGTCTGGAGGTTGTAATTGTGGGGTGTTGTGTGGTGACATGACTGCATGCAGGCCAGTGCGTGTGTAGGCGTGTGTGTATGGTTATTTGTTATGGCTAATTCCTTAATCCCACAACATGTGTCTGAAACCTGCAACAGATGCCTCAGGAAAATGTGTGCACACACACGCAAAAACACATTGCAGTGATATCATTACCATTAATCCCTGTGCACTGTGCCTGCTGCAGCCAGTTATGTTTGGACAGAGAGCAATATAGGAAGAAGGTTTAGAGAACAAAGAATTACTTGGTCAGTAAGCTTTCAAAAAAGAACTGCATAGTGTTTTACAATGTTCACGAGAGATTCTGTCGTTTTGATTTGGCTTAATGGTATTTTAAAGAGGGCAGACTCCACCCCAGGACTTATACACTTTCTTTTTCTAATAAGATGAAATATAAATTAAACATAAATGCAATGCAACACTAGCATCTAGCAAAACAACTATTCACTGTTTCCCAATTTTGAATGAGATGAAGCATCTCATAACATCTTATTCTGCAAAAACTATATGAGCATAATGTAATCATGTAATATATATGATATAATATAGCTTCTAAAAGACTACAAACAAGTAACTTAAAGTGATTACAAAATATCAATACAAACACTGACCTGCCTTATATGCTGTACATCTACAGAGCTGAGACAGCACAGGTTTTCCTGGTGGCTCGTCTGGCAGAAGCTCAGTCTGGCTTGGACTCTTAACCTTTACACCATTCCCATTCTTCTATATGTCTTGTGTCATCTGCTACTGTATGCCAAGTAGAAAAGTCACAAAATAGCTTTTAAAAGCAAGCATCAGTTGCTATATGACTATACAGCTAGGTAGGAGGGGGGTGGGTGTGGGGATGATTTTTCCCCCCCTACAGGAAGCTGAGTGGACATGGTTCAGGGGTTTTGGCTTGTAAAAACACAGCTCCCAGCATATCACATTGAATATAAAACTAGTTAGCATGTGGTGTGGGTTTGTGTGTATGCACGCACACCTGTTTGGTTATAAACATGAAGCTATGGATGCTGGTCTGTTGCGTGTTTGCATGCAGGAATATTATATTCAGGATGTGTTTGTGTAAGCAGCAAAAACATCTAAAAAAAACACAAAAAGTAATCCAAGTGATATAAGAGTGAGTACAAGTGAATAGTCCATATTTTCAATTCAAGCCCTTTTGATGACCGATGCTTCCTGTGTGAGGGCCGACTACAGTGGCACTGATTCCAATTACTGTGTGTGTGTGAGGCTGACTTTGATATATAGTCATTTGCTTGATGGTGTTTTGGCTAGAAATCTGCACTGGCCTGTTAGGGACATCTGGTCTCTCTTGGACTCTATATTACTGTAAATCTCTCTCTCATTTTGGATCTGACACAGCTGATTCAGTGTTGGGCATCTGGTCAGCACTGTTGATTTTTTTTTATATCACCTTATTAAATCTACAAACAACAGCCTGCCTGGTATAATGCAATCTATAACTTTTACCTCCTCCTCACATTTCCTCCATCTACTTCCTGTCTCTGGTCTTCAATTAAACTCATCTCTGAGTCTCTAAAGAAACTATGCACCAAACTAAATCAAAAATCCTAAATCTCTTTCCTATTTGTGTTCATCTCAGCGGCCAAAGTCTGTGATCAACGTAGTCGCCCCTAGCTGCTCAAGCTGCAGCAAGCTGATTGGAGTGTATACAACACTAAGACTCCGAGGGGCCTTGGAACTGCTTTGTGAGATGGTAATGTATAAATACACCGGATATGTAAGTGAAGAAACAGGCCCCTCTCGAGATTTGATTTCACATGCATCAGATTCAGTATCTTAGGAGGAAAATTAGATTTTAGCATCAATCGGATTTAATTACTGTGGAATAATGACTTTGGAAAACACATTGACGAGCCCATCATGAATTTTCGTCTCAAGAGAAGGTGTGTCTGCACAAGGCAATGTGGCCGGGATGGTTTCAATGATGTGACACAAAGCAGCACATCTGCAACGGCGCATTTGCTACTTGCCTGTGCGAAGGCAGTGATGGGCTTTTAGAAAGAGAAAAAATAATAAGAAAGAGATGGAGAGAGAGGGAGACGTGGAAAGAGACAGAGAGAAAAAAGAATAACAACAACGGGTAACTTATGAGTTTGATATATACGGTAGTACACATTACCTCACCCTTTGTCAAACACATATGCACACCAAAAAAAGCCATTAATCATTCAGACCTTCCATCAGACCTAAAAGCATGCATGTGGAGGACTATGGGACAAGTGAAGACTACCTGGGTTAAAAAGGGCAGGCAGATAAAGAGAGCAAAAGTCAAAGATGCAAATTCATACCACTGAAACAGCAAATAATACCTCAGTTATTTCTCTTTTGATTTCTGACCGACTGCAACTGGTTATCTATTTTGTTGTAACTAGACACAGACATATTTACTGTATATGCCGAACTATTCAGTGAAACAGAATGGCTTGTATTATTTGTAGCTTGTCTTTTAAAACAGGGAGTCAAGAGTTTTCCATCACGCAGTCTGACCTTTAACCTCTCTAGACATTTTCTATAAAATTATTAATTGGCAAGGCTACAACTTGAGGCAGTTTCTCTCTGCGCATATAGAAAAAGGAGAGCTGAAAACTGGCCCTTGATGCTGCCGTCTATCAACAGAGTCAAGCCTGAGTTAACCTGTTTTTCCGTACTTTATTAAAATTTTTAAATGTCTAGACCATAAGACCAAGAGGTGAGGGTTCTTCCTGAAACAATGACACTTGCTCTTAGGCAAATATTTCTCTCATCACCGATGGAATGGCACCTCAAAAGGAGGCACCGTGAAAATTGGGGGTCTTGGGTTTGGGGGGCAGGAGGGATGAAATTGTCCCAAAGTGGATCCAGATGTTATCTTTCTCTCCTCAAACCTCTCTCTTTTCCACCCTCAGTCCCCCACTCATCACTCCGTCATTTCTCTCTCATGAACTGCAGACCTGGTGATTACTTTGGTTAGGACTGAGCCAAACCAAACACTAGAAGACAAAGCTGTGGTCTCTGAAATAAAGAACAGCCACACAGTTCAAAGCAAAAAAACAGTATGCGAGTTTAAGCATCCTCAGGGCTCAACCTGTTTATGTTTGTAATCAGGGCTGTTCTTATCAGCCATACACTGTTTTCTATTAGTCATTGAAATGTAGATTGTTACTGAGAAATGACTGAACAGCAAATGACAGAGGTGGACATTCAAACTCACTGCTCTCACAGAGAGAAAAGAAAGAAAAGAGGAGTGGCTGAGCTGTGCGACCTGTGTGAATTAGAGAGCAGTGAGAGAAAATAGCCAAATCATGAGATCAGAAGCTGGCTGGTAGTATGTTTTAACATCCACCCAGTGGGATGCAGGCCCAAACTGATTCTGTGGGCTATTAGTCGGGCTAATAAATGCTTCAAACCATCACCCGATTCTGTGTAGTAGTGCAGTATCACGGCCAGCAGCTTCACTTCAGCCGCACAGTTCGTCACAGTAACTTGCTGATTACTATGATCTCTTCCTGGGTCTTCAATAAGCAGAGGGCTGGAACATTTGAAGTATTGTTTCTTAAAAGGTGCTCATGCCAACTTCTTGCCACATCCTTCAAAGGGAAAGGAAAAGGAGTGGCTGAACTGTGCACTGTGTGAATTACAGAGTACAGGGACAGAATAACTCTATCATGAGATCAGGAGACGTTGTGTGTTTAAATGTCCACCCTGAGGGCAAGTGGAGGACTTGTAGAGCTAAAGATTACGATAATGAAACTGTGTAGCTGGAAGATCCAGTTCTGAAATTATTAAGCATGATGAAAGTAAATGTGCCCTATATATGTACTGTATGTGGATAGTGGATACACAAACTAGCACCATTTCACACAGACATATTCCTCTGATTCCTGACTCTCTCTCACAATGCAGTGTATGCAAATTCATTGTTCATCGCAGACACCTCACTCTTAATACAACCAGTCACAACAACTTCATCTCATAGTGCAGCACAGACAAACACAACCTGTATAATAGCTACTGGGAGCCCTCAGGATAGACCTTGCTGTGGACTGGCTGTGGCTCTATCAATGTCTTCCTCATCATTCATACACAGGACACCGGCTGCATTTAACCCAGTAGGCAAATTTCCTGTCGGATGCTATCTTGTCTCTGCGGCACACACCCTGCAACAAATCTTTTTAAATTGAGGGGTATTTAAACAAATGCATTACACACTGATCACTCCAAGTAAGACCAGTGCTCAGTTTGCCATGGCTGTGCAGTACAACACACTTTATGTTTTAGAAAGCCCTGAGTAAAGTACTTTGTCACTAATGTAAGGCAAAACAAAAAGAGTGGTTAGATTATATTGTACAGTAGAATAGTGTAAAAATGATCATAATGATAAAAAGAAAGAAAGAATTGCACTGTTGAATAAGGATACACACTTTATTTTAGATACAATTCATGAATTGAATTGAAACTGATGACTTCAAATTTAGTAAAAGCGAGTTATTTACAGAAATGGCATAATATAGTGGATAGTTAGATAACTGGTCTACTAACATATTTCTTGAGTAAAAAAGTGTGTTTCAAATTGTGTGTGCGTGTCAGTTCATACTTGTCTGACCATATCAAAGCAGCACAGGCAATAGATCACAATTTCCACCTAAATAGTCAAGTGTCACATTTTAACTCATCCCAGCATCAGAGGACAACAGAAGAAAACCTGATGGGATCCATGTGTATGAAAACAAAGACTACACACACATGCACACACACAGACACACACACACACATACATAGACAGACACATAGACACAAACAGATTTATGATCTGGCTTACGCAATCAATTGAATACATAACTTTGGCATGCACATACTGGAATTAATTGTTATCATAAGGATACCAGGACAGGCTTTTAGACATAAAAGACAACCACATAACACATTTAGGGAAGTGGACATATTTGTATTATTGTAAGTAAACAATAGATCCAAAAGGTGTGTGAAGAAAAGAACTCCCTCAGTTTTACACTACCTTACAAATTAAGAAAAAATGTCTGAAAACTTACCTAAAACCTAAACTGCAAACCTCAAGTTTAGTGATGCCATACTATTTTCGGCCTAGAAGGCACTGACAAAAACACCATTACATCTCACTGCCAATGAAGAAATGCAGAGGAGATAACAAGTGAGAAGCCATGCTGTCATCTGAATGGCTTTACACACAGAAAATGTCTACTGGCAAATGCAGTAACAGCAGGAAGTCTTCAGGGAATATAATTGGCCATGGCTTAGCAAAGATTTGTTAGGTTTTAATTGAGGCGAGAAAGTGGTCTAAATCAATACTTTGGACATTTAGCCACTTTTTGTAGCTGGATAATTTTTACAAAAGGGAACTCATTAGGTGAAGAGCTGCAGGAGATTAGAGCAGTCAGGGTGAGCCTCAAACCTGCAAATACACATAATTAAGGCAAGCGATTCCTTTTCCTGAGTTTCTTCGTTGCTGAAGTTCTGCAGGAGAACAGACCCAGGGATTTGAGGTATGATGATGAATGTGCTACAGTACGTTTTCCTTATGAAAAACCTCTAAGGCTGTTTATTATCTCAAATCTATGAGCTTTGAGGAACGTTCAAGGCATACGGTGAAAACCCTGCTAAAACTATCAAAATATCCCTTTCAGGATTCGGGTTAAGATAAATAATGGGACATTTCTATAAATCACATTGACACTGTAATTAAGAATACAGAAAGACGATTCTTTGAGAAGAAGGCCTCAGGCTCTAGGCTCTTATCTATTTTTGATTGTTATCAACTCAATCTCTAAGTGGAGGAAACTGGACATTAGATAAGCTTAACACTGTCAAACTGTCCTCAGACACACCTGCACATTTGTTTTCACACTGAATTAAATCTCTGCCCTTCCATCCATACAGAACAACATCTCACAAGATGCTTTACCTGCACAAAATAACGTACCGACTATAATCGAGTTCAGGTGCTTATGGTATTTCTAAGTAAGGTTTCTCTCTATAAGTGGAAAGGCATGAACTGCAATGGGATCTGGTATGCAGCCACCATGGTATCAGATGGAAAAGGTTTAGAATTTAACAGGTTTATAATAATATTCTGAATGCTTCATCTTTGTGGTCTTTGTTCACACTGGCTGCATGAAGACACTCATTTTCACCATTTCTATGAGCTGCTTGGTTTATAAATTCTTTCAGCAACCCTCATTGTTATATCCTGTTTAAGTTTATCTGTGAACTTATATATATATACAGTATATACATACATAAGTTTAAAGCAGAAGTAAGCGATCCGGTCGTTTTGGCTAATGCTGCGTTCCGAAACCGTAAATTACAGCTTCACGTCACGACTTACGACTTTGTAGCGTTCCAGGCAACCCACTCGTGTTTTTCCGACCTGCTTTACCTGTGAAAGTGCACTATAACGGCCACTCGTAACTTCCGACCCGTGAACTCGTACCAGATCGAACTGGTACGACTTCACAGGTCGGAAAAACACGAGTTACGAGTTGCCTTGAACGCACCATAACGTCTTGTCAGCTGATGGAGTTAGCAGCCCCCGCCCTCGTTATGGATCTATTGGTCCTCGTCCCTGCACACACAGACCTTCATGCCGTTCTCTCTCCTCATTGGATAAAACTTGTAGGATACGAGAAAAGTTTTCTCCTCGGCTCAGAGCAGAGCAGAGTGACAGACAGACCCGTGTTTCAGTCCAAACACTCTATGTAAGTGATTGCTGTCGGAAGATATAACTATTGAAGACTTATATTAACTCAAAAATATTGCTTACTTCTGCTTTAATAATACTGAGATGTCCATTGAGTGATTTACAGTTCATCTATAGATTGATATTAACATTTATTTCCTCTTTTTGTGACTTTGATCTTAGTAAATTTAGAGCAATCCGACTTTATGTTATAATGACAGGAATATTGCTCTATAGGTTCATCTTTAACTACATTCTCTGTCAGTCTTTTCCTCTTTGTGTTTCACTCATCTTTTCCCCAGACAGAAATTGCATTTGTTTTTGGCAAATTAGCTATTCTTGGCACGTAAATTAAGCTCCAGCAATGTGATCTGAATTTCCAGCAGTCAGTATCAGACACCTCCTCTCACATCACGAGGTGTATGAAACTGTTAAGTGTCTCAGCTGATCTCTATCACACACCTATACACAAAGAAAAAAAGCAAGGGGGGAAACATTCTGTTTACAGCCGCTATGTGAAACTCAATTACACAGCCAATTGAGAATGTGGCTGTTTCTCAGATTTGCGTGATATGTGGGCCTGACCTAAATAAGACCGCTGTTCCCAGTAAAGCTCCAACAACTGCATATAGTTTCTAGATTGACAGACAAGGAAAACAGTAGACACACACACACACACGCTCAGACACACTGATACACACATACATCTGGTCCTCTGCTTCTCTCATTCATATTTGCTGAGTGTTTTAATGCATGGTCCCCTGTTACTGCCCCCAGACCCCTAAGATGAGGTGAGGTAAGATTTGGAGCCACAGAATTATGCCATCTGGATATACATTCACACATGCTTGCTCAAGTGCACGCATACACACACACACATTCAGATATACTCTTGTCATAACCCACACTGACAAACACCTGGACCTGGTTACTGGACTCGGAGGGAGAGTTGAATACTGTGTGCATGACTGTGTGCGTATTAGTGGGGTGTATGGGGAATACTGGGCTGTAGGTTATTCAGTGCTTGAGGCTGTGGTGAGGTTCATTTTATTTCATTTTTTCTGTTTTCTGAGCCCTTGAAGAAGGGGGCTCACAGTAGGTCATTGCTACTATAATATGTTGACCCATTCTCCAAAGTACAAAAAAATCTCTTCAGAAAGGGTTTTCAACCAACTGCAGAGTAAGAGGCCTACTTTTACACAATTAATTGTAAAAAAGTAGGCCTGAAAAAAAAGGACAGCTCTGAAAAACATTGGTGGAGGGAAATTAAAGGTTTAAGCTTTTAATTATTTGCTGTCAGGGTTTGTGTGTGTGCTCTCTCACACAAATCAAGAAAACATCCTGTTAGGAGAAAACAGTCACCTAATGTGTAACATCAGCAAAACTTAGTAGGCTATCACTTTAAGTTTGGCATCTAGTCCTGCCATTTTGTCCAGGTGAAGTTAGCTTGTATAAACATTACTACTATGAATAGTTGTTGTTTTATATATTACTTTACACACATGCAAACACTTAAACAGTCATTTAGGTCTTGGCCCTATCTTATTACCGCTCTCAAATTAAGAGTGATGCTGGCTAATTTCTAGGGACGTTTTTCTGAATGTATACAACAGCAACAAACAGGGTTTAAGGGTATCTTTAAATTTGAGTACAACCAAGAACATTTAATGAAAACTTGTGACCTTACAACGTATCAACGTGAGCTACGACTGATAGGCGTATGTCAACTCATTTGCTGGCCTTTCTTGTCTTAGAAACAGTAAACCTAAAAGAACAAGATGCTGCGTAAACTTTTTTAAAACTCTTCTCACGTAAACTTTCCTCCTTAACGTCAACGGTCACTTTCAAGCGTAGTAACGATGCACGCACGTGCTACAAGCAGATTGTCAACAAGCCAACAAACAAAAAGGAGCGAAACACTGTCAAACTTCCCAAGATGATAGCAAAACCGCTGCGATAAAAAAAAAAGGGGGTGAATACAAAGAAAGAAAACGTAATACTACGCGCAAACTCATTTGATAGTTTCACCAGCCTTCACTTGGAGTGTAGCTACTCACCTCAGGACACTTTTCTTATTTCCCTGCTTCGGTGAAGAGGAAAAGTTTTCGGCACTCGTTACTCCGGGCAGCCGGGCAGATGCGAGTCGGTCTGTTTCCTCCACACCAAAGTTGTTGCCTCGCTCTCTTGTCGCGCGCACTCAAACGTAGGGTCACGCGCGCAAGTAAAGCTCTCCTCTTCTCCTTCAAACTTCACTCAGCTGTATGAGAGGTGATTAATGCCACAGAGGAGCAGTGCATTAGCAGTCAAGAGGTAAATTTACTGCTGCTCTGAATGACTTCCTCCAGCCACTCACCTTGCCTGTCTAATAAATAATTAAAAGCAAAAGAGAAAGAAAAAACAAAGGAGCAGAAGTAGGCTGGTCTGCTAGTCAGAATGCAAGTGTTATAGTTTCTTCGATAACAAATTTATTTGACTAAGACTATCTCAGTGGAGCCTCTGATGAGTAAGTAGTTAAAGTAAAAAAAAAATATATATATATATATATATGTTTTGTATTAAAATATTAACCAAAATGTGGTGATAAGTTTTCTTTTGAATGTGTTATAGGCTGATGTTTGTATGTGAGGTTTGTGGGTCTGTGCGAGTATTAGTTTTGTTGATTTGTCTTATAAAACTTTAATACAAACATCTGAATGACTAGAATGGTACTGTATACCTCCACCAACATATATGTCTTTGTTCTCAACTAAAGATTTGTTTTTATTGTCTTTAATCCTTACCCTAGACAGCTCTGTGGTTTTATTACCTGTCATGTCAGCATTAAACAATACTATGCCACCACCACTATTGACAGTGTGTTTTTTAAAAGTTGCATGTTCAATAAAATACTGATGTAAGCAGTCCTAAAGGCTGCTGGTTCCATATGGCCTGTTGTTTATTATCAACAACATGTGTGTAATGCAGACTCAGCAATTTTGTCCACCAGATCTAGACAGTTATCTGTATCTGATAGATTAAACATTTAACTCGATAAATACATTTTATTTATTCATCAATATTCATACTTGAATTCCTCAGAAATTGATTAAAGCCTCATTGCAATGTTAAGGAAAGTGAATCCGAAGTCTGGAATAGCCTACCATTTTTGTAATTCTGCTGACAAAAAAATAAAACATTAGTAACGTGGTTGAAACTATAACATCCTCCCTTTATTTTTCTCTTGTCTCAATAGTATTCACTTCACCTCTCCGTTTCTCTCTGTGTCTCCTTTGACCTTTCTCCACTTCGTGCAGACATGCAATGAAATCTACATTTCACACTGCTTATATCAGATTCCTCTGTGCTGACACGAGGGATGTCAAGAAACAATACAAGATGTTCGGCAGGGAAGATAGTGTACTGAAAACAAACATAATGAACACAGGATATTTATGTTTGAGGTTTAAAAGCACATAATTTATTAAACAACAATTCTCGTAGGCGATTCTTTCCTTTTTAACCACATTTAATCAACACAACATATGGTACCAACCCCATTTTATCCCATACAGTAAAAACCAAGATTTTTTTATGATAATTATATGAAATTTAGATAACAGTGTTTGTTGCTATTTGCTCTGTTCTTTGAAAAACAAAAAATACCACAATGAAAAGTAAATAATTGCCAAATCAACCTGTTTAGACTGTTAAGTCAACTGATAGTCAAGTGAGACACTAAAACACAGAGGAAACTACCTGGCATTCATTCCCTGCACCAGTCTCTGAGAAGCAAAGACCAATAGTTACCCAAACAGTTAAATACATATTGTCTCATAAGACATTTCTTCCCTCTATAAACAAAATAAAATACAGAGTTTACTACACAAGGATTATACTGTAGTATCTGTGTTTCACTCCTTATTTACCTGCAGGCCAGAAACAGCTTCTTCCATTATGAAGCGTATAGAGGACTGAATTAACCAGTAAATTAATGCAATGAGTCAAAATACATCACTACTACATAAAATGACGTGAAGTGAAATACAAAAAAATTTAAATTAAAATATTAATGAGATTCATGAAACTATATGGCACTCATCATGGAGAATGTATTTCTGACTTTGCCCGTGGCAAAAAGCAAGAAATACATGAATATACAAATATGGATTTTACATTTTGTTATACATTTATTCACTGATTTTATATGCACTATTGTGCAGTTATTTTATATTTAAGGCCAATTATTTCCTCCATAAGATCAAGACCACTTGTCTTTCTATTTGTCACTCTTTCTCAAGTGCCTTACAGTTCCAAATACATACACTGCCCGAGTGCCCGTCCAAAAAAAAGTCACACACTCTAATATTTTGTTGGACCACCTTTAGCTTTGATTACGGCACGTATTTGCTGTGAAATCATTTCAATAAGCTTCTGCGATGTCAAAACATTTATTCCCGTCCAAAACTGGATGAAGAGTCTCAATGGGGTTAAGGTCTGGACTCTGTGGTCACATTGGACCACATTTCTTCCTTGAAGATAATGGTTCCCCGCTATCCTTTCAGTCTTTAATAATGCATTGGACAGTTCTTAACCCAATGTCTCAGCAATCTCCTTAGATGTTTTATTTGCTTGATGCATGCCGATAATTTGACCCTTCTGAAACAGATTAACATCTTTTCCATGACCACTAACATGGTTGTTTTAGAAATGAGACTGCATCAGTTAGGGTTAAATAAGTTCTTACCAGCTGGAACATAATCATCCATGCAGTAATGATCCAATGGAAGGCTCTTACCTATTAGCTTAGTCAAATCCAAGTGGTGACTTTTTTTTTGGGGACGGGCAGTGTATTAATGTGACGCTTTGAAACAGGTAATGTTTTTGCCAGTGTTACCAATTTCATACAAGAAAGAGAAAATAAAATATAAAGAACCCCTTTTAAAATACAGAAAGGTTCAAATAATCATAATGATTTATTTAATGTAACAGTTTAAATCATCATCTCAGATATAACATGGCCTTGTTAAAAACTTTTGATGGCGTTTCTGATAGTTGAAATGCTGTTCATGGAACACAGACAACTTAACAACTAGCATCCTTTAGACTGCCAATAGCTGCTGCTTAGACTGTAATTTGAAATTTGATACAGCTAAACAAACATCACCAAGAACAAAAATAAACTCCTGCTTTAACTGTATTCATATAGTATGAGTATGAATATATATTTTCCCACATTTCTGATGTGTGAGTAGAAAATATCTCATCTAAGAAGCTCATGATTAAACTCTGGATAAAGAAAATATACACTATGGTAACAGAATCTTTTGCATTGTTAAATTACTAATTTTGGCGAAGCTCAGTGGTAGAACACGAACACTCCAGTTGATAATATAACTGTTTTACTCTGCATCACTGAGCACATAAAATCTAGATGAAGAAGATCAGTTCCAAATTATTGCTTCAAATAAAGTATTTTCTATTTCAAATCAGTCAAAACTAAAAAAAATACCCATTGTTAAAGGGATAGTTCAACATTTTGGCAAATTGGCCCATTGCCATAATCGCTATAGTCATAGCAGTAGGTTCGTTACCTTTAATTGTCAGTGCAAGCTGTTTTTAGAATGGCGGAGCGGAGCAGCAGGCTGCTCAGGGCTATGCTATGGAGGCTAAGGGAATTTCTTGGTTTCCCTCATCAAACTCATCAAATACACAACCCAACAACTCCAAAAGGCTGTCGTGGACAAGTTGTGAGCTGCACAATCACCACGCTATGAGATAATAACGGAACGTTACGAGACAGAGTTGTTTTAGAGGTAAATTAATTCAAAACTGCTGATGCGCGTTGCGTTCAGGGACAGTTTTTCAGCAAGCAGACTCTAACGTTCCATTATTATCTCATAGCGTGGTGATTGTGCAGGTCACAACTTGTCCACGAAAGCGTTTTGGAGTTTTGGGATTTTGTATTTGATGAGGGAAACCAAGAAATTCCTTTAGCCTCCATAGTGTAGCTCTGAGCAGCCTGCTGCTCCGCTCCGCCGTTCTAAAATTAGCTTACACCGACAATTAAAGGTAACGAACCTACTGCTATGACTATAGCGATTATGGCAATGGGCCAATTTGCCAAAATGTTGAACTATCCCTTTAACTGTTAGCTTTATTGCTTGTTCTGGTAGGGAACACAAGGTAAAATCAAATCAGTGTTTTCTTTATTATGAGTTTGGGTGGATGAATACAACTAAATAAGCTCATCTGCTGGAGCTACCACCATGCATGAATGACTATTGCTCGAGCTGTATTGTTGCACAGACTAACTACTAGACTAACACATTAAGATTCATATCTTCAGTGTGTGAGCATGTTTCTTGCAAAGAGGTTTGTCTTTCTTGGAGAAGAAGGTCTGGCCTTCAAGTGCAGTACAGCACACCTGTAAAAAGTCATACAGAGAGAACGGGGGGGGGGGGGGGGGGGGGTGGTAACACAAGCACACACAGAAAGTTTAAATAAAGATAAGTAAAGATGTCGAGAACACTTAACTGGGCTACAAATGGGTTGACCTTAAATAAGACACTGAAACAATACAAAAAAAAGAATATGAACTGTTATTGATGATTATGTCCCACACTTACGGCACAAACAAAGCAGGTGTCATGCCAGGTGTAACCAAGGGCCTCCAGGAACTTGTCTCCAGCCTCGATGGGGAACTCACAACCATGGCAGCCAGTCCCAAACAAATTGTAGAAGTCTTTTAAAGAAAAGGACATGATGGCACACATAAAACAAATCAACCACGGGTTATAGTCATTCTAGCAAGATCCAATCAAACTTCCAGAGGCAGACAGCTATGTCTCATTTTGAGAAACCATTCATTGGCCTAATCAACGCATTATCAGAGTCATTATCACTTACCTCGTTCACAGTATGGTTCTCCATCCTCCAGGTGGAAGGTGTTGTTTCTGATTGGCTGCTGACAGCTTGCGCACAGAAAGCATTGGACATGCCACGTCTGTTTGAGAGCATTTATCACCTCCTGGGTGCAAATGCAAAAACAGTGTGGTTGGTTGGAGGCACAATACAGTTTGTTGCTTGTGTGTGTGTGTGTGTGTGTGTGTGTGTGTGTGTGTGTGTGTGTGTGTGTGTGTGTGTGTGTGTGTGTGTGTGTGTGTGTGTGTGTGTGTGTGTGTGTGTGTGTGCGTGTGCGTGTTCAAATTAGATCCACTTTACCAAGAAGTGGAGCTAATACAATGAAGTTTGAAGGGATGCCACTTTGCGAAGTAGGTCATTGTTTGTAATATCATTGAGCACATCTATTGCTATTATCAGTACTTACAGATACATGTATGTGTTTAACAAATGTGCAGAATGTATAGCCTTTTATACAGTCTGACCTTTTCTTTTGTTGCACTTGAGTTTTTTTTTTTTGTGGGGCCACATGACCCAGCTTAAAATAGATATACTGCTTTCTTTCCCACCCTTAAACTGTGAGAACAAGAGAGGACATGGGATCAATGGAAAGTTGGTGGGTCAGAGTAAAATGAAGGATTAGGAGAGAGGGAGTGAGAAAACAGGTTAATAAGAAGCCATAAGCTGGTTGAAGATGTGTGAGAAATAGAGGGTTGAAAGGGATTGAGGCTAAAGAGGTTAGAACACGTGAGGGATGAATGTCAGAACTGCTACAAGAGCAAAGATCTCAGCTTCCTGACACCCTGGGTTCAAGCTACACCTGCGGCCTCTAGGCCTCTAAGCCTTGTTCTCCTAACACCTGAACATATCCTGCATTCCTGTGTTTCACTGGTGGGCACTATTGAAATTTCCTCAACCTAAAGCTTTGTTACTCTGGTGCTCCATGTATTGTCCCCTTTATCTTTGGGCTTGGACCTACACTGTGGTAAAAGTTTACAGTGACCCTATGATGAATCTGACACAACATCAGTACATTTCTCATTATCATACATCATGCATCCCTAGGGCTAATGCTATGATGACATATGTTGAGGGAAAATAAGGCAAAATAAGGTACAGAGAGAGACAGAGAAGAGTAAGAGAAACAGACTCCAGAAACCTGTTGTGCTTCTACTTCTACTTCTACCGATTTCAATACTGAAAGTCACATTATACAAGTCATATCACATATGCAAGTCACATATGCATTTGGATATAATCATGCAACCAAATGTCCACTTCAAACCCCTCAGTACACAGCTGGTCCGTAGCAGAGAGGCAATTTACTCAGACTAAGAATTACACTGACCCATTGTTAATGTAGTTACTGTAAGCACAAAACTGAGTGAGATATTACTGTAAAGAAACTGAAAGAGGAAACGGAAGAACATGCCACACAAATAAAGACAGAAGCTGAAATGTGTGAGAGATTTGCACTGATTGACACAGAGGGGGGCTATCACTGCTGGTCTCCAAACAACAGGTGGTGGGGTTTGAAAACAACAGACACATACAATGTCAGGGCCAGCTGTACAGTGAATGGTACCAATGTAAAATCTGCAGACAAATGGCAAACTATCTGTGTTCTCTTTCTCTGCACTATAACCTAACTTTAGCTATCTTCTTTATGATCTTTTGTGTGATTTTGTTTTGTTTTAACTCACCCCCAGTATCTTAACCTGGCAGCGGCTGCATGTTGGAGCGAAGAACTCTTCATAGCAGTGTTCACAGTAGACAAATCCCTGTTCCTCCACAAAGCCCACCTCTGCCAGGGATGTGCGGCAGTGGGCACAGTTGAATTCCTCCTTGTGCCATGACTTACCCATTGCTACTAAAAAGGGCCCTCTGAAAAAAAAGAGATGATGGAAATCAACATACGTTGTTGCAAAAATAACCCTGTTTGCATCACCATGAAATTATTTAAAGAAAGGCAGCATGTCATGAACATAAACTGTTGAGGCAATGTATCCTATACCCTGGAAAGTAGTGCTTATACTGTAGGTCAGCAAGTCACCATTCTTTGTTTTTATTACTGTCTACAAACAGCCACTAGAGGGCAAATAGGCAAACCACAAATGTATGAATGACTGAATGACATGTAAGTAATTTAACTTTGATTAACTTCTCTTGATTTAAGTTTACAGTAAGTTCTTATTCTGTGTCCTTCCTCCTCTAGAAGAGTTACAGTTTGACAATTTACCTCTGATTTAACTTAACTTATTCTGATATGTTGTTGTATGAATGCATACTCTGAATCATACAATGTTTAAAAATGTTGACAGTTCAGATGAACAAAAACAAAAAGTCTATTAACAGTATGTGGTGATGGTTGTATGATGGTTGCTTTGTTTCACACAACGAAACACAAAACCTCAAATAAAATAGTATTAGGCAAGGACAGTCAAGAGTGAAACAAATGATCTAAATAATTGTTAGATTATACTTCTGCTATGTATTCATTGAATGTTTCTAGTACTTCATTTTGTTCACTAAGAGCTTGATAAACTAGGAGCACATTCCAGCACCAATCCAATGTGTTGTGCCAGTACTAAAGGTCTTTTGTGACCATCATCCTCTGCTTCTACTCAGACACCACCCCTGCCCTGTCCACTTCAATGATTAGGTGAAGTGGTAAAACAACAGAGACTAATTTACTCTATACTCTCCTTGCTCTCAATAGCTGTGCTTATCTGAGAATACTCTGATAGTGACACTGATAGATAGCTTGGCAGTCATTAGGATGTGAGAAATCCTATCCTTAAGTGATAAGTAATGTATAGGTAACACAGTCGGAAGACAATGCTGGAGTTAGGGCAGTTGGTTACCACTTATTTATACTTTTATAGCACATGTAAATATTATGACATTGTGCAGTCATTTTGTCAAGTCATCAGATAGAACTCCACATCCAGTATCATACACACGATGACATCTTCACTTCAATGCCACTAGTACATACAGTGATGTCTCCTAATCAGATTCTCAAACCTACAAATTATATTTAAAAAGGAAACGGAGAGGATGACTCAACAGGAAGATCAAGATCTGGTATCATCCCGCTGTAAGACTGTGTGTATGTGTGTGTGTGTGTGTGTGTGTGTGTGTGTGTGTGTGTGTGTGTGTGTGTGTGTGTGTGTGTATTCAGAGTGCTGAAAATCATCCAACAGTTTGAGCTTCTGCAGGTGCAACTTAATTCCCCTTATCATTATCTACACTGCAGGCAGATCATTGTAGTTCTACAATTTCATATGCAGATTATTTACTCATGGTGTTTCGAGTTAATTATTTTAAGTGCCTAACTGGGTCACTAAATAATTAAGGAGTGGACATATTTTCCTTTCCTGTTTTTAATTTACTTGAGTAGCTACATGTTATTATCTGTGCAGTCAAGTTGAAGACATCCACTCTTTTGATTATCCTAGTGCAAGTAGCATAGGGCATGATATGATGGAACTAAACACCATGCATGTTTTATTTCACAATTAGAAACGGATAGCGATGACAGCCTCTTTCATATCTGATGACATGGATTTATCGATGTGCTGCCTATTAAGAATGATAAAATGCTCATTCTATACAGCTGTCTGTTACCTTTCATAAGGGTTTTTAAAAGCTTTATAAAATATCTGACGCATCAGTTTTATCTTACCTGATGACCATGTTGCAGTTGGCACACATGGGCGTACGTGTCCCAGCAGGGATGTGTTCTGCCATTTGGACCAGCGTGTCCTCGTCTTTAGGGTGAGGCTGAGGTACTGGTCGGGTTGGGACTGGACCCCTGGGGACACTGGCACTGCTGTTACCCTTCATCCCAAAAGATGGAGTGATTAAACCACTCCGCGGACCGTGACCTATAGGAGGTACAGTGGGACAGAAATAAAACAAAGATGCAGAAATAAAGGTACAAGGATAATGGTATAGATGTGTCACAGGATGAATGCCTCTCTATCACGAAAGAAAAAGACAATACACCCAGGGTTGTTTGTGCCATCAAGTACTCACCTGTTGCCAATAGTATTGAAAAGACTATTAAAAAACATTGGCACATTATTGACACTGACCCCATTTTAAAAGAGTGTCTCCCCAACCCCCCCACGTGTGGTATACAAAAGACCTCCTAACTTACGAAATACACTGGTGAGAGCTGACCTCCCTCCCCTCTCAGCCCCCCCACATTTTCTTAATATTTCCCCAGGATATTATCCCTGCGGCTGTTGTCAACAATGCAACTTTTCTCAAAAAAACAGGCATTTTTACCATCCTCGATCTGGTAAAAAATTTGACATTAAAGGTGTTATCTCGTGTCACACTTCCAATGTTATCTATATGCTGAAATGCCCATGTGGCCTAGCATATATAGGCAAAACCATCCAACCTCTGAAGACACGAATATCTGAACATCGGAGCAACATTAGAAATCACGTTGCCACAAACCCAGTTGCTGTTCATTTTGCAGAGGCTAAACACAACATATCCACTTTAAGATATGTAGGGACTGAGACAATTAAAAAAACGCGCAGAGGGGGGGATATCAACACTCTGTTGCTTAAACAAGAACTGTATTGGATTCATACTCTGGACACTTTATCTCCTAGGGGGCTCAACGAAGATTTTGATGTTAGACCCTGCCTGTAATGTTCCTGCCGTTACGGTTCTCTCTGATTGACTGTAGGTAAAAAATATATATATATGTATCCTGTTCTTTCTATTTACTATGGTCATTGTCGTGGGATGTTCTTTTACTACCAGTATATGTGTAAATGTATATTGGTATACCTAACTTTTTTTACTACTGGTATGTATATGTATGTGTATATTTTGTATATCTTCTGTATACCGGTATATCCACCTTTGGTGGTCATTTGTTTCTTGAATTTATAGACAGAGGCGCCTCTTTACTGTAGTTAGGTTGCTGTGTCCCTACTACATAATACAACGACTCTGCCTGTTTATTTATTCTCTACAGAATGTTTATTTATTCTCTACAGAATGATGATTGTTTGTACTCTATAGATCCATGATGCTTTTGTCTACAAAAAAATGTTTTTCTCCACCATGTACTTACCTCATGGAAAATGTATTTTTGCCTGTATTCATTTTTTCTTCTATATGGATATTTTGTGGAAGTCACACCCCCCTTCTTTTCAAAATGGTTGACTCCAATTTGGTTGATTGCTCACCTGGGCGGGGTCATTTTGTATTTAAGCAGTTTCCTGTCTGTACCAGCTACACAGCAGTTTGAAAAAGAGCATTGTTGCTCGAAACGTCACGCTATTAAATCCTCTGAAGGGAGCTCCTATGGTGTGCGGATTTTTTCTTTATTTCATAGATGGAAACTTGGACTAGTGAGCTCACACCATCACAATAGATGTGTTTGCCCGTGTTTTCTTCCCAGGTGTATAAGTTATTTGACCTCTACCCTTTTTGTCTATACACCCAGCAGGTGTCATGGCAGTGCATGCAGCTGGCTGACTGCTGTTGTCACAACCATGGATTCACCACATCAATCTTCAGTAATACACAGAATATTCCACTCGACCTTCAACACATTCCTCTGGTGAATGTGCATGCATACACATGACCAAACACATGCAACCACACACACATAGACCACCAAGACATTCCCCCAACTAAAACTCAGACACCTGGCCAAACATGTATTTTGGCCTTTGATCTCCACACTGTGGATGGTGATGTGTTTTTGTACGTGTGCATGGTGTGGGAAGGGCTACTTTTGGAGCTTGGTTTTACCATTACATGTCATGTTTAAGTGGGTCTGTTTGGGCAAGGAACAGGGCTGGGTTTACATTTAATGCTGAAACCAGTAGGGTATTCATTTAAAACTCCATCATAAAAATGTAGAGGGCCTAAGTTGAAACGTATGTTTGACAGTCAAGTTAAACACAGCTTTAAGATGCCACAGATACAGTATGAATGCTGTCTCACTATAACTTTGCTGGGCCAAAGTTCCCTACCAAAAAGTGGCATTAATTTGTTTCATGTGAGGAAAACAAAGTTTTTGTTTTTACGCAGTTTGATGTTTCAGTCTATTAGAGAAGCTGCCATTAATCCTGCTAGCATACAAAAGGCTTTATGTTGAAGATGGAGCACGCTGATGGAATGAGGGGAGTTGGTAAGTGAGGGACGTAGATGCATAAGTGTGTGTCTATGATTTCAACTTTGAACAGTTAAGATATTGTTTTACAAAGGCATGAGCAACAAGCAAGTTGCTGAAACCCTGGATTCTTCAGTCTGGGTCAGCGGTTTACATGCTGTTGTGGCACCATACTGCTAGCAGTATATTTTAACAACCCTGAGTCCATGGGTAAGTGACTATATTTTATGATTTTTGTTGAGCAGCAGTTACATCAGGGAGTGAGATGGATGAGAGGGACAACCTTGTGCTCAGAGACAGGATACAAAAGACACTTGAAACTTGAGAAATCCTAAAGAGGAATCTTGCTTACAAAAAAAAAAAAAAAGGGAAAGCATCATTTATGTTACGTGATAAATAGAGTAATCGTCAGAACTGACAGTCTCAGAATCTGAGGTCTGACTGCAGATGGAGCACAGGCATTATACTGCTGCTCTGTGACTTGCCTTTAAAACTTTATTCACAACTTGCCGACAGGTCCCTTCAGTCAATATTATCTTTTTGACAGTGTAGAACTGCCGCACGTGTGACTGAGCAAGGCGCCACAGGCAGAGCAGGGCCTGCTCGCCTGCTTAATGGGCTTCCACAGAGGAAAAAGACGAGAAAAGAAAAAGAAAGTCTGCAATGACCTATTTCACAACATATGTCACGCCTCAACCATGGAAAATAAGCCTCTTTCCCCTTGCTAACTGGCTGCAACAACATTCAATCCAACAGCAGTAAATCAGTTTCATAGTGTGCCAGGATTGGGAACCAAACATTTTTTGTATGAGAAGAAATAACACTGTAAGAGGGAATATATTAATCAATCAAAAACATGCTTAAAAGAAGATTTAACTCAATTCCTGAAGGAGTTTATTTTTAGGATTCTGTTTGAGGGGAGTCACATTTTGGGTATTCATGCATTCCCCATGACTTATGCTAAGAAAACAGCTCAGGCACCTTAGTTTGATTGTACCCCCGTAGCTAATTCAGTGAAAAAATACCACAAATGGCCTACAGTAAAAACAACTCACACATAGCCATAAAGATATATTTTTGTTGGATTTGGCTGTAAACCTAATGTACTATTCCACAGATTTCATGATGAATAAAAATATATATTCTAGTCACTGAAACCAATGTATTATATACATACTGTATTCTTTAACATGTTCTCACAATGGCAGATATTATTTCAGTAAGTTAGTAAGAGACCAGCCAAATGTGTCTTGGTCCAAAGTTTTTGAGAATGTATAAAATTGAGACCTAGTAAGAATCATAGCCAGAGCTAATTGGGAATGTAGCACTGTGAAAAAGTTGGAGAAAAAGAAACCTTTAAAGTGTGCTGCTATCACAAGGGGACAGGAGAAAACACCCACACACACAGTGTTTACCCTGGGTTGCAGCAGGTCCTTTGATCATGGTCTTGACAACTGCAGAGTCATGGCTGTTGAGTTCAGGCTCCTCACTCTCCTCACTGCGCAGACAGACACCATGGAAACACAAATGATATGGAAATCACTTAATAAATGTTGTAATTAAATTCTTAATTAAACAACTCATCATCATAAACTCATATCTTCACTGTTTAAATTACAAAATACTTACTTTGCATCCTGCTCATTCAAAGGGATAGGCCATACAATACCAGAATGCAAATTGTTATTTACAAAAAAATGTTATTCCCAGCAAAATATCTTTTAGCTTGATATACTAACAGCAATTGCATTCTAACAGACAAAAAGAACAGGGGAAAAAATGTGAGCAAAGTGTCATTTTTCAAGTTCATGTCTAAATGCAGTAAGACAGACTCCAGGCCACCTACCTGCTGACAGAGCTGAGACAAATATGGCACCAACCAAAACACAAAAAGCAGCTACAGCCAAAACAGTACAGTGCTCAACTTCACGGTGCACTTCCGACTTTTGAGTACAGTATGCACAAAAATGTTGCCCATGTGTCACATTCGTAGCAGAATGGAGTCCAGGCCACCAGCCTGATGATGGATGGGACATGAGTTGGTTTGCACTGTACTAATAATATAGACCACTCATTCAGAACTGATGCCAGGACATCAATTCAAATGATTCACCAGAGAGCAAATGACTACAGTGTTATGAAATACGGCATGGTGTAATGAACGTAAGTGCCCCTTCCTGCCCCGTAGACAGATGCCAGCCCACCACCAGTAATGATGCAGGGGAGACAAAGTTCTGCTAGTAGAGTTCAAAGTCTGAACACATTCATTTCACTACATTGAGCGACTTGCCTGTATATTTTTTTTATATACTACACCGTTAATTCTCTTTTTAGTTTAAATTTCCCCTCATGCACAATATATGGGTTTGGACACTTCACTGAGGTTATGAAGGGACAAATTAAATAGGTCCCCATGATAACATTGGCAGTCCATTTTCACATATCCCAAGGAAATAAAACTAAAATTCACATTTGGGTCAAAGGATAAATACTTCTAAGAGACTCAGCTGCACAATTTAGTGGCACTCACCTCAGAAGATGCCAGAACACTGATTTCAAATGAGGAAACAGACAAAATCACCACATGGGACCAGTGGTTAGTTGCTATGCTAGGTCAGCTGTTCATATGCAGTTTCATAGAACAGGGTGATATATTTTATCTCTAAAGAAACGTAAACATACAGTATAATAACTGTGGCATTGTTTTGAGTCCTTCCCCAAGGTCTGACAAGAAATAAAAAGCAACACACATTTTCTGAAAACAACATGTTCTTTTTCAGGGTCACACTCTCTCTTGGGTCAAAACGCTATCTTGAAGGGAAAACATCTGAGCCAAACACTTCATTGTGATGCAAAAATCTCTCTACAAGTTAAAGAAGTGTGTCGTAATGGAATTGCCTTATATACTGTATATCAGAAACACTGTTTTGTCTCATTGTAATAGAATTATGAAGTTGTTTTGACTAAATATTTCTTCAGGTTTGTACTGAAGAACAACACAGGCTCTGAAACTAATTTTCTGATGCCAGAGCTTGTCCAGCTATTGTGGTGGAAAGGAGCAAAATGTCTCTGCTCTTCAATCAAACATGGCCCTGGGGCCTCAAACTCTCCACCGCCTTGTAAAATGATGCAAAATGAATAACCTCTCTGTGAGTTACATCAAGTGTGTGGATGTGTATGTGTGCTCTTAAGTGTGTGTTTGTGTTCATCCGTGCCAGCTGAGGAGCTTGGGTGGGCCAACAATCTCTCCCCAGACGTATTACACCCACAATGCATAGCTGCTCCTGATGCCAACAGTTGGATCACTGCTGTTTTCTCCCTGTGCCTGGCTGTTAGGGGACTCATGGGAGACAAATGTTATGGCAACTGCAGCCATAGTTACGTTGAGTTGTGCTTGCGAGTGTGAGCGAGAAAGAGAAGAACTGGGAGAGAGATATACTGTAGACTATGAGACGTAAATAGGCAGATAGAGACAGAGAGGGAGAGATATCAGAAGAATGTCACACTTGTGTGTACTGGCTTCACTTCAGTCGATGCTCGGTGTTTCAGCTGCCCTGCCTGCCTCTGCTGTGACATTCCTCAAAGCACACAATTCATTTGAACACACAGGACACCAATAATATGAAATGGTCCCTACAGAGCAGGGAGGTCACTTGGTTTGCCACTCAGGAATACCTCTGAAATGATATATTCAAACTTTCTGAATAGGTGCTCAGCTACATAGCTGTGTAATTGCACTTGAGCAATGAGTCAGTGTCAGACGTACAACTCACAAGGGAAGGAGAGGGGAGGAGGAGACCTTAAATTTACCTAAAAACATAGACAGCATTGACGGGGGAAGAGAAGTTAGGGTCTCCCTCTTCTGTGGCAGACTGATGCCAAGACACCCTTTGGTGTGAGAAGAAAAACATAACAGAGAGAGGAATAAGATGTAAAAACAAATACATTAACACAAGTTAACAGAGAGTTGGTAAGATGGATGTCAAAAATGCCATGCCCACCCTTCTCATGACAAGCATTGTGAAAAGTACATCCTGTGGTCTGTTGTGTTAAGCTTGACTCCAGCTAATCAGCCTGTTATGTGTAGCTGGTACAGTCACAACTGAAAATACCCTCAATGTGGAGACGACTATCAGCCTGCAGAGCATCTCTCTTCATTAATCCTTATCAGTTTATCATGTTGTACACCATGTGACAGGTGGATTTAGTATTGGTGCAAACTAACTTTTTTTATTTACAACCAGAGATAATGAATTAGATGGTAGGTGATTTTACAAATTCCTCAAAATAATCATATTTCTATAACTGTTTCTAAACGTAAGTGAAAGGAGTCAATCTGAATCTTTTAATTTTGCAATTAACTGGTGGGATTAACTTCATATATCAACATGTGACACTGTAGAGCAAGCAAAGTTGGTAAAAGAAGCATATGAATGAGTATGCTGTCTGTCCAATCAGCCAAACTAATTCACTGTTTTCTCTGGATGGAAACAGAAACAAAAGCATCAGTTGTTATCAAGAATAATGTGTCCAGTAAAGAAGCGGAAAGACCTCATCCTCGCCATAATTTTACACCATTTAACGCCATGAGACTAAAGGCTATAGTGCCATCTATTCAAATTATCTTTGTGAACAAGCTAAGAACATTAATTTACATTAGCTATTGTAACTGGCTAACAACAGGTGACAAATAGAGCAGGAAATAAGATGGTCCCCAGTCCTTCATTCATTAAAGGCAATTACAGTGCGGCTCGTTAATATTCTCCACCAATCAGGCCAATTACACAGCACCTTAATTGTATTGTGCAAGACTGTGATTGGTTGATTAATGGCGAGTCCCGCTGTTCTGATTCAATAGCATCCAGTTAGAGCTCTGACCATCTGGACATGCTGGGCCACATATAAACCTTGTTAACTGAAGGGATAATTAAAGAGGGACTGGAGGAAGGAGGGAGAGAGGAATACATTTATTTTCTTTTTTTAATCCATTTTCTCTCCTGGTCTATCTTTGTACTCTTTCTTTTACATTTTCACACTAAGTGCATCCTTGAATTTGACTCTTATGTACTGCATCTCTGCGCAGTCTGTGGCCTTGCTTTCCATCACTGTTTCTCTTTGTCTTATCTATTTCACGTTCTATTTTCGGCACTGTGTGCCGCCTAATAATGAGACTACTTGTTTGCTGGAATTAAGCGATAATGAGGAAAAAGCTAGAAAATTCAGTCCCCCAACTGTTTATACATGTAAAGTAACCCCATGTGTACTGTAGCTCCAACAAGAACTTGTGTTATGCATCTCATAACTGTGTTGGTTTTGTTTGAACATAGAACAAATGGTCTATTAACATAGCTGACTGCTGTCCAGCAGCTTTCTGCACCACACAACAGATGGTCTATAATTTAGCACTGTGATATTTTTTGGATCAAATTCAATCATCACATACTATACCATCCATGCATGTGCATTCACACACACATAATGACAAGGACATCCATCCATCCAGTCGCCTACTTAAACTCAGTCTCTCACACACACGCACACACCAGCTCTTCATACTTCATGGTTTGAATGTGTAGAGTTGTGTCCACTAGCCAGTGACTGATCTCTGTGAGATACTGCCAAGCTGTTTCACAGTGACCACAGAATGTCGTAGTTGGTATGAGTTGTAACGACACAAACATATGGACCGTGTCTTTTGGTGCTGGCATGGTCTGAACAAACATGGTTTTAACTGCAATGAATGGCATGTTCAGTGGACACAAATGCCTAGTTTACACTGTGAATTAAAAGTAGTTTTACTTCTAAAAGATTATGATGGAAATATTAGCCGTGCAAGCAAAATTATAACCTTCTTCTCTGCTAAAATCCACTGGTAAAATAAATAAATAAAACAAAATGTTCAATCTAAAAGTCATCGTCTGAGTATGCTTACACTACCAGAGTGTTAGTCGATTAGCAATATGACTGAGAAGCTGCATGCACCACACAACACTGTTACTTATGCAAAGAGCCCACACACATAATTTGTCATTATTTGCATGATGATATTACTATTTGTTGGACCCAGGCCTGAACAAAACTGTTGATTTATTTTCTTTTCTTTTTTTATAAATAGATGGATAAGACCAATGTTTGTTAATTGAACACTGAAATTTCTTATTTTTACCAATGCTTCCAACTTGTTTTCTAGTGATTAAGACCACTGACATGGAAAAGTTTTGTCCAGATCTGCCCAGTCTACCTTTTGTTCTTGGGAAGGTGTAGCTCACTGACACTGCGACGCTTCTTCTTTTTCTTCAGTAGTAGTGGCAGAGTTGAAGTGAGTGGAGTGATAAGCAGAGCTTCCAATAAGGACTGAGACGCTGCTTTCTCAGGAGGTCTAGGGTTGTTCTGATAAGTTGTTCTAACCAGAAAAGGCAGATGATGACTCCAGGAGGCCAATTGTTGGACATTAGAAAAACGACACAGAGAAAAAGAGGATTGAGAAGTGGTCACTCAGACGTCTGTAGGAGTGTGTCGGAGGGCACTGAGATAGCTAAATGACAGGGTTCACTCCATTTACCTTGCCTGCACTGGATTACGGCACTCAGAGTGTGGCTGCTGAATGGGTTGTCTGAGTGCACTGGGGGTGAGGGGAGGGGGTGAGGGGGCTGCTCTAGGCAAGAAGTCCAGAGGACTTGACAGGAGATCTCTCCTATTTACAAATACAGACACACACACGCACATGTGCACACACGTACAAAGCACAACCACATTCAAAGAGGCAATGGCAGAGGACAGAAGCAGATGGTTAATGATAAAAATGTCCCCGTTGAAAATACTGAAAAAATTCAACCAAAAACATGGCAGTTTGGCACTGTTTCTATTACTATGGAAAGTGAACTAATTTGAAAGTAATTATAACCCAGTACCTGACTGGTTTGGTAGAGTAGGATGCATGATGATGTGCTGATAAATGGGGTAAATTGACTTGGACTGGGGAACTGAGAAGACAAGGAGAGGAGAAGCTGCAAAGACTGCAAGGAAAGTTGAAACAGTTAAAGTCAATAAAGTCTTTGTTTGGAAATATGAGAAATTGATGTAGCACCTGTGTTGAGGTGAAAGGTGAAACTGACTCTGCTCTGCCCTCAGAGCTGCTGCAGCAGGATAATTTAATGCATGGTTGTCATCACCAAGGCCACATAAACAGTTCATGGACTCAAACTTTTCCGAATCTGTGCTGCCCTCTAGTGGCATCACATGGGAACTGCTCGGCCGAGGCAAAAAAAAAAAAAGGGGAAAAAAAAGAGGAAGTGACTGTTCTCATTATATACAAAGCCGTTTCAATCATTAAACCTATTTTGTATTTTAAGGTAATACTTTAATAACACAAACACAATTTACCTGTCAGTCGTAGGCATTTGGACGCTTGGTTGAGACATAGTAACATCTGAGGTACATGGTCTATAGACAGGGGCTGGATCAGAGAGGGTCCCTGGTACTTGGTTTTGACCTGGTACAGAACTGCTACCACATGAGGAGTATACTCCCACTGTCTGGGCAGGTATTACACCAATAACAGGCATATATGGTGAAGTGTGGCTACAATCAGGACTTGGCTCATAAAAAGATTGGGACACACTGTCTGGCAAAAAAGCTGCGTCAACGGAAGTGTCATTTAATTTATGGGAATCTGAAAAGTTGTAATGGTGTGTGTGAGAGGATGCCATTGGGTTCAGAGCTGGGCCATTGTATGTTAAAGGTACTAGCATTGGAGCTAATGAATAGTTCATATTAGGCAAATGGGTTGGGGGTATTTGACGAAATGTGTCAACAGAACCTGAATATGATATTGGGATGGCAACCAGACGGACGTGTGATGTGGGTGATATGTTGTCTTGATTTGTGCTTTTCTGGAAGTGGTCAGGGTTGGAAATGAGAACATCATTAGGGATTATAGCGGCTTTCTCTGGCCACTGCTGATTGGCTGATAAGCCTGCCGGACATAGCTTTGATTGGTCAGTGTGAGCAGATGTGGACGTGGTCTCTGCATCGCCCATGGTGGTGAACGTTGTGAGTGAACCAACTGCTTGGTGAGCGCATTCCTGTGCTGGAGACCTGTCACTGGCAGATGTCAAATAGCAGAGAATCATGTTATTTTGTTCAAAATGTCAAATTTTGTAAATGTTATGTTTTTGGTGAATCAGTAATTTAAATATAAATTTGAGATTGTTTTAGTTGAGTCACCCAAAGTGTGAAAAATATAATAAAATGCATGTGAAATGTGAAATCAGCGTTACAGGTCAGAAAAAGTCAGTTAGTTCCTGTGAATCAATGGAAGGGCTTTACAGTATGTGATGGTTTTCTTTTAAAGTGACTACTGTGTCCAGAGACAACTCAAAGTGACAGGTGAAGAGGAAAACGTGTCACACGCTGAGGTGATGATTTATACCTGACCTTCCCACTGTGTGTCTCAGAGTCAGTGAGATAACTGGGAGACGAAAGAGGAAAGGAACTAGGGAAGCAGGGCAGGAAGGAAGGAAGGAAGGAAGGAAGGAAGGAAGGAAGGAAGGAAGGAAGGAAGGAAGGAATGAGACAACAAAAAAGAGAAAGGGAAACAGGAGAAAAACTTAATCACTTTATTAACTAGAATTTTTTTCAAACTCAAAACAAATAAATAAAATTTCAGCCTCTAGAGTTCCAGATGTTTTAAAACTGTTAGACTCCACAAAGATCAAACTCTAACTGGAGTTAGCAAAACCTGCAGGAAGTAAACATGGGGATCAAATAAATGTAAAGGCACTAAAGATGTGTTTTACAGTCAGGGCATCATATTATTTCTGTTACTGCAACCTGCTTACCCCAAACAGCCCTCCACTTTCATAATCCTTCTACCATACTAATCGGAAGTGTTACAGTAGCATGTAAACCACCGGTCTATATACAGTATACTGTACATACATGCACGACAAGCTGAAATCTCTTCCACTTTTTCAGACGTGGATATCTTTTTCAGATGTGTGTTTACTGTGCTTATTAAATAGTTTCAGTGCTAGCAAATACAACAGATGTAAACAAGCCATTAAAGCTTTTAAACAAGTGTCCTCTGTAAAATACACTTATTCAACAGCCCAATTAACTCTCTAATGCTGTCCTCCCTCCGAAATCACACACACCCCTTATGTATGTCCTATCTACATTACTGTGGCACTGGAAGGAACAACACTGTAGTCATGTGATGCGTTTGTCCTTTTATAGTGCATTTCAGTTCCTGTATGGATATGGGGTTGAATATATAGTGCATGATCAGAATTTCCATCTTTAATTTTCTTGTTCTACTGTATGCTTCAAAACGAATGATACATAACATGATGTCTATACATCTTTCAGTAGGTTGACTCAGATTGCTTTCCATTTCTCATTACATGTGTATATTAGTGAAGGCTGAGGGAGCAGAGATGTGGACTGAGAGGTCAGCATGTTGAGACTACTTGATGAGAGCCCTCAGGGTTTTACACTTTATGAAAACGCTGTAGTTCTTGTCTCCCATCACCATCATGTTTTGGTGTGGTGGTGTTAATGAATATAGTATCTTTTCACTCAAATCTCTGACATGATTTAAAGTATACACAAAAGGAAGCATACACATGCACTTAACTCAAACTCAAAATGTACTGTAAGTATAATGAGGTGAAAGTAAACACACTGATAGGAGTGTGTATTTAGGCATCTATCTATACCTTTGGGGTTGGAATCGGTGGAGTGGGCCCAGCACATACGCAATGCTTTAATAAATGTCTGAATGAAGCAGACACAGTGCAGGGCAGGCACATAATAACAAACACTGACACACACACACATACGCATTCACACATACATAATCATGGCCAACAATTCCTTTGCAAGCTCCAACTGCAATTTTCTTTCTTTTGCTTCCTATATATTCCCATTAGTCCACAAGCTTATATTCCCACAAGAGTCCAAGGAATTAACATTGATCTATAGCATTCAAACTGATACAATGTCTACAAACACAGGTAGACAAACACACACAGAGACACACGTAGTCTACTGGACTACATTGAGGGTGCGAGCAGACACCCGGTGGTGCGAGTCTCTCAGCTCGTTGTACTTAGGGCCAATCACCATCCGAGTGGTGGTCTTGTTCACTCTGCCATCCACGTCAGGAGAGTAAGAGGAGAGAAAAAAAGAGAAAAACACACCAAAGGAGAGAAATAAGAAGGATTTAAGGAAAGTGGTTGCCCTGCGATGAGCGATGAGAGAGACACACTGTAAGCCGAGCCACAAAGACAGCTCAATGATACAGAACAAACAAAAAGCTGATGATGCACAGGAAACATATGTACTGTATGGTCATTGGCATGGTCATCATCAGAATAAAACACGACATAAATCAATATGAAGAAAGCAGAAAGTGAACTGTAAGGTTTATCAGACAACAGTTCACTTGTCATTTCCAGAGAGTCCATCTTCATTTTGTCAACATGCTGCCCCATGAGTCATGGTCAGTTATCGAGTTATGAATTAATTCAACCACAAAAGCCACACACCAACACCCACAGTCAGCAGGAACATGGACATGCTACAATGAGCAGTCACAGACACACGATAGTCATGTGATCATGTGTACCAGCACAAACCACCCAGACAAATGGAGAGCAAATGGATCTCAGCACAACAAGGACGAGACCACAGTAAAGCCATGATTGTCAACATCACAATCACATGTTAAACAACATGCAACACTGCAATGCTGTCACATCCACAACCAAATGCACAAACAACCACAGGCAGCACACGAACGATTGCACATAGCTGTGCTTTGCTAGGTAAGCACAGATGGATGCACTTTTGGGGCCTATGATGATATTTAAAATCAACCTTCAGCAACCTGAGAGGAATTTAATCAAAATTGCTTTCTGATCTTTTGAAGCTACTGAGAATCGACATACTGTACAGCACACAGTGGTCTGGCTTTTGACTTAACGGATCACATGTGATCCTTCTTCTTCTGTCTAGACAGGAAGAGCCCACACAGCATCAATACATTTGCCAGAACGGTGTAGCAGAGATTTAGAGTTTTTTAAAAGAGATTTTCTGCTTCTGCGTGAATGCAGATGTTACTGTTTGTTTTAGAGGCACCCAGCTGAGTATGAAAATCAACTGAGAAGATGAGATTTCCTGGAATATGTATTGTTATTCCAACAATGTAATTAGTCATACAAGCAACAGCAACATAGCAACAACAAAAACAGATTGGGAGGCCAGGTTTAATAAACCACAATCTTCAATGTGTCAGCATTTTTTGTGCTAAGTACTTACTTTGTCTTTTTGGCTTTCTCAGCTTCCTCTTCTTGGGCTACAAGGGAAAGAATGAAAGATTAAGGATTGCACCCTGAAAAATGATGTGTATCATCTACAAAAATGCTAACCCTAAACAGTTAGCGTCATGATTAAGCTTGTGTGTCCTACATATGGAGGATGCAAGGTACTCAGGTGTGTGATCACTAGCTCAGGTAAACTAACAACGACAACAGTCTATGTAATGACTCTGCAAACACAGTCACTGCATTTGACGTATGTCAGTAACGTACCATTCTCCGTGCCGGTGATTTGAGCCAGGATCTTGAATGATCTGGACTGGGTGGTGCCAGTACGCGGGCGCCAGTCTTCTGTGTCCTCCATTATGCGCTTCCTGCTGGCATCAGCATGAGTGGGCACATGGTAAAAATGGATGTCTGTCTCCACAACGTGTTTCCTGGGAACTCTGGAAGAACATGGCAGAACAGGATGAATGAGATCAGAAAATATGCTTTTCATTTTACATACGGCCTCTCGTATATTGATCAAAGCAGTAGAACAGAGATGAAGACTGATGTAATTTCCTCTGAGGTATTATAAGCTATTAAAGTGAAATGTATAACTTTAAATTCCACAGGAAGCTATAAAACATTTCATATTCCTTAGTACTCCAGACTTAGTGTGTGTTATGAGCCAAAGCCATGTTAAATTTCCTTTTAGGAGGATACTTTCAATAAGGAAGCTTAGATTCACATACATTATATGTATTACATTATTATTTCAGTCAGAGTAATCCTGTTAGATCTAACACTGTTAGATGATTACACATTATACGACACACTTAAAATAATAATGTGGGGTAAAAATATAATTTATGCTTATTAGACAAGAACAAAAGGAGGAAAAACCACAGCACACTTTGTTAAACATATTTGGTGACAAGATCTACACCAATGTGATACCTTGGTGGCTGGGGTTTTCTTGAAAACCAATAACAGAGGAAAACAGGCAGAAGAAAACAGAAATAGACTCAATAAAGGCAGGGGGAAATAAAACCACAATATCCATAACATTCATAAGGATTACGTGAGAACTATGTGAAGAGACTTACTTTAAAATACTGTGAGGTCCACTATTGGCAAGGTAAAGAAAGAAGACAGCGAAGAGATAGAAATGTAAGAAATTGATTTCCTTATGAAGAATAAATTTAAGAGGAATGTCAACAATTACAGAAAAAAATAATGGGGGAAAACAGACAGCATGAACTTATGGACCACAACTTCTGGTACATGCAAAACATAGAGCCAAAATATTCAGGGAGACATTTAAAAAGATCAATTAGCAGAAGTCAGTTCTATTTTTAACCACATGGTGGTGCTGTTAACTCATGTGTAATTGCATAGAGGTGGAGTTGTTCATCATTTGGACAAATTTATGTTTTTATTCGAATGATTCGAAAAATGCGCTTTTATTTTGATGAGTGTGCGGCATAGTTGTGATTCAACATGTGTGGCTTGTGTTTACCTGTGTTCATGAAGAGAAGCTAATATGCATGTGTAGCCACAATCTTTCTTGGCAACAGGGTGCTGACTGGCCCTTTATTACTGTAACTGGCCATCAATAACTCAGCTCCAAGACACACACACACGCACGCACACTCAAGAAGTATTGCAGACTTGAGGATTTTTCTGGCACTGCTGTCAATAAATCACCTATAAATACACACGCCCACCAACACACTCACCTAGCACATTGAATAGAGAGATTTATGAACGTCTCTCAACACATTCTTGTCACAGCAGCAGCTATGTTGGTGTAGGAGTGTTGACAGCTCTATGTGAGCCTGGTCACATACAGTTACAGTACAGTCAGTGACTGTAGTGTGTGTGTGTGTGTGTGTGTGTGTGTGTGTGTGTGTGTGTGTGTGTGTGTGTGTGTGTCTGCTTTATGGTTGAGGGGAAAATATATTTGAAGCCTCAGCATATTGTACACATCACATGCAAAGGTTTTGATTCATTTTAATTAGTTAAATGCATGTGTGTCACTGTGTGTGGGAAAACCTTACGTAACACAAAAGCTTTTTGTGTGGCAAGCCAATAAGTTAATTCATGCAAAATGTCATGTTAGGTGTATTCACACAAAGATGCAGGGATGAACAGATGAAAAGGCGAACAGCCGTAATTTGACATGCTTCAGAAACTAACTTTGTAACTTGATGATGTGCTGCAGTCTGCAAAGCAGAAAACAAGGTTTGAAAGGGAAGAGAAAGAAAGACAGGCAAAACTGACATACATATTTCCCAATTCTCACCATTTTATTTAAAATCCCCTCTGAAACGAACCACACCACACATTTACAGCATGCAACCAACGCAGGGATGGACACGTGCTGTCCAAAAGTGTCAGTGTGTGTGCACCTCAGTATCAGAATTAAGTGATTCACTGATCATGAAATATGTACCTACTGATTAGTACTGTATATAGAGAGTGAGAATAATTCTGTACCACACATCCTGAAAGTGCTTTCTGTAAAAAGAGCCATTGCATAAACTACAGTTCATGACAATACCATACAACTTGATCATCTACAATCGTCTGTGGACGACCTAAATAACTATTGAAATACTTGAGCTGTCTATCATTCCGAATAAAAGTAGGATGAGGAAAGATAAACACAACATTCAGATAGAAATGTGGATGTGAAAGAAGCAAAAGCCAAAGAGCAAGATCAAGTGGGTTAATAAATGTCATCTGTAATACTTGGAGAAGGCTATGTACCCAACTGAAATTCATCTTGAGTATTTGTTGAGTGTGAGAATGACTGCATGGTGTAAGATTATATTGTGCAGATGGCTGGTGTCTGCTAAGTCTCACAGAAAGAGACCGTTGATCCTTTTGTCAGTGTGTTTCCCAGTGAAACCAGCAACGACAGAGTGAAAACATGGGGTGAAATGAGTCAGAAAAGGAGCATATTCAATCCATTTGGCATCTTAAGTGAGACAAATCAAAAACATCCACAAATACGCAGTAGCTTTATGATAAATTACAAAAAGAATGAATGAAGAAGTGAAGAAAAATGGCTTGATGACAGCGCGTTAGACTGTGAAGGGCAACAGTGAGTTTGCAAATCTACATGGATTCAAGGCTGAATCCCTCACTGACTGACTGGTTTTCTAGAAGAGCAGAGAGAATACCACACAGCTTGAATTACCAATGCAGGCTATATATACACAGCTTAGTCATGGCATCATTGCATAGTTATACTCACTATGCTTCTGGAGAGGGAAGAGGAGGTGTTGTGAGTGAAAATGGAGGGGGGTATTGTGGGAATTATGTTGAGAGGGACAGAAACGGACAGCTTGGATGTGAAGGGTGGCAGAGAAAAAGTGAACATGATGGATTAACAGATATATAAAGAGAAAAGGGGGGTAGAAGAGGCAGAGAGGGCAAACATAACAGTAATTCATTCAAGAAGGGTTCTCTTCAAAGGCTAGTGACGAATAATATAGTTGAAATGTGGGTCTGTCTTCAGACACGCCACCATAATTCAAAATAAAGAATGCAGTGGAGAGGTCCACTTTCCCTAAGAAGAGCAAAGATGTGTCTTTATAGCATATCATGAATGATTTAGAATAAAATAAAAGCAAAGAAATAGGAAGAGCAGCCACAAGTAAAAGGGTTTGCGAGTACATTTCAATAGCTTAACCATTACCATCATGCTAGGGATATTCTATTTGTCCACACATATTCAAATCTAATATAAACTGTGTTAAAAATCCTCACTTTGTTGACTCTAAGCACAGACAACTTCAGGTGATGTTTTACAGCATTGTATATTTTTGTTATTTTAAGAAGACTCCAAAAGCTCATTAAGAGTCAATCAGGTCTGATGTTTTCTTTCACAAGAAAACAGATATCACATGTCTCTCTGCACAAACTTTCAGTGGAGAGTTGCACCAGTAATCAAATAAGCCACTTTAGTGTGCTTACATATCAGTGTTTCCAGACTGGTAGTTTAAGTTATTCAACATGACATGTTACACAAATAACTAACAGAGACTCTGGCTTTTTGGTTTGGTCAAAATGTTAACCAAAACAGCTGCACAGAGCAAAGTTGAGACTGCCACGTTTCAATCAACACTATAATAAAAAGACAAACTCAGGCAGCATGATCAGTCTTGATTTGTTATCTTAAATCACTGATCTCAATATTGTGTTTTGAGTATCTTGCTTTCGCAATTCAACCAAAGAGGTCTTGTTTTCATGTCCATTTGCACATTGATCTCTTTGTTCATCAGCAGAATTACACAGAAATGACTGATTTGCACATTCCTTAAGGTTGTGAGATTGTGGCATTTTTGTATATATGTCCAAGAAATGTATGGATGTAGAGGTAGCAAAAACATTTAGGGTGATGAGACCGATGAGTTCATACTGTTTGGTACAGATCCACATACAGTAATAATCCAGATCTGGTGGAAGAAATACTAAATCTACATTATGCACAGTGTTGTACTTATTATTAATGGGGAGTAACAGTGCATATGGCACCAGCAGCATTTAGGAATGCAGCAGTATTTCATTTAACGCAGAAATGTTCAATACAGCTGTAGTACTATTGAATAAGGCTGATGTCATCATTTCACACAACAGGTAATAAAACCATACAGCTGTCTTGCGTCAGGATTAAGAACAAATAAATATAGCAATAGCTGACAACAAAAATCATGTAGGATTGTTTGGCCTTGGCGGAGTTATGTGCTCTGCTGAGTGCCATTCTGGTGTGTTTTTTTTAAATGTTTTTCTCAGAATAAAACACAAACAGATATTTGAGGCTGATTTAATGATGTAGAAGAACTTTGAATATCATTGCCAAGATTTCAAAATTTTAAGTTGGAGTCTGGAAAGCCAGCGGAGGGGGCTGTGTGGAGTAAACAATTTTCAGTCAGGAACATGAACTTCAAAATGGGCCTGGCAACACACCATGTTTATAAATCATTACAGAAGTGGATTTTTTCTGTTACCAAATACTTGTCTAACTAAGTGCAGCCCTCAAAACTTAACAATGGTGTCAGTTTCATCTTCTCCTTCTCACAAACAAATTAGGGGGCTACTGATATTTTCAAATACCTTTAATCATTTCTAAAAAATTGCATGAATCTGTGAGGAAATTAGTAACAGACAGTATCAGAAAATGAAGTAAATACGCTAAAGCAGATGTTTGACATGTAAAGGATCCTATAGCTCGAACAGAACTGAGGCAAAAACAGCTGGAGGTAGGAACCAGGAATTGATTTGTTTGATTGGATGGAGAGACCGCCACTCACCCATTAAACTGCAGTGGCAAGGCTCCACCCTGACTCTCCAAAAGGCCCCGCCTCTGCCCCATGGCCACCTCACAGGCGTTCTCAGTGGAGTACAGGTTGATTGGTGTGTTATACACTGATGGCTGAGGCGGAACGAGGCCAGGGGAGGAGGAGGAGGAGGAAGAGGATGGGTAAGAGACGGGAGGTGGAGGAGGAGGACTGGCGTGGGAGGAGGCAGGAGTGAAGGCAGAGGACGGGGATGGGATAAAAGCAGCAAATGGTGATTGTGATGGAGAGTAGTCACTCTCTGACCCGCAGCCCCCATAAGGTCTGGGAGCTTTAATGTAGGGGGCGGAGGAGGGACTAGGGCAGTGGGGGTGAGGATGGGGTGGAGGAGGCAGGTGGGTGAGAGCCACTGGTTTTATGATGTCTGATCTGTCGTCCTACCGGCATGGGAGGAGAGCATGCAGATACACACAAAAATAAATCACAGCACAGCACAGCACTCAATATACTGATGCCTCTCCAGTCATGATTTACATGTTTGTCCAAAAAATAAAGTCTGATTTAGTTTTTAAAGAGCTGCAAAAGAATCCAAACATGCAAAATCTCTGTAAAATTTACAATTTGGTCCAAGAATTTCTTTGAATAGAGATGCATCAGTATAACTTTCATTTACAATAAAACACCAATGTGCAATGCAAGAAAAAAAAACACAATAATCAAGACAAAGGTGGTTTTCATGCAACATCAAGTGTGTATGGCATCGTTTCAGAAGGGTGTATGTAGTTACTAAAGATGAGCATTCAAAGGATTTTGAACATACCCCAGGTGAATTACTTTCTTGTTTTTATGATATTATACTGAAGAATTTGATTGCTTTCAGGTGAGTATCTATTTCCTGTTCCATAGTCACTTCTTATAGTAGTTGTCTGATTACAAAGAGATTAGAAAACTTATATATCCACATAAAAGATAAAATCTAAATCCATAAGACATTGTAAAATAAATTATTAAGGAAAAACATAAGAAAGATGTACCTATAATACATAAACCCTTTCATTGTCTCATTTTCATGTTACAGCTAAAAAAAAATAAATGCTAAAAAAAAAGTTGTCTCTCATCAATACTCAATTCACTATAATAACACAAGATTTACAACAAGCACATAACTTGTTTAAAAGAAAAATCTTATTGACATATTGTATTCAGACCCAATGACACAAATTTAGCCCGTTAGTCTGCTGCTTCTCATCTCCTCATCTTTGAGATATGAATGATCGTGATGATGTTGTTGGCCAAGAAGCTGACGGTCATCCTGATCATCATCATATTGAGTGAAAAATTGCAGAAAAGCACCAAAAGGACTTTCAGACTGTGAGAAACAAGGCTGTCTGGTCTGAAACCAAGATTGAACTGTTTGGCCTTTCTATAGCAGAATGAGTTGTTCTTTTGGAAGTCTCTCTCATCTCCACACAGGATCTCTGGAGCTCAGCCACAATGACCATTGGGTTCTTGATCATCTCTCATTCTGATTGCTCAGTTTGGCCAGACAGCGAAGAGTCCTGGTTGTTCCAGACTTCTTCCATTTAAGAAATATCCAGGTCTCTGTGCTGTTGGGTAACTTCAGCGCAGCAGAGGTTTTTTGCAGCTTTCCTCAGACCTGTGCCTCGACACAATCCTGTCTCTGAGCTCTACAGTTCCTTAGAAATCACGACTTCTTGCTTTGATTTGCATTGTTTGCCATGAATTTGATGTGTCATAGTAAATGGTCTGAATAATGAATATGAATTTGATAATTCAGTTTCAAAATTATCTCTAAAATCCTGTTAATTATTATTATTGGGTATTGAGTGTAAATTGGTGATGGATAACTGTTCAGCATAAAGCTGCGATATGAAATGGAGTGGTCTGAACACTTTCTGACTGCTCTGTACACCCAAGCAGAATCTCATTTTCACCTGGTGTACCTCTTTTTTACAAAAACAGTGATCATGGGATCTTCTTGTCTCTATCAATAAACATGCAGTACACTCCAGTGTCTATCATTTTATGTTACAGTACCTTTGGTGCCACAGGAGGAGGTTTGGGAACACTGGAAGCCCTAGAAAGAGAGAAGAAGGAAGAGACACAGTGTATGAGTTAAGATTGCACAACCACATTTCTTTTTCGTTTCAACGTTGAAAAATGTCTGGTTTTAATATATGAATATTCATGCTCATTATAGATTGTGACTGTTAGCCAACACCGTGCGGGTAAAAGTAAACAAGCCCTGCAGAAGGGTTTGCTGATATTTATACAGCTGTTCTAAACCACTAAACCCATACGGTAAAATCTTTAGATCTTACTGAGGTTGAGAAACTGTGGTTATGGTGAATTATGGTGAATTACGACTTAACCTGACTTAGCATAGAGCCTTACATGGAGAGGTTTTTGTCATCGGCTATGACACAATCCAAAAGAGTCAAATTATGAAATCTGAGTTGCTGGAGCTGAAAATTGTGATCTTGTTCAGTGTATGTGTGCTTTGAAGCCAGCTGCTTTTAGTATAAAAAGCCCTGTATCAATCTGATACTCTTGATTTGATACTCTTAATACCGCTTTGAGCCATGAGCTCCCCAGAAGGTCATCTGAGGAACATGCCCGTAACTATTAACTCTCTTGAATGTACTCAGAAGTGGCTTAGCACTTTCTCCTAATATCAGTTTTACTGATATCATTTTTCCTCTGTCTACAGAAGTGCTTTTAATTGCCCTGCATGTTTCAGGATTATAGTGATGCAATGGGGCAGTACTTTACTGATACAGAATTAACTGAAATAATTCATTTACAGCAGTGATGGATCAGTATATTAAGCAATAGAAGGAGTGAAGTTCCTCACTTACATGTACACAGACCAATGGACCTGACTCGAATGGTGGTTCAGTGCATCATAACTTGATTGATTATGATATTAAGATAAAAATACACAAGTTAATATTAAAGGTAAAAATAATCAAAGGTTAAGTAAACTTTGCAGCAACTGAAGATGTATGAATGCCAGCAGCTCTACATTCCTCTCAGGGCAGCCCTTCTAGACACTTCCTCAGGGAGGTGCATGTCCTTCACCTCAGTAAATCTGAACCGACAGCCTAGTAGTAGCTAGTAACACGTCAGTACACAGATACAGCTACTCTAACTCGGTACACCAGATGGTGTACTGGGAAGGAAGGCATCATTGGAAACTGCTGTAGAGAGGGGGAAGGTGCTCTCAAAAAAACGCTTGGCAGGTGACTGGGAGAACCATCATATCATATGACGTAGGAGGAGAGTGCCGAAAAGGAAACACAACACAACAACAAGAAAACAACTTTGGAGGATAGTTAGCACGCCAGTAGACAACTCTGAGTCGAGCAGTCGCTTTGCCATCACTGACAAATTCTCCCTCGGGGAAGCAGAGGATACTGTTTGGTCCAAACCACTGTATTTTGGTTATAAGCTAAAAATTGGATTGTCGCCTGTGAGAAATGCAGTCTTCCAAATTTATGCTACACCTACGCTTGTCCTTTTTCTTAATGTCCTTTGCTCTCAACTGATTTTGGTTTAATTACAGTGTGTCATGTAGCAAAAATGGTTTTGTGAACGGTGAACTCCCTTGAACAACTGCTAAAGCATAAAAGAAAATCCTGATGGCTTCATGTCGCCCCCTTTTTTCATTACATCTACGTGGTGAGTTTCCATGGATGCACTATTGTAAATACAACAAGTCAACAACTACCCAGACATCAAAGCTGATCTGGGGGCAGCAATGATCTCACTTGTGCAGCCAAAGGTATTGAAATTAGGCACCTAGAGTAGGAAGGAAAATGCCAGGGTATGGAGTAGGTATTTCAGGTACGTCATCATCATCCATGTGTGCTGTAGCCTCGATTACACTGCAGCTATAACTGGAAACATGGAAATGTGTTGGGGTCATATGGTAAGAGTCAGAAAAAAAACAAGGCCTGCTGGAAAGTGAATGAGAAACAGAGTCTAATTTATTTCAGACGCTTTTAAACCTTTTCTTTTGGGGATTTTAAGGTAATTTCAGGATCCTAAACAAGGAACCTATTGTTTTATTAAAATGCCTTTACAGTACGTTACTGGGAAATGGTGCAACCTTGGGAAAACCTATGAGAGATCTACTGTCGCTAGCTACCGAGGTTCACCCTTCTGAAACCAAAGTAGCTGTCGATATCAAATGAGCCTCAGAAAATGTGTTTATCCTGCATTGGTTGTATACTGTGCTCATTAACAGAGCCATAACCAAGTAAGCAAATCTGATTATGTTTACACTTTGAAAAACGCCAAAAATAAAAACAGAGCACGTCAACAGAATATGGGACTTCCACTGGGAATTTATACCAGAGGAGCAACAAGACCTTACACTGTATCAGACACTTCACCACAGGAATGTTTCTCCATGACTTAAATGTGAGAGGGTCATAGAGTAAGTGGATGCAATAAAGACACTGACAGTGTGACAGTGACAAACAAAACAGTTCATATATCTACCTCCTGCACACCAGATGGAAATGGTTGCTGGGCCATAGATGTGTGTGTGTGTGTGTGTTCCTCCTCTCAGCGCTGAGACCCTACGGCAGTTTAATTTCATAGTTTAAAAGCAGCTGCTACAAAATATGTTTCTGTTCTCTGTGCTTTGTTTTGTAACTTAGCATGGTCCATGTTAAGTGTCAAACTCTACATGTCTGTGTTTACACTTCTCTGTTTCATGTTCATGTAAGTTTTACATTATATAACAGAGCAGCACCGCGTCTGTTCCTGACATGTCAGTGTGAGTCTGTGTTTCCGCCAAAATTGTTTGTGGTGACAGCTATTTTGGTTTTGCCTTGATACCCTACCACATCCAAGTGCATGCCATTCATGTTTCAACATGTTTCCATATCTTATTATATATAAAAATCATTCTTAATTTTTTTTTCTCTTGTATTTGTATATTAGTCATCAGGGTTTGGATGTGTAAAAAAAACATTTAAAACACAATTTCTTACTTTGTTTAGTGGAATTGTTTTATGTTTTCCTAATTAACTATTTTTGTAACATACAGTACATATGCCTTTACATAACATCGAAATACTTTCATGGGATGTTACATTGTATTTGTTCTGTTTCCACTCTCAACAGCAGTCCTTCCTCCATTGTGAAATAAAAACCGACACAACAGAATAATGTTAAATTCTTGATGATTCAACAGTATGTTAATATTTAAGTCAATTTTGTGTGGTGTTGTCCCATTGCATAGAAAACTACTGTCATGTTTACCATCCATATAATTTATAATGTGCTATTTTTTCACAGTGTTTTTCTACATTGACACATTAAATTGACTCGTCAAAAAAGAAGGATGCCACATCTTCTTTATCTCCACTTTGCCCTCCCGGCTGTTTTCTTTGTTGTGCATTTGTGTTTAATCTCCCTGGTCTATTCTTACACGAGTGAGATCATTGACCGATGTTTCCAGGGCTGCACCCTGACATGCCATTAGCTTCACCAGACCAGCAAGCAACCAGGCGCACTGAATCAATGAGAGATTGTTGAGTGTGTGTGTGTGTGTGTGTGTGTGTGTGTGTGTGTGTGTGTGAGTGAGTGAGTGAGAGAGAGAGAGAGAGAGAGAGAGAGAGAGAGAGAGAGAGAGAGAGAGAGAGAGGTGTTCAAGAATCAGGAGTGCTGGTGGTTTAGGTGACACTGACTGGGACCTGTTAGTAACACCAGTAGAAGCTGAACACACACTGTCTAGGACACAAACACAAATGGAGGCACTGATACACAGAGACAAACATCACACGTCTGCAGAAATTTTACAAGTGGAGCTGATTCTGTCACTCGATGCCTTTGTGTGTGACCTTGTGTTTATTCAAACCAAAAAACTACCCATGTGGGTGCACTCAAAATTACGCACATGCGCACATATCCATACATCCACACTACATACATTTAAATATATGTAGCTCCTGGCAATCAATCATTTAGTTCAGTCTAGCTCAAGAAGTCACACACACATAATTATATTTCAGCAATAGGCGGGTCTTTCATGAGGTGTGCTGCCATGTGAATGACAGAATTGTTGCAGGCCAGTTAACATGTACGTACATCCACACAAATATTCACATACACACACTGTGAAGTATTGTGCAGGGGTGTGGTGACAGTGATTTCAGGCATGACAGGTCGGCCCAGGAAATGTTACTATAGTGTGATAACACAGGCCACAAGGGCCAGTTCATACATTTAATGGCCTCTGCACCTGCAAATAAGGTTTAAACATACACACACACATAGACACAACGTTTGTTTGTACAGCTCTATTTTTAGATTGACTGCACCTTTCTGAATATTTTATGTGAAAATGGACTTTTCTTGCACAAAACTGTACTGTGGTTCTGTTTGCCTCAAATCTAGTCTGGCTTTTCCATGAGCTGTGATCCCCTCTTAGATTTGCACCTAATGTGTCTTTGTGAGACATTTTTGGCATCTCTTGCTTGTTTTTGTGGTATTTTTTTGCATTCCAGCCAAAGACAGAAGGGAATACTTTTATCCAACTGAAGTCAAAACACTTTTATCAAAAATCATGTGTTCCTGATGTTTGTCATTTTACAAATGATCTAAATTCAAGTTTTTCCATTCTTCTTCCCTCATTTTTCTCCCTTGTCCTTAGCTTTACAGTAACTAGGCAGTACAAAATAAAATACTGTGAAAGAGACAGATTTTTTTTATGACGTCTGTCATCCATGTGTGCAAGTTTGGTTGAAGGATGCAACTTTGATAAGATCAAACTTTTTCATTTGATAAGATCAAACTTAAACCTGATTCAGAGAGAGAAAGAGAGAGAGAGAGTCTCTCCACTAACTCTGTAAAATAAGAACAGCTTCGTAATTTATGAACAAGCACAACAGTAACCCAGGGTCTTCTTTACAGTCTACAGTTAACTTCTCTTCTTACTCCATCTCTGCACCTTTCAGTAAATTCAGTTTTAATGATCTCGCTCTCCTCCTCCTACCTACTCCCTCCTACCTCTTTGCCTTTTCCTGAAATGAGATCACTCTTTTTAAACAAAAGTGATAATGATTATTAAAACAAAGCCCTCTAAAATGTATGCAGTCGTCATCCTTGAAGGAGGGACACACACTCTGGGCTCTTCTGTATTTATTTCTTTTTCTGTGCCTTATTAGGTAAAAAAGAGGGGAAAGAGAGTGCTAGTTTGGTTTCAGTTTTACCTTAAACTGAAGCAGACAGAACAACGTGACCAGGAGAAAATGCCGGGGCACCACTAAAGAACAGTGACTGGCAGAATAACAGCCACGTGTGGTTCAGCATAAGTGAGGTTGTGTGTGTGTGTGGCTATGGGAGCCAATGAAGGTATCATGTAGTATGGCTCAGAATGACAGATCCTGAGTGAACTAATACTACTGATCTCACCAACTGATGTAACACACCTCTGCTGGTATGAAACAACTGTGTCGTTTCTCTGCCAATGTCCAGACCAATGTGTGTGTTTATCTAGAAACAGCCTTAAAATAGATCTGGAGGCTGACTCTGCCTGTCTTTATCAGACACATTAAAAAAGACCACAGGAGACACAGGTCACTCACAGATCGCAAGCACTGTAGGTCTGTGTGTAGTGTGCGTGTGAACCCATGTCTCTTTATCTGTGTGTGTGTGTGTGTGTGTGTGTGTGTGTGTGTGTGTGTGTGTGTGTGTGTGTGTGTGTGTGTGTGTGTGTGTGTGTGTGTGTGTGTGTGTGTGATCCTCCCTGTTCTTTATCCACTGCCTCCCACCACTATCTCCACAGAGGCCTCGACAGGCCTTTCAGCTCAGCATGACATCACATGAGATCCTAAAAGAAACTCTGACACTGGCCAGACCAAAAGGGCAAAATATGTTAAAACTGCAGCGGTTTCGCTACAAAAACATTACTCAATTAAATAAACTTGGAGACAATTTGCAGTGCAGCGTTTGACCAATCACGGTCGCAGACAGAAGAAAAACTTTAATTAATTTACACTGTTGAATTTCAGTGATTCCTTTCAGGATTGTGTTTCCATGAGGTTTTCTCCTCCAAGCTCCACATCATGTAGCCCATGGTAGAAATTAGGTGTTATGTCATACACTGTACTTGAAATAATGTTCACTCTTCTATATCCTCTGGCGTAGCCTGAGGGTACAAATCCACTGTGGTTTGCGTGAAAGTTTGCCCAGACCTGACATGACTTAAAGCACAGCTACTTCAAGATGCATTTTCTATAAATCTATGAAAGTAATTTGATTACAGCTGCACAGTGTCCTTCTTTATACATACTGCGGGTAAAGCTACCACAGAAGAAAGTAATGAACGCACAGAAAATGCCTACACATATCACAACAGCGTTTCCTGTGGTAACAAAGCAACAAACAAGCAAGATTTTTATAGAAGCTCACCTTTTAACAAAAACACACAGCGGTAGACTGGCACCATAAGGAGTCTTAAAAGCAGACCATGAGAGGAAACAGGCACATTAAGTTAAACCCCACCAGGGCAGGAGAAAGGAAGCAGTATCTCCAACAGTATACTGCATCCAAATCCCAACAGTGCACAGAGACAGGGAGAGAAGTGCCTCTCTAACTAACGCTAACACTCACCTCTCCACAGTAAGAGGACATGCCAACTACCTGCACATCTTAATCTTACTGAAGCCAACTTTTCTTAACTAAATAAAGCCTATACAATAAAAATAAATACATGAGAATAGAAAAGATGTATGAGTAACAGTAAAAACATGAAATTATGGGGGATGTACTGTAAGCGAGAATATACTGCTACTATAAAGTCAATTAAAGGTAAATAGCAGGAGAGGGAGAGGAGACATGTTGGAAACAAAATGTAAAACAAAAAAAAAACTGGACATTTTTGCAACATCAAAGCAGAAGAGTTACTGCTCTATCACATACAACCAATGGTGCACCATACAGTACTTCTACATAATTTGAGGTAATAAACCAGATGAACAGTCTGGGTACTGTTACAGCATGTAATTCTTCTTAAATGCTTTCCAAAGATCATAAAAGTAATTTTATGAAACATTACATTCATGCAAATATATATCTTTTAAAGGCGGAGGACAGATGTTTTCTTTTTACATGAAAGTGTCACTCAGCTGTTTGGTTTAAAGGCAGTGTCTATAGGAGTAAAGTTAGTCTTACTGCTGCTCTGTCTCTGGAGTCACGAAGCAGTAAAACAGAAGATGGGAGGACCAGAGTCCTGTGTTGTCTTTTGAAATCTAATTTAGACTTTAACAGCTTTGTTTTACAGAAGACTGGCCAAGAAGCAAAAACAGTGCATATAAACAGAGGAGCTCACGTGGAGGTACAGTATACGGGGGCACAGGGACAGGCCAGCAATCGTTGGCATTCAGTCACACACAAAGAGAAAAACACAAACACCCCTAAATTTCCTCTGTACTTCTCTCAATACACACCGAAGCAAACTGCGCTTAAGCACCTTTTCCCATTGTTAATGGTTCTTGACCTGATGATGTCCCGTCATGCCTCTTTGCTCACTTCATGGCAACTCCCACACTGAACGTTGCCATCATCATTTAAAAGATTTAAATTGTAATTGAATAAACTAACAACTCCATGGACAGTAACTGGAGTGAAGCCAGCCTGTTTGCAAAACACACTAGACATTTCCACACCGAAACCACACGTTTACCGAAATCACAAAATGAGCTTTCTTTCTCACTGGAGCTGACTGACAAACACACTATGACAATCTCAACTAGAACCATACAACTCTCAGAGCAGAGAAACACCAGACTGATCCCCAGAGCAAGACTGGATTTATCAAGGTCGTCATGTCAGTGCCTTCAAACTTATTTAAATTACACAATATGGGTGTGTGATTTCATGATGAAGACTGCATTGTTTAAAGTAGGGGTCCTGGGCAGGAGAGGTTTAGGAATCTCTGCCTTGAAGGGAAACTACTGTATATGCGGGGGGCTCCGTGAGGGAAACTAGTGGTACTGGGGGCCCCAAGTTGGATCAAGAGGACAGCTGCATGATTCTAGGGGGTCCCAAATGGGATGAATTAAAGCAGAGATTCAGGATTAATGGGCTTTTAGTACTGTGGTTTTTAAGATCTACAGTATCCTGCACTGAACTATGGTCTTAATTAGTGTACTTACTACATCAACATTGTGTATTCACAAGGCGAATAAACAGTGTAAAACTGAAAGGCACAATTAAATATCCATTTTAGGGAAGCTAAAATGGATATTTAATTTGAGCGAGAAAGGGAGAGAGACAGAACATTTTAGTCCCGTGTAATTTACAGCGTCCTTTCTTCTCTCTGGCAGCTCACTTTTATTTTTCTAAGGAACAAAAACAGAAACAACACAGTAGATCAAGCAGAAGAAAGAAGGACATGGTAAAGAGACAGCGCTCCAGCTGGGTGCAGCACTCTGCGCTGAGACAGCCTGCCTGTCAAAATGATCCACAGCTGGACCAGGAAGTGTTTTCCCTATTCAACATCTGGACTTAGGCCTGTTGAGAGGGTTATGGATATAGATGGGTGTCAGTATCACTCAGACGGATTCACTCAAAGATATGCAAGGTTTACTGGCTTCTATTTATTTTCCCTGATTTATTTTTTCTATCATTATTTTTTGATACAACATTTGGTGTCCAACTTTCTGATTCTGTTTACTTGGCCCATGTCTTGCTTTCCCTCTGTCTGGCTCTCACACACTGCCCTCCAGATGTGCTCCCAATGGCACACAGTCATCTGAAAGATCCCGTTGAGACCTATGCAACAGTGATACAACAGTGATCATAAAATGATCCTGGGTCTGATTTTGAACAAATACCTGAAGTTATGAAATTCCTTCAGGTTCTTTTTTCCGCTATAAAATCTGAGCATTTTCAACAGATGACCATGAAGAAGGATGGTGGAAATGGTCAGGGGAAAAAATGGGGCAGGAAGGTATGACGGGGGAAAAGCTACACGCTGGGATTGCTTGCCTAAATCCCAAAATTAAATATGGGATATGCATTATATTTTACATTTTGTGATTAACATCCAGTATATAGTTGTTGGAAAGTAGCACAGATACACATTTGTATCCGAAAAACACACATGGATGTGTTCACATCTACACATGCTCCTTAGGATTACACTGCCCGCTTGAGTTGAATATGTTGTCATCTAATTGTGCAACAAAATCAGGGCAAAAATATATACACAGTGAGTCATTTGGCTGAATTTAAACATGTCCGAGCCAAACTGAACTGATAACACTGCAGGCTTAAAGCTTAACGTGAGAACTGTAAGAGAAGATGGCAAATAGTGTCTGAGAGTGTATTGTGTTTAAAAACATGTTGATTACAATTTATTATAGAGCCATTTATAACTATAATTAGAAGCTTATTTTATTTGGAACAAAACTGCTGAGTGTACAGTTTATGTTCAAACTACGCCTTACACCCTGAAACAGTGAAATTGTGATTATTATTTTTCTCTTAATCAGTCCAGATGATTCTCCACACTGCTCCGGCTGCCCATTTGGGTATTGTTCAACAGTGCGGGCTGGCCTAAAGATGAGAAGATGAGAACACTTGGCTTAGTGTAAGATATATTTGGCAAATAGTGGAGAAGAATTAAAAAAGCTGAGACAGATGAGCTTAACACAGTGTTCTTGGCCTCAAAATATCTATGGGCTACCTTCACAGACCCCTAATGTTCTTGGGATTTGTATTATCTTTGGCAAAAACAACAGCCTAACAGAAGACAGGCAGAGACAGGTGTGTTTAGCTGTAGCTGCATACTCATGGTATTAGGATATTACTGGCCAATACTACAGGCCTAGCCAGACACGATGGCCGTCAGCTTTAGAAGATCTTTGGCAAATACTAGCGAGCAGTGAAAGACAGAGACAGGTGAGTCCAGTTTAGCGCTCTTGGCTTTGGAATGTCTTTGGCAAATATCAAAACTGAGTAAGTGGCAATGGCAGCTGCACAGAGAGTGTCTATTAGAAAAGAGGATTAACCTAGAGCTGTGAATTTCTGCATCCACAGCACAATGATCAGGCCATTAATATAGTTGTTTTACTGGTGGGTGATATATTTTCACTGCTATTTTGTCTTCTGACATACAGTAGTAGTAAAAAGCATCTTTTGTTCACTAGTAGCTGAATTATATACTTCTCTTTGGCCTCTGGTCTGACAGTGGTGTTATCCATTATATGCAGTGTGAAAGCAGGTGAGAACAAAGTGAGAGGGCAGAGATGCTGTATACAAAAATGACAAGCCAGACAAGCTGTGGAAGCTGGCTTACACAGCAAAATGGCTTATCGAATTATGAATTACATTCCCCTGATCGCAGACTAATATAATTGTAGATACAGGAAAAGAAGCGCATTGGTGGCTGAGGGCTTAAGACACAGGCAGGAGACTGGCTCTCTCTCCTTCATTTCCTGTCATTTCTGCTGCCTGCTTTGTGAAGAAAGCCTAAATCAGTCAAATCAATCAAATATGTACAGTAACCTTACAGCACAGATGTGACATGATGAATTGGTTTAACAAAAGAGATTCCATTACCGCCTGATTTAAAGAGGATGGAAACACCAATTCTAGATCAGGGAATCTTCAACTTCTTTTTGAAGTTGATCATTTGTTGATCACGGTGATTAATATTTTTTACCATTCACACCTGTGTCCCCCCTTCTCCGTCATCTGACGCACTTCAGCAGGCCAAATGTTTACATGTTCTTTTGTAAAAGCATGGTGCCACCAGTTTTTTGTAACTGGGCTATCAAATTTTCCCTCCTTCAAATGCAGGCTTGTTTAAACATGCTGTTCTTGTTACACGCAGGTCAGTTCCAAGTAAGCATGCTGCCCATAATAGGTTTCATTTCAAAGGATAAGCTAAAAACAGGCAATAGATCATTTGATGACAGTATTAGTCTTGCCTAAAATCTGGTAATTGACCTATACCTCCTATACCATTAATGACCATTTATGTAACTGATACATTCGCATATTTCTGATAATATGAGATGCAATTTGTTGGGTGTGCGCTTCATTGGGAGGTTAATTACCTCATAAATTATCAATGTGATAGTGGACTGAATGTAAATGTCTACATTTTAATGACAAAAATACATCTCACTTCACCGACATATCCAGCAGTAAATATCCAGTAACTGAGCAACAGACTATATACCTATGCACCAGTTTGAGGTAAACTGACATCATGATTGCACATACATGTACTGTACAACTGTTTCCTGGGACACGTGGCTGTGCACAAGCATCAGGATCTGTACATACAGCTCACAGATCTCATTATCTCTATTCATAGAATACAATGTAAACAAAATGAAAACATATACTTCAACCCTACATAAACTTCCGTCACCCAACTCCTTGCCAGTGCACAAGGAGCCAACTTCCAGACCCAAAATAGCTTAAGCAGCTGCCAGTGTGAGGTCTGAGTATGTGTGTGTCCTTGCCTACGTGTAGGTTTGTGTGCATGTGTTGACTAGGAGTAAGTATTAAGGTGAACGAGACGATACCCCATGCAACAAATAAGCAACAATTTTCTTCGCCTCTTTTGCATGCGTACTGCATGTCAATGAGGAGTGCAAGTTAATGTGCAAAATTAAAGCTTAGGTGAGCTAAGCTTTCTTTCTAGTGCATTGTGGAGGGGAGTGCGTAAATCAGTGCCACTGCAGCAAAACAAAAACACCACTGCAATGCCGCAATCCAGGCTAATTGTGTTTATTGTGGCCTATCCTTGTGGCTTTCTACTTGAATGCACGGGATTGCACTACAGCACATGCATGGGAGGACTCCACCATGGAGACACAGAGAAAAGGCCAGTCAAACACTGTAATTATCCTGGTTGAGGGCCTTTCAACAGGGTGAGATCTCCCCTCTGATAAAAAGAGAAGTGGAACCAATTAACTCAGCACAACACAAAAGCTGTCTCACAACCTTTCTTCTTTGCATGATAGCTTGTTTATCCAAATCATGGCTTCATTTCATTTGCTGTGTACTGTGATGTGCTTACGTGTATGCGGGTGAGTGCATCAGGTCAACCGTGTTTCAGTTTGTACCTTTTCCCTACCTCAAACACAACAACGACTGTGCCACTACTTGTGAACACACACACACACACACACACACACACACACACACACACACACACACACACACACACACACACACACACACACACACACACACACACACACAGAGAGAGGCCCATTAAATAGTCAAATGGGCGTTGAAAAGACTTCACTGTGGGGAATAGAGCATTAAGCCAGACACTGGCAGTTCATAACACTGAAACACAAAGGTGGTTTTGTTGAGGCACGGGTTGATTAGTTGAAATGAATAGTTTAGTACCTCAGTGTTCCTCTGCAGAGAATAATTATATCGACAGAGAATTCACTGTAAGTGTTGAAACGTTGTGATTGCATTATACTAGTGGGACAGCTTCGCGACAAAGCTATCAGCATGGAGGAAATATCCCTCGGATTCCAACGGTGACTCCATTCTCTTAGCTTTCACTTCTAATCTGCTCTCAAACCTAACTTTAATTTCTATTCCTCCATCTCATTCCAAATATCCTCTTCTCATCATCCATTCTTCTTTGTCTATTTCCTCTTTCCTCCCTTCTCACCATACTTCCTTCCCACATACATCCCCTCTGCCAACTTTTATCATTTCTCAACTACAGCCCCCTCAGTGCACACAGACACCAAACCTCTGCTCTGTATTATCAGTTTCCTGCCTATACCACCTCTCTCGCTCCACTAACATTTAACTTTCTGTCTTGCTCTAATGAAAATGCAGCTACTTATTTGAAAGAAAGTTAATCTCAATACTTATTTGTTTCAGTATATTGCAGTTGATAGCTCTGAACTCTGGAGCAGAAGAACTCCGGCTGGACTTTTTTTTTTTCACTTTTGAGTTTTTAACTATCCGCAAGCTCATTGATGAGAAAAGGATCAGCAGATTAATTAATTATCAAAATAATCATTAGTTGCACCTGCACTAACATTTAGTGGAAGTACCAAAACTGAATCAACCAGCTGTGTGTGTGTACGTGTGTACTGTATGCTATGGCCACATGTGTTCCACATGTGTTTGATATCTCCGCCAAAGTACAGTCCATCGAGCGAACAAGATATCGGTTGTTTTTACTGGTCTCATCAAATGGGATTCAGTTTGACACTAAAGATAAGAACGGCAAAGTGATTCATTGAAAAAAGAAACTCCACTGCATTTTTTCTACAGCTGTGCGTCAGTATTCATAGTAAAACTTCAGGAACATCTAAGAAACTAAACATGGAGCAGTGATGCTTTAACATTCTCGTCTGGTGCCATCAAGTGAAGTGATCTATAGTTTATCTGTCCCTCTTTCATCTCTCAGGCATGTTGTTACTTCCATTTGCCTCCCTCGCTTTCTCTTAGCTTTTTCCATCCTTCATTCTTGCTTTTTGTTTCTTTCAACCTCACTTTCTTAGCAGGAGAGCTGCACACACACTGACACCATTTGACAGAAAGCCACAGAGACCTAAAAGGTTGTGAAGCAAAAGTTTGGAGAGCTATTATTAACAGAACAATACAAAGTGCATTCCTAGACAGAAAATAAAGTCAGGCACTGATTGAACTGTTAAGGAAAAGAACAAACACGTTGGATCGGTTACCATTACTAATTTAGTCCCTTTCAGTTGGTCCAGGTCTTTGAGAAATGTATTTTAAACAAGCATCTATACAACTGTTACAGATAAAGAAAAACATGCTAATAAGCAGAAGAGTGATAGTGATATGAAAGCCTACAGAATCTGTCACCTACTCTGTTGGTCATAAGAGGTAAAGCGACAGACTTACAGCCATGTAATTCAATTTACACGCCACATTGCCAGACACATGCTGCTGCTGCCAAAGATAGTTCAGCCCAAGATGCATAGATGTAGGACCTGAATGACCACAAATCACAAACTGTGTCTGAAAAACTCAGATTGTGTAATAGTCATCCTGAAACAAAGTGAAATAAGAACTTAAACAATTGTAAAATCATGGTGAGAGCAACAATTAAACTGGTAACTAAGTATTTTTCCTGATCCTTTTAAGAAAAAAAAAAAAAAACACACACAAACTTGATGAAAGATGTGGACTCTTTCCAGTTTCTCCTTTATGAGGGAATTGTTCATGGATCAAAGAAAATGATAAAAACAGCCTTTGATGTATCGTCTATTATGTGATTTTTTTTTAAATAAAAACTTTTTTTTAAGAGGGTAATCTTGCAGCTGAAAGGGTAACTACTAGGGCACCTACACAAAAATCAGAGTATATCAAAGACCATACGACCTTTCATAAGCAGCTCATCAAGGTGAAATCTTGAAAATTTGAACTTGGGGCGAACAAAACTTCCAACAAACTGATTTTGTTTTGGTTCCTGCTGCCAGCAATTTGAGCATTGCCTGCTTTAATGCGACATGTTTTCCACCACAGAAATAAAGAAACTCTCACAGACAGCTAAATAAATGTTGGTGTGTGATGATTTCACTGGTAACCATGGTGTTTGCATTCATGCATTTATCTGGCTTTACTTTATAGTTAATAAATCCCGGGTCTGTTCCAGGTTTTTTACTGGATGGAGGTGAGTCAGTGCCAGGACAATTTGGCCCTCCTTACATCTGCCATGTCATCTTTAAAAAATAATTGGAGCCAGGGAAAATTCAACCATATGTCAGTTTACATTTTCTTGTAGAGACAACTTCACTTTACAGCTTTTCATTCTCTTGTCCTTCACACATCTGCTGTCCATCTCTTCTCCCCATCTTCCCTTTATTTGGAAAAGGAATAACAACCTGTCTCCTTTTAAAATACACACACACAGAGACGCCACATGCATTGTTAACACATCTCACTGCTATCATTCCTTTCGCTATCTGACCCAGTGACTAACCCAATCAAAATCTACAGACAGAAGGGAAAAATGAAAATAGAAGCATGTGACGCGTATGAAAACTAACAGAAACAAGAGACTAGATTGGTTCCATTGGTTTCCATTACGCATCTAAACCCATTAAAGTCCAGATGTTGACCTTGGCATGACAAATTTTGAATATACAGTACATCTAACTCTAAATGCCAATGGATGCCAAGCAACAAACAGAGAGAAACCGAGAGCCTATTTCATATTGTAAATGGAGTCTGGAGAAGACTGTCAATCTGCTGGACCCTAAACTTTAAAGCATCCTTGTAAAGCAGAAGCTGGAGCCAGCTGTCCCCAGAACGGCTGCCTGGTCACACAGCCTTAAAATTACAATACTGCCACTTGATGAAACAAGCCATTCCATGTGTTTCCAATAGGGCATGATGAATCAACCCTTCAAGCCTGCTTCAGACACAGAGCAAAGCATAGCAGATATACTGTGTAACGGAGCCTGCAAACAAGCACACCCTTACATGACATCTGTTCAGTTACAATGGCACTTGGCAGCTCGTTTGCGGCCTTAATGAGGTAATGAGAAACATCAGTGTTTGAAAGACCTTCAATTTAGGTCATCACTTCTGCTGTAAAATGTAGACAATTAAAAGCTTAATAACTGTTAAGGAAAAAGTTAGACATTTTGGGAAATATGCTTGTTTTCTAGATGACAACATCACCACACACTAAGTAGCAAACTACTAAGAAAGTTGTGGTTTTTTGGACTATCTCTAAGTGGATTTTTTTTTTTCAGACATTCTTTATGCTATGCTATGCAAACCGCCACCTGGCTCTGAAGACACTTGCAAAGTGTTACTCTCATATCAACCATTTTCACTGCGCCAAACCTTAGATGAAGCACAGGAATGTTGAAGCTATTAGTTATCCACATGTTCTCAGGCAGCTTTAGGGAGACAAACTGTATAAGCAGATGCAGTGTGATGCAGTGCACTATTGTTCCATCATATAAATCAAGAGCCAGGGCTTGGAACACTTCTCAGTACAAACCGCACTCGCCCTAATCACTTTAAAGCTCATTATTGTGAAAATCAATCAGTATCAAACGTTGATTGATGTGCTGAGACATGCTGTATTTTGTATTTTAAATAATTCAAAGTTAAGTTAATGACTCCTTCTGTTTCCTGCAAAAACAATTTCAGTCGAGGTGGCTGCATATCTTCCACGTTGTTGTCAGCAAAACCTGGTGACCTTTCTCGGTGTAAAAACATTGGCCGGTCATCGGAATATGAACCCCACATTGACAAATAACTCTACCAATGACCTTTAGCCAAGTGTTAAGACCTGTTTCTCTCATTATATGTATTAAAAAGGGTTTGACCATGGATGTCTTTCACTCACAGTGACATACACACAGAAACCCACACACTGACCCTGAGTTGCTACAAGACTTGTGATAGCATGTGTTCTCTGCCACACTTCAGCAAAAGTAAACATCTTCAGTCTGTCATCATTTGGACTCAAATTAAAGGACATGCTCAGTTAGCCTCAAATGACGGGAGGAGTGAAGAAAAGATGAAGAGACATCGAGGGAGGACAGAATGTGAAATCCAGACAGGGACACAGACGGAGATGAAGCGATACAACGAAACAAAAATAAAATAAAACTAAGAATTTTATTGCGTCAGTCTATTCTGACTTCTTGTGTAACATTGCATTCATCAACATTTTACCTGTGTGTGCACCACACACTGTAAATCTGCTCTGTCTTTAGTGATCTACCCTCAAAAATGACAAGTGTAGGAGCCCTAAATGCCTCATGGTGTTTGAATAAAAACACACATATGCTGCCAAAGAACCACACGATTCATACCATATGTAAACCAATACGAATCCAGACAAATGCACACACACAGACAGGCACACAGTGGAAAACAACTACTTGTGATAAATCACTGTACAGCAGGATTCCACTAAATAGTGAGGAGTGGGCCAGTGGGGAGCAGAGGGTGGTCCACATGTGTGATGCTCTCCGTGTGATTTCTGTGATTCCTCTTTCCTTTAGGGGATGGGAGATCAGGCAGAACTAATGGTGCTGCTTTTTGTTAGAGCTGAGATTAACTCCTACAACGCCACTGAACATCTGCCTAGATGCGGGATGTCTGGAGTTGAAAGGGGAAGCATGGGCTTTAAATTTGACCAAGAGGTTGGTTGTTTGGAAGGGTTTCAGAGGGAGTGTATGGATCCTGTGTTGTTACTTGAGATGGCGTTCACACGTTAAATCATTGTAAAGTGAGGCGACGTGGTTACAGACGCATACGGGCACACACACAGCGTTGAGGTCATGGCTTACTTCTGCAGGGTCAGGGTGAGGTTGTCAGTGCAGCTCTTGATCTTGTTCTGGGCCTCCAGGTGGTTCATGCCGTCTGTAGCGATGCCGTCAATGGACAAAACCATGTCGCCAACAGCCATACCAGCCTTGGTTGCCTTCCCGCCATCCGTCAGCTGCAAAAAACCACAAAACAGCTTGAATCATCACCGGCAACATTACAGTCAGGATTATTAAGCAGGAGGGTGGGTCAAGGTGATGTCGAAGCTTCACATCCACTCTGTAGTTATCACAAGATTTATGGATCCATTCCATAACATAAGTATTTGGGCAAAGCTAATGAAAGACCAGGTTCTTTACCACATAATGGAGGGTCTACTGTACATTCAGTGATGGGTTTTTAATGGCAGAACCCTCATCTTTAACTTACTGTTGTTTATTCTTTATGACCTGTTGTGATGTCGGGCTTACAGCTTTCAGAAAGAAGAGAAGTGTTCCAAACGTCTCTTAACACACTGAGAAGAGCAATCACACTTTGCAGAGGTAGGTTGTTTAAATAAATGGAAACTTTTTCTTTTTTTTATCACAATATGTGCAGTATGAATTTAGGAGAAAACGATTGATTGAGGAAACATTGAATAGATCACATCAAATACAGAAATAATGAATTGAAAACCAAAAATTCCTGGATGCAGCTTTGGCTCAGTGTGGGGCCAAATTTCAAAGGCACCAGCAGCAGCAACAGCATCTTTAAGAGTTTACACCACTCCTGTTTTGTAATGTCTACATCTGCTTCAAGCAAATAAATTAAGCTTATCCTGACACATACTTCACTGTTACAATAAAGATCAAGTAAAGTGAATCTAGTCCCAGTAAAAAGCAATTATGCCATTTATTCACCGTACAAAATGCTGTTAAAAAGGTGACAAATAGCTAATGGGACACTACATGGTGGAGACAAACACCAGTTTTATGAGCTTTGTGGAAACAACAATTACAAGCCAGACATCTCTCAGTTTGCACACATCATAAAATGTACTCCATTTCTCTTGTCTCTGGTCTCAGTGTCTTCCATGATTTTTGAGGGATGCTTTAAATATCAGCATCTAAACAAAGTGTAATTGCTAAACTTCCACTCTGGAGGAAGCTGGTTAATTTGAAACAGATTCAAGCCACACAAAAGACCTCATGTTGAACCACAGGCCTGGTATTTAATACCAACCCTGCTGTTCAACATGGCTTCAACATGCACAAATCCTGTGCTCTATCAATTCTATTCTTGTCAGCTATGTTGTATATAACTAGGATTATACAGCAGGAACAATCATGACATTTTCAGCTAAAAAAAATGCATTGTTGTTCATTTATTTCTGAGTAATGCTCAACATATTTTTTAAGCATGTGTGTAGAGAACAGTTGCGAGGCAACTAGGCATTTAACGGGCACATAAATTGGCTTGAATCCGTAGAAAAATAAAATCAAATTAGATTAAATGAGCAATTGTGGGTTCTCTATTTATGTGCATTGTGCTATAACTAGCCTAATTTCCTCCTTGGTAAAGTTAAAGTGTTTTCCAAGTTGATTTATACACATAAGACAGACATAATTTGAATGAAATGGTGGCACACATGGAAAAATGAGGAGAAACAACAGATTTTAATTTAATTCCTGCAGCAAACAGAATGGGTGGCACAATGTGCTAACATGTGACATAGAAGCCAGCGTCTGTCTTTGCAGCAGCCTGAAGAAGAGTGACAAAATTGGAAATGTACAATGCATCTGATGTTACGCTCTCTATCTCTCATCTTTTTCCTATGACACCAAAGCACTGTATGTAGGAATGACACAAAGGCATTACCATGACAACTTCCTTTCATGACAGTTATTGATAGGCTGTGAGCATACTGTACAGCCCAGGTATAAGCAATACAACAGACAAACAGCTCGGTTTTGTGTGTTTGTTTTCATTATTAATACAATGGCACCTGGATATTGGTTATTGTTATTAGAGAACAAAGGCAGCTTGCAGCTGTAGCTCTGACCATTATTGGTCACATACAAGGTCCAAGTGTGTCCAGAGAGGAGTGAGGTCATTTGTTTCTTTTGACACCATGAAAAAAGGGTCACACAGACCACTTCCCTGAACACACACATACACACACAGACCCTTTTTGTGGTTGCTCTTGCTAAGAATTGGCTGTTAATCTTACCCACCATGTAACACTGCAAGTGTAGTTATTGAATTTTGTGGCTCTATAAGAAAATGGGTTTCTGCTGAATGTAAAGTGACACTTGAGGATGAAAAAGTGTAACAAGGGTTTAGAATAAGAGACATCTTTGGTGTGTTATAGCCCCCTCTCTGTCTATTTCCTTTGCCTCTATATTTGTCTCTCACCCACACACACACAGAGACAGACACAAGCAGGGCTAATAAAAGAGGCTCTGCACCCGGATTAGTGTTAAGGCTCTGTGGCCCCAACCTTTTATAGTCATATTAGCCCAACACACGCAACATCACTCACCACCACTCTCAACCACAGAGGGCAGGAAGAAGAGGGTAATAAGGGATCGACTTGACATTGATTAAAATTGCGTAGGAGAAGGGAAGGAGGGGAGAAAGAGAGGGAAAGGGGAGAAAAAAACATTACTGGGTCCTTTGAATCTGTGGGCTCTTTCTTCTGTCCATTTGGACCCATTTCTTGGGGTGTGTTCATGCTAACCACTCTGGCACTATTACGGACCATACTCTCACCACAAAATGTTCAATTATATGTTTTCCCTAATTAGTGCGCTGTTCCTGCCCCTCACCCACACAAATGTTACCTCTCTCTCTACATGCATAGAGAAACACTCACTCAAACTCATGAAACACTGCTCTGTTTTCCTCTGAATCACAGGAACTGCACGCATACAAGAGAGTTCAACTGATTTTGAACAGGAGAACATACATCAGACAGAAATGGGAAAACATGTCTAATTCATGCTGTAAGTATTTAATCTGTATTTAATGTGTATTGTGTGTGTTAAGTCTAAAGGATCATTTTCTTGCTGGTAGGAGATCTGTTTCCAAAAGCAAGCATTTGTTTTCAATCACTTTAATTAAAAAGATTTCAGAGCTCAAAGTAGTTTCCATTTTCATATCAAAGAGAGGGAAACAAATCACTGAAAAAATCTGAAACAGAAATCGAATGAATCCAAGCCGGAGAACTTTCAGAGTATTTGATTTATTGGCTTTGCTGCTTTGTCCATGACAGAAAACAGCAGCTTAAACAATGCATATTTCCAATGGCGAATAATATGCAGAAGAATGTACACACACACACACACACACACACACACACACACACACACACACACACACACACACACACACACACACACACACACACACACACACACACACACACACACACACAAACACACACACACACACACAACCATATGATGAAAGGGATAAGAGGAGAATAAATATCTCTCTTCACCATGGTCCTGTCAGACCGAGACCTGTTAATCTCAAAACCTGAATTTGCACCAAAGAGAACAGCAGGAAGAAAAAGGCTGCAAAATGGGCAAATATGAATGAGTAAATAGAAAAGCCCACTCTAATAAAAATTTAGGAGAAGGGCTATCAATGAGGTGACATTTATCCCTCCTCTCCCTTTGCTTCAAATGAACAGGAGGCATATTATAACAGCTACTCAAGGGTTTTTGTCACTTCAACGTACGTTAAAGTTCGTTTTGGGACATTTGCTGAAACGACTAATCCTGTCTTTTTTTTCCTGGGAGGAGAAACATCCATAGAAACACAGAATCTGTGAATAAATCAAACAGAAATATTCCTCTATTTCAAAGTGAGGCCCTTAGATGTCCATAATAATCAATGTCTTTGTGCAGTTGTCACTATTACTATGGTTGCATTTATATGTTATTCAATTTTTTTTCAATAAAATCTTCTATATTCTGTATTTACATAATATGCCATATTTGTGCAAACCCCCCCTACCTCATTATATATTCATACAAAAGTGAAAGGGTGAATACTTATGTCATCACTTGTTCAAAAGAATCAGAAACACACATGAGCTGTGTTAAAGTGTGTTCATACGAACTTGCCATTGTGCTCCCAGCTATGTGAGTTGTCAACACTATGCTGTCTGATTTAAGTGCTTTGAAAAAAAAAAAGCTTTTCCACGCATACTGTAGCAGTAAATGTTTGCTGGAGTTGCAGCAACATTGTCTGGTTTGAGCATAACACTGACCAGTTGAGGAGCTTGGAATAATGGCTGCTTTCAGCACCAGGAGTGACAGAGATGACAGGCAGATGGTTCATGTCACGCTATGACTGAAAAGCTGAGAGCAGGAGACACAATTACCTCACTCACACACCCATAAAAGCTGCTTCCATATGCCAGCCTTCAGAAATATTTACTTCACGTCAACCTTACCGCATCTGGACACAAGACAAGGCTATCTTTAAAAAGATATCTTTAAATGTGAAAAAACACGTCAGGAAATGTTCTTGTACTTCATGTTAAAAACTGTACTTTGGAAAGATTGTCCAAATATTGCACAATATTTTTCTATTAATAACATTTTATCAGCACCCTTATCATTTATTCACAAGCTCCCCACTTAAGAGGCACAACAGGGACAGACAGCTGCAGTGCCGTGATCACTTAGCAACACAGACAACAGCAAAAATAACAACCAAAAAGTTGCACGAAGAAGCAAAGACAGACTGAAGGTTAGTCAGACAAGAGTGGATGAAACACATGGTGGAGTGAGACAAATGAAAGAGGTACAGGGAGGGACGGAAAGAAATTAACAGGGAGAGAATGGGAAGATTGAAAACCTGCAGGAGACAGAAGCAGGGACTCAACCCAACAGTAAGCTCCATCAGTAACACTTAGTAAACTGTGATGGGTAACATTAAATTTGCTATTCATGGTCCTGAACGAAGTAAATCAAGCAGTTATGTCAGCGGCATCATGGAAACACACGAAACAGGACCATCTGACAGAATCCACTGCTCCTTCACAACTGTCACATCCATCTTTTCGATCCTCTTTGCCACTGGCTGACTGATTGCTTGAGGTTTACAAGTCAGGTTCTTGAAAATGATGAACAGACGGAATATTCTGCAGTCTGTTGCATTGCTAATGTATAGAAACATACAGTCCCTCCTCTGTGAGCTAGTAATCTATCAAAGGGGGGGAAACCCGGAAATGAATTGACAGTATGACTATGCCAAACATGATACAACAATATAAAATAGAGAAGTGAATGAATGAATTCAATAGAGACACTGGAGATCATATTCTTTATAGAAAAGGCAGCGCTCCAACTGCCAGCTAGAATCAATATAATGTTATACAGCAAGTTTTTAAAAGGCCTCAGCCCACTCGAAAAGACTGAACATTCCTGTAACAGTATATGCATTGCATTCAGTGTGTTAGCGCATGTGCACGTCGTGTACCCATGCAAGCGCACCCCTATGCTGGCACACTAACACACACATACTTTCAATCTAATGAAAGCATCTGAAAATAATGTTTTTTCTCTCCCTAAAGGTCTCTACAGTAATAACCATTGCCTGACTTGTATGTTAATGCTCGAAACCCTAATAAGAAAAGGCTATACCGGATTGAGTTCCCATAGATAGCTCAGCTGCCAAACTCACAAAAACACACTGTACACATTAAACATAAAACTTTGCACACAAGATTGAGAACCTGGAGATCTTGCTTACGAGCAGCTTTCCCCCATTCAAGCAGACTCCAACTCTGATACAAACTGACACGCATTATTAAGATTCAGGTGCTTTGCTCCAAAGAAACTGCACATTACTCCTGTGATATGTTTCGATATAATCTTATCTCTGATGACGATAGTGTCCAACAGAGGGATGTAAAAGTCAGCGCTTTGTCTATTCCCATAGATATGTCACATGTTTGAGTTGTTAGATAAAAACAATACAGTACAATACATCAGTGGCATGTGGCGGCTGTTAGTTACAGTCCCACCCCCTGGCTCTGTGTGCAATTCAGCCACACCAACATCAAGACTCTGGACCAGAGAGTCCGTCTGAAGCAGACAGACTTGGACCAGACATAATTTCATGACAGTAGCAGTTGCAGATCTCTTTTAAATTCAGTGCCTGGTATCATGATTTCTGCTGCCTGTCTTTCCTGAAAGTATTTCTCCTGCATCTTGCTGCTCTCTGCCTGGACAACTTATCTTTTCTCCTTCTGGACTGAAGAAGTATGAGGCTTATTCTTCTGAACTGACACTAAACCTGTGCAAACAAAAGTGCAGTAAAAGGAAAAAAATTATATATTAAGTAGCACTTTTGTCAAGAAGTATCAATAACCAACAATGACACACTCCATTTTCATGCCTCAGTGTAGACTTTCTGTTTGAGTCATCATCTGGACTGTAGGTGAGCACTGTACATTCACAGATATACCGCTAACTGAACTAAGAGCCTTCCTGAAGGAGCTGCTCTATTTGTGAAGCAATGCGATGTCTCCAACATCTCAGACTTCGAAGAATTTGCTTCTTTACATGCTAATGCTCACGGCTCTCATCAGATCAGATGTTAGAGGAGTTGGAGCTGAAACAGGGATAATCCTAGCAAACCTTGGCTATCACTAGTCACTCAGCACTTTTGCATTGTAAAAGCTAATTGCACTTTGCTGAACTAGAAGTGAGCAAGTCAGCCTTCAAGACCAGAGTCAGTGATGTGATTTTCATGGTGCTGAGGGACTTGGGCAACCATATAAACACACAACTGGATTGTGTTTGTCCATATAAAAGCACAGTCAGTTACTTGTGGGCTATAAGTGGCACTTTCTTACAGAGTGCGTAATGAACCCAAAATGGTGGTGGAAGTTACAGATTGCATCGTGTTTCATGTGTTTACACATTCTAACCTAAATATTATGGTCAACATCCGAAAGGATAAAGCTGGGCAAACGATTTAGATGTGTTAGAGAAATAAATATAAAACAATTATACTTTATAGTCTGAGGAAACTGATGGGAGATGTATTTCTCTGTACAAGTGACTCTGGGAGTAAAGACTTTAATATTTAACAAGGCATGAGTCTGGTTTTTAGTCACATAAAGAATAATTACCACTAATAATCTCACCGCTATAACTTTATGATTGTTCTTGTAGTTGTGGCAAGATATGGAAGGCTTCCTGTAAACGTCAATAAACTGAAATTCTCAGGGCCAAACTGCAAACAAACATTTGTAAATGTTATTTAAAGCTTGCTGAAATTCACTCTGGTTTAAATATCACCATCATTGACTTTTTCTGATATTCTGCCATTTGGCATACTGCACTAAACAGGAGAGGGGACAGCTACTGCTGTTACACTAGCCATTCACTTTTGCTTCTTTTGGACGTCTTACCAACAACCATTTCAGTTTTATTTATGTCAGACCTTTTAGTCAACCAAAATTATTAGGAATAAACATGATACCAGACATGAGGCCAGTATCCTGAAAGGAAAGCAAGGGAGACACGGCAGGATTAGCAACTACTGTGGAAAATACATTATAGCTACTTTAAACAATAGGGTATTCAACTCTCTTCATTGTGAATTCACTGAAGCACATTATGACCTAGCTGTGCTTGTCTGCCAGGGTTATAAAAATTTCTGGCCTCAAATAAATCTGTTCATTCCAGTTTCCTTGAAATAGCATTCTTCAAAAATGTGTGCTTTCATTAAGAAATAAACTGTCCAGGTACGCTGCGTGTCACATCCTCTTAAGGCTTATTCTCTCAGTGTCATTATCATTCCTCAGATGACAATACAGATCAGTTACTTGATGAAATCGCTTAAAAAGTTTTGGTCACGACCTAAGTGACCTAGCAGACTTTTAACAAGTTCATATCTTAATTAAAGTAAAGTAGATTATCGCTCAACACCACTGTGATAGATATGACTGCCATTGCTTTTGGCTGCTGAAAGTATTTTAAGTGCGATTTTCATTTCAGCACAGTTCCTGTATCGGCATGTGCGGCACTGACATGGCTTTTACAATGGATTAGTCAGTCCATTACGGGTGAAGACAGGGATGGAGTGATGAAAAATATTCCCAAAAAGCTACCCCTTGCTTTTCTCTTAATTTATCACTATAATATAAGTGCTTATAAATACTTAATAAAAATAGAAAAACATTGATATCTCAAAAGGTCATCTGAACAACTAATGTTGAAATTTTACATCAAATCTTACAAATTTTAGGGAGTCTAAGATGAATTGCTGTGCTGCTATGAACTCAGAAAGGTTTCGTCTGTTTGACTGTCCAAACACAACAAGTCTGCCTGAGCCAGCACACACACATGAACACTGACAGATTGATTTGTGGGAGAGGAAATGATAAGTTGTTGACTCTGGCTCTGGGATTATTTCACTAAGATAGACAGATACTCATAGGGAAACAAGGGACTTGTTTGATTAAGACAGATTAAGCATAAGTATTATTAAGTCATATGGAGGAGCTGTCAACAGGCTCAGGCTCTATGGCATGGAAGGTTAATGCACGAAGGTTGCTGCGTCACAGTTTTGAGACCTGGTCAGTGTGAGGGCAGGTACTGTAAGAGGAAGAAAGAAATAGAAGCAGGGGGAGGGAGAGGCAGAGAGAAAAGACCGAGACTATGTTTAGACCTGAACAGTCTTTGAAACAGACCCATCGCTGTGGCCAGTTGTTATCGTCGGCTGTTGAAAAGCATCTCTGGGGAGGCGGGAGGCAGCGATCGCTGATGCAGTTCCGGGAACCACATTCTTCCATGAAAAGGTTTTATTATAGATTAACTGTCCATTCATTTTACTGCAGTCACTGCACTAACTTTATCACCTGTGATAACAAATTATTCAAAACCTGTTCTTAGATTTACAGAGATTTCTTTATATAGCTCTACTAAGTTGCATTATTATGGACATGATGCAGTGTGATAATTCATAAAAAGCTAAACTATCACAAAAGCATACATTAGGGTTAGTGTTACATAAAAACAGTCAAACACAATATATGATTGTTCTCAAGGATACACTGTGCTCTGGGTTTTTTTTTGTTTTCTTTGCATATATCTCTGCCATGATACTATCCTACTGATCAATTGATCGTGAGAACTCAGCCGGTAGAAGAAGGCCACTAACAAGTAACCAAGGGTTTAAACTGAATCTGAAACCCTGGTTTCACAGTGCTATATAAATACATTCAGTTGTTTTGCCAGACGTTAAGTACACACACAGTACATTTTGGTGAGTGACACCAAAAGCAAATACAAACACACACACATAAATCTTCAAGTCATTGTAATGTTTCATCTCAATCATAATACTGATATATTTATTTATTGATTGTTTTTATATACCCTAAATGTAGTCTGGGAGATATTCAGCCTCAACATGAGCACAGATCTGAGATCGTTCTGTCTCATAAGTGGGCGTGGTCATGGGAGCTGACCTATGAAAAGATGCCTCTATTCTTGGAAGCTTAATGCATCTATTCCCCAGTGCTGCCTTCCCTTAAATTATTTTAGGAGGGCACTGTAAATGGGTTGCCCTTGGAAAGGTTTAAATATTGATTCACTGATAGTAACTGGGAGTAGCACGAATGGATGTTGTGCCTCGACACATGAGGGGCCTTATTCTTGAAAACCTTTTGATCGGGGAAATAGATTTCACAACAAATGGTTTTAATGAGGATTAACAGGAACTCAACTGCCTCTGCAGGTTATTTTCCACACTAATCTTTTAAACAAAATATCAATAAAATTGTTGTTTTCACTAAAAGACAAGGCATATAGGTGCCCTAGTGCTTACAGAGTAAATCCAATAACTAAAGCAAACTAAAACTAAACGTATCAACAGCCCCTTGTGGTCTCACATATTAATCTGCATGTACATTACCAATGCAGGGTACATCCAAGATTCAGGATAATGACAGATATACCTGAGGACAACTCAGAAACCTTTCTCTTACACACTGACTGCTTTTGTTATAATATTTCCCTTTCTTCTCTGAACGTCTCCTTTTATAAGACTAAGTCAAACTGTGATGCCGTGGTAAAACGTTTCATTGGCACTTTGAGAAGCAGTACCGTCAATCTTGGCCTCTTAAAAAACTGTTTTTCTACACCATAAAAAAAAAGACGGAAAAGAAAGAGAAATGGTAAGCACAATTTGCATACACTGCAATTACCGGGCAGAGAGTTCAGGACATACAGTTATGGTTACAACGACTCAACCTATGATGCAATACCGGGACAATGTGATAATACCGTGGGCACCAAATACTACGAAACACACAGTATATTCACGTACACATATAACTTAGCAACAGCAGCACTTAGGGTAAGTGTGGTTTTCTAATAACCCATACTCGGTGGTTCTTTCTCTATGGTTAAACTGGCAGGGACCTATCTGTGTGTGTGGTTGTGTTGTCTGTGTGCCAGCTGATCTGTGACACACACACACATGCCCATCATCACCATAATTCAATGGGATACGATTAGGGTTTGGTCTGAGTCCTGCATCTGGACTGAAAACTGTATTGTTTGTGTGGACTGAGTCATGTGTTACATAACGACTGACAGCCGATTAGAGACAGCGATACATAGAGAAAACACACAGGAGGGTATGATAAGAATGAGGAGAGCACAGTGACGGCTCTAGATTGATGACCTGTTAACACCTCATATGTTTGTGTCAAATAGTCCAGCCATAATCACCCACCGACTCTCTGTACACCACATAGATTCACTTCCATGCACTGCATATATACGGTAAGTAACACCATACATTCATTCACAGGCCCCTGCTCTCTTCCTCTTCCTCAGTCTTGTTTTTTTTTCCCCAGAAAGAAACTGCAACAGGATACAGTGCTTTGGGATACAATTGCCATTTTTTCCCCATGAAATACACAATCACAATCAAACAGCATTTTGGCACTCAAAAACAAAATGATGATATTGCAGATTTTTTTTGCATCAATAGAGTATCATACTAGCTAACAAAATAACTTGATGAATGAAAATTTGATTTTTTTTTTTGTTTTTATTTTTTTTTGTCTTTGAATGTTTTTGTTTAGACCTTTACGTATATATCCAATACAATCCCAAGATTATTCTTTTCTTTTAGTTTCACTTTGACGGATTAATAAAATGTCAAACACTAGCCTAACCCTAATCTGAAATTTAGTCATCCTATCCACTTTCTGTATATTTCATTGTCTTAAGCAGAACTAACAAACATTTACTTTCAGCACCCAAAACTACACCAGCACTTCACTAACACACAGGCCAATCGCTTGAAACCTCAAACCATATGTGTTACTGTGATACACCAGTAAAGTTCAGAGTGGGCTGCTGAGAAGATTATTGCTTAGTGATTGCCAACTTCACTGACCAAAATCGTCGTGTCATCTACGCATCATGTCGTCATTTTTCTACGCAGCATATAAACTCTATAAAGAATTCATTATTCTCTCAGTGCAGAATCAGACTGAACATTTTCAGTCTGATTTTTTCAGACATGACAGCAGCACAAATAAAAATTCCACATTGTGCACGCAATGTCTAAATACGGTGCTTTTGTGTAATTTTGGTTTGACTCATTCTTCTTCTTTCTTTTTCTATTTCTCTATTTCTGTATTTTGTCTGTCACTCTTTTTTTTTTATTCAGATAGCATCTTCCATGATTTGGTGTCCATAAACAGAATCCCAGACACAAACACACACAACTGTGGTGGGAATTCACATGGCCCCAGTTAGTGGGAAAAGTATCACATCAAAAGTAATAACACAAGCATGGCAATCCAAAGCGGCCCCAAGGGGGACTGGCACAGGACCTGGCAAGCCATTCATCACCAGTCTCATGTTGCCATAAGTCTGTGCACTGCCAGTTTTAGTGATTTGTGTGTGTGCGGTGTGTGAAAATACTCCTGCTTCACGGTATTTTGTGCGTGCCAGTGAAGCTGCTCAGCCTCTGAACAGAAGCTTGACCAAACTTAGAAAAGGATTATCATGTTTCAGCATCACACTATAGTTACAGTGATGAGGGAAACCCACTGTTTTCTGTGTGATCTTTTACGTGTGAATGAACAGCAGAGTGGGAGGAGGCGAGGTTAAGGCTACACACTGAAAGGCACAGAAACCAAGGGACCATCAAGTTACTTGTTCAGGCAGAGGGACTGCAGCCAAGATTTATGTGCCAGACTTTGATTGGGGCACTTTCACTATAGACACTCAAAGTTAAGTGGAATGCATATAATTTTCCTGTGCGGTCATTACACGGCAGATGGCTGATAGTTTAACTGAACTATCTCAAGTGTGGTGGTTGCTGGGTCGGAGTCAAACGGGACAGCTGAAATAGTGGAAAGATGGAGAGTATGGAGAAGGAAGGTAAGGAAGGAAGCATGGTAATCAGTTTTCATCTTTTTCATTACTTATCAGCCATATGGCATTGTTGAACAGCTGCCTTCGCTGTGATGAATGAGTGTACAAATGTGCATGTTTGTAGGGAGATAAATTGCTATATATGTGCTGCTTTTGCTTTACAGAGAGTACTGAAAACTGTGAGGAAAGACAACTGAGAGCAGACGTATCATCAGTGAGCAACTGTAACTTCAGGTGTGAATACACCCAAGGTGCATTGTGGAAGTATTTGAGGCCTGATCGCCACATTCATGGTCTTGCCATTCCTTTCAAATGTGTCCTGGGCCACAATGAAGAACTGCCGATTGAACTCACATCCCCTGCCACAGTCTAATTAGTCCCAAGACAATTTTAATAATGCTAATACTATTCTCTAGTACAATCATTCACTCAACCCTTGCATGCCGCACGACCCTCTCTCGCTCTCTCACAAACAAGGACAATGGCCCTCCTGTCAGATTCAGAGTGGCAAACATTGTCACTCAAGACACATGTGGAGATGGGTTTTAATACCAGGCATAAATTGACATACTTAAAGCTGCCTGCTTGTGATTGGATCACTGACGATAGATGTTAATGCCAGGTCTGAACAGAGTCTTACCCTGGAGAGGGTGAGGGGCATGTTGAAGTCCTTCCCTCCTTGCAGCCTGAAGCCCCAAGGGGCAGGGCCTTTGAGAGTGACGCTGTAGTTGCTGCTCATGGTCTCCCTGATAATGTCAACGTGGGCGAGTGATGATGCTGATGGTGGATCAGGTGATAATAACGTTGTCGCCTGCTTTTGATGATGGGTTGAAATGTTGCCAAAAATGCTACGTCACCCTTTGAGATTTTGTTTCAAGATCTAAGGGAAGATATGAAAAAAAGAAAACATAGATTAGACTTGGTATATATAGTTACATAAGACAAAGGAAGTGAGAGGACAGATTTACTGATGGAAGTTCAAAAGAGAGACATGGAGGGTAAAAGTGAAGAGATAAGAAGCCAAGTGAAAATGAAGCATATGCATATCTCATCACAAATATATATCACCACATTTATATAGTATATATATATATATATATATATATATATATATATAATTATCACAAAATACACATCATAGTTGCAACAAAAATGTGCATATCAAATTAGATTTTCCATGGTTGAGAATTACACACTGCACACTCTCAAGTATTAAGCGCATAAACACATTTACATGCATATGTTGCAGCAGTTCAGTAACATAAAAGACTTACAATAACCGTCAGGAGAACCTCACCAAGGGACACGGACACAGCTGAAATCAATCAAAATACAACACATTTCTCATTATTAAATGCTAATAGTATGTGAAAGGAAGGCTGTACCTGTTTAATGGAAATTCCAGAGAGGAAAATATTCCCTTACAGGAAGGTAGACAATGTTATCCCTAGTTTCCCCAGGACTATCCCCTTCCCTGCTAACACACTGTGTGTGTGAGAGAGGTAGAGAGGGATACAATGCTCTTATATACCAGCTAATGACAGAGGGGAGGGGAAAGGTGGAGGAGGGGAGAGAATAAGAGGGAGGCAAGAGGAAGCACGGGTAGAGGTTGGGATGGGAGGAGAGAGGGAGGGGAAAGAGGAGGGGAATGGCTCATGGGTGGAGTGAGCGTAACATAGAAGAGGAGGAGAAATGAAGGAGATGATATGAAGGTTGAGATTAGGGGATGGGAGGAGACAACACTAAAAAAAAGAGGAGGGGGAGAAGAAAAGGGGGGTGACGGGGGATTAAGGAAGAGTGTGGGAGCACTCTGCGCAGAGAAAATGACAAGGGGAGGGAGTGAGAGGCAAAGGAGAGGCGAGGGGTCAGTTTATCTTTCATCCAGATATTTTGGGAACATGCACTCAGTGCTGCAGGCTGCTTCATTTAAGATGGAGCCAGCCATAACTAGATCATGACAAGAGCCCCCATCCCAGAGGCTTGAATTAAAAGGTCTTGCAAAGGTCCTTGGAAGGATACACTATGGTGATGGTGATTGTATACAAGCCCAAGGTCGGTGTGTTTAACTCCATTTTTAAGTCCATCTTTGAAGTTAACGCATGGGTCATGACTTTTAGCGTCTTTAAATCACCAATAAATTAACCTGCTTATTAGATCCCTTTAAATGTTCCTTTCTAACAATTGTTCCAAGGTCTTGAATGAATCACCTTTACTGGATACTAATTTGGTATAGTTGACATTGCAAACATCTACTGTGCACATTGCCTCCGGCTCCGGACGAATTAGAGAAAACAATCATAACCAGTTAACATATCTCTGCCACAGTCTTTTAAAGCAATCTCGTGCCCAAGTGCAGTACGATGATTTCCACTTTGTTTATTTACCACTGTCTTCATTATTAATGTCCAGACAGCTGCTAGTTCTCCTCATTCTGCAACTCTGCACTGGCTTTCATCCATTTCCCTTTTCTAGCCCAGACAGATCAATATTGACTTTGTATTTAGACTGATATAATACTGGTTTGATTAAACACTCCTCCCATTGGTTTCTTGGCCCTAACCACACAAACACATAGACAGTTCATCTTGCCAAGTCGCAGCTCAGCACGGCTAGTTAGAGCATCCTCTGAAATACACAGTCAAAATACCATCATCAAGAGTTAGGGGTCAAAGTGGAAGATTGAGACGCCTGGACAGAAATGGAGGACATTCAAGATTTACAAGAGAGAGAGAGAGAAAGACAGAGAGAAGTGTTCAGTGAAGTGAGATGAAAAATTCAAACTCCACAATGAATATTTAATTTCACCGACCACTGATGCAGAACTTCCTGACGGGTAAAAACTATAAGCAAATTAAACACACACTTGTAAACAGGATGCTCTTCATGAGCTTCCTACTGGGCTTTCCCACAGTGTTTCTATGTGCACCCCTCCAGCACAGCCAGGTTTAGTAATAAAAGGGCAAATCCTGGGAGGAGTAGAGATGGAAGACTCATTAACCCTGTTTCCTATGCTGAGCTGATTTAATAATAACTCAAAAAATATGATGAACACTAATGTTTGGGTTTTTGTGTGTATTCTGTTTGTTTTACTTCCCCTTTTTATTTTGAAATAACATCCTTTGTGCGGCTAGGTTGCTTCCTGTCTTCCTGTCCCATTGACCCACCCAGATGTGTTTCACCTGTGTTCTATCACCGTTGCTTTCTTCTAACTTGCTTCTAACTTGTCTTTGTCATTAAAAATTATCCCTTTATAAGTAATCTTTTGTAATTAAATCCACTTTTTCCACTAAACCCATTTTGTCTTGTCTACAATATCAGATACAGGTATCTTTCAAATTGAAAGACATGAACTCAGAAGACAACCATGATTTTTTTTTTCTTATGGAGTCCCTTGTTTGGAGCTGAATTAAATATTACTGCACAAACTGCACTCACTGAAACTCATTGTTAATAAACTGTATCGCACTACAACAGGCCACAAGTCAGTTCACATAACATCCTTTTCTTTCCTTCCTAGACAACATTCCACATTTAATAGCGTGTACCTAAGGCCAGGCGTATCCAAGGTAAACACAACAACAAGAAGTCAGGTGTGGGCGGAAAGGGAGAGGAAGAGTCGAGGTTTATGTTTATGACAGTGACCTACAGATACTCCCTTCAACAGTGCATGAAGGGTCAGTTAATAGTTTTTAACGGGACACTCATCAATCAATCATCAAATCAACACCATATGAGGGAATATCTACTGGAAGAATGGGGTTCAATCTTCCTGTAGAGTGCAGAGACTAATAGAAGCATTAATGACCATTTTACTTCTGCAAAGGAGTTTATGTTTTCATCTGTGTCTGTTTACGAGACTGTTGTTTATTTTCAGCAGTATAACACAAAAAGAACACCACAAACTCACACCAAAGGAAGTGTAGGAGGATTGGGGTGTGGAGCTAGTTAAAGGAGCAGATCAGGAATTATTTTAGGACATTACAAAATAAGGGCATGTTGTGACTTCTCTTGATTTCTTAGAAAATAATGTATGGATGTTGGTGTTAAAAGTATCAGACACATTTGTGGCATTGAGATCTATGACTTTGTACAGTTTGGAAAATAATCTGGATCTGGTGGTTGAAAATGAATTAGTAGCAGACTTGAGTGCCATTCTAGTTTGCATGTAAAAACGGGTTTTTATCAAGTAGTGTACACAATAAGGAAAGAACCCTCTGCAGAACAAAAGCATAGAAAGTGTAGAATAATGGCTTGCATAAAGTGCATAGGTCGCATCTCAGTGTCCCAACCCTATGTGACAGCTATACTGGTTTTGGGTCCCATGAAGATATAATTTCTAAAATGTGAGTCCTCCCATGGGCTCACCAGTCTGTTTCACTGTATTAATAGATTTGACCAATTGCTTGTATTGTCAAAAGTGGCCAATGGCCAAAAACTGTAACAGAGAGAACAAAGGAGATCTGTGGGCCACGGGATAATGATATCAAACACTAACAATAGAGAGTGCGCTATAGTATGAAACCCCTCACACCCTGCCAGTGCTTTGTTCTGTCAAATGGTCTGTTCTAGTCCCCATATGCTCACCTCTCCACATGCTTAATGATCACAGCTTACCAGCCCCCAGACATACACACACACACGCACACGCACACACACACACACAAACACACACACACACACACACACACACACACACACACATGGGGACAAGCTCCACCCATTAATGGTATGATAATCTGCCCTTTTAAATTACATTTAATGCATCATCCATGTGTATAAAAGGGAGGCTCCTATCCCTGGAGGCACACAACACATCTCTCTCATGGGTGAATTATATATTTCAGGTCATAACCCAAGACAGCAGTTGTGGTCTGAATAGCATTAATTCCAAATTAGTTTAAAACCCATTCAGTCAAGTTTAAAAATGTTCAAAATATTTAAAAAAAAAAAAACAAGTTATTTTAATGCAACAAGTGGGCTGCTTTTGTCTTGCACAATCAGAACAAAGCAGAACGATGCAGACATAAATAACTGATTTCATAAGACCTCAGGAAAGTCGTTTTGTTAAATGGAAAAAAGAAGAGTGGAAATTGGAGATGTTTTCATGTCTCCTTCAGTTAGACTGATGAATGTGGAGGAAATGGGCAGCATGCCAGCCTGAATAACCTACAGTGAGAGCATGCACATGAATCGCAGAGTGACCAAAAGCTCCATAACTGCAGTAAGGTTGTTTATATTGGTGAGAGAATTTGTCTGCTAGCCATCTAATCAGTCTGACCCCAGACTGATATAAGCCTAACTAATCCCCCGACCCATCTCTGTAAATACTGCACTGTTAGGGCCATGGCTAGTGCTTTTTCTTTACCAAGCAGTTTAAAGTTATCAGATGAAAATCAGCTTGTCATAAATTGAGTAGTAGTAGTTAAGTAGCAGACAAACCGCAAAATACATATTCATAGATTACTGTATAAATTGGAATCAAGTGCAGCATGTGCAAATGTGATTTTCTCTTTGTCTTTTATCCTTTTGCCTTTGTCCAGTCTCTGATTTGAGATATAATGATCTTCCCAGATGTCAATGTTTAAAATTCAGTGCAAACACACCTGGGGACATGTCCCACAAAGTCACAGGTTATTAGTTAGTCTCACATTTTGTCCCCAAATACAGAAATACTGGGAGCATGCCTGGAATCCAGAGATGAGCTTATTATCAGAAGGCTGTATCTCCTTTCTGAGCTCAGTCACTGTTTATAACCGCTCGCTTTCACTGTGGAAAATATTCCTCCCTGCTAACCAGCCAACCAGACAGACAGAGATAGACAGACAAACAGACTGGGAGACAGCTCTGCCCGAGCGATTGTCCACCCTAAGAAAGATAAACTGAGAAAAATCCAGCTTTAGCCTCCCAGAGACATGAACACACAGGTGCACACAGACACACACACGCTCAGGCTCTCTCAAACCACAAATGTGGGTACATTTGTCTAATGCTTGGGTCAAGTCCGGGTCAATCAAAGCGAGGCATTTAAAGGCAAAGTGTAATGTTGCCTGAGGGACAGAGAACACACACTTCAGTGAGACCAACAAAACCCCTCAGACTTAAGGGATCAGCTGCTCTTAATCGTTCCTTCCACCTCTTATTTGGAAGCAGATGCATAAACACTTGCGTCACTGCCTTTCCTTTTTTGTTGCACTGCCATCAGGGATAAATTTCCATGTTAACAAAATAAATCAAGATCTATTGAGCAGATTGTTGTGAACTTTAGTGAGCACAGCCTTAAACCCCAGAGAATAAGCCATGAGCTTTCCTTCAGCACCTCTCAGACCGAGACAACAATTTGCACAGGCCAGCCCACAACTGGTGAGACTGTGAGATGAGCTAAATCATTAATAAGTCTTCTGTTCAAATTTAGTCCCTTTGAACTGTGTGTAATAAACACTGCAGCATCTGAGGACAACAGCAGGTCGCTCTTTATTAAAAAACCTTCTCCCACACTCCAGTGCACCGTGTCTATCTGTGGCTTGACATTACAGCATGTTGACACTGAAAAGAGATGGCAGTATGTGTACACAATTTCCCTGCAACGCAATGCAGAACAGAAATCGGGCAGCAACTTGCAGCTGGAAAAATTAGAACTAATTGCAGGAAGTAGTGAGACAGCTCCAGGAACATCTTGGAGAATAAAATATGAATAAGAAAGTTTTTGGAAACGATCTTTGTCAAGTATCCAAGTAGACATTGGCAGTAGATTGACAGCCACTGGCACCTGTTTATTATCATTATTTATTTATTTACTTCTTTATTAATTTTTGTACACTATCTGCCAACAAAATAACGATTACAACATATCTAATTATGTTAACTTGTAGTATGCACTGAAGCTTATAATATAGACAAGGTTTTGGTCTTGTTTGGAGTCACATGAAGAAATATTATTTAAACCATGGTAACATGACCAAAATAAATCTTACCACTGATAAAGCTCTTAATTCCCTGTAATATATTTTGTGGCATGTGCTTGATGTATCAAAAACTGTGTACTTGTGTGTGTAATATTGCCAGAATGCATAAACTCTTCTGATCTGACAGTTTGTCATAACTTTTCATGATGGATATTCCTCATTCAGACAACATTCATTATATCTGCCACAACGTCATGACACTGGCTTTGGTGGGTAATGAATTATGGATGGATGGTTTGCTTCCTACCACTTAAGGCAAATGTGTACCCATAAACCCCAAAGCATAGACAAAACAGAGAAAAAATACACACACATACCTCTTACAGTATTTTAGTAGAGGTCTGTGTCTTTCCAAAGCTTCACTTCCTTCCTTTCTAGTAGAGAGCAGCTGGTCTGAGTTGGACTGCAGAAAGGAGGATATAAACACAGGAATCAAAGAAAAAGAGGTGAAGTGGGGCAGATAAGATCACAGTATAATGGGAAGAAAAGAAGACAAAATTACTCACGACTCAATGGAACCTCAAACAATGTGAAATCAAATGCTGTAGTGTGTGCGTGTGTGCGTGTGTGTGTGATTACACTTGCCTCCCAGCCCATATATCTGTGACCAGAGGCAGAGCTTGAGCACAGTCTCAAGGGGAGCTCAAAGCATCTGCCCCATTCAGCCCAGACTAAAGCGTGTCCAAACATCAATACCACCCTGCCCCCCACACCTTCCGACACCTCCGCTCCCATTTGTCTGTTTTTATCACTTTTTGCACTGATAACCATTTCATATTTAGCCTAGAATTGTTAAATGTAATGTGCAGCTTTCTCATAATGAAATGTAACTCTTAACACATTTACAGGAGGCTACAGAATTAGGTACATTTAACTATTTCACCACATTTTAGTAGTGCATTTTGTTCTTATTACTCATCTACAAGTATCTAACAGCTGCAGTTTACCTACTCATTTGTTAATGAAGACTTCAGGAAAACCTAAGTGAGCTTATCAAACATGACGTCAACCACACACAACTGAGCTGATTGAGAAGGCTACTTTTTTTTCTTTCTTTTTTTCTTTTTTACTTTATATGGCTTTGAATGCAGTAGCCTACTTTTATGTATTAAGTATTTTAAAATGAAAAAGTGGTAGGCCATTTGAAATTTTTTCAAAAATCGACTTCTTCCACCCGTTTGTTTTGTCTTGTTTTTTACCAGCAACTCATCAATTAGCATCACCTGTCACCAACAGTGACAGCCTAGCAAATCGTTAGGAAACCCCAAGAAAAGCCCCCAAATACAAGCAAAAGTGGTCTAAAAGAACAAACTTGAGGGAGGGAAAAAAAAAAAAAAAAAAAAAAGGAAATACATACGGTGGGTGAAGCAGATACTTCTCAAAGTATGTCGCTCTGGCTCCTGGTCGGTGTCGTCTGGCCCTGCATGTCCTCTCCTCTCCGGATGTTTGATATCCGCCAGCACTTCATTGAGCTCTCGGTGGGACAGGTCCGTCACTACGTCATTACGCACTGACCCAGAGAGCTGGTTCAACGCGGCGTGAAATTAATTTCGCTTGATATAGCCTAAAGCTTCTTTATCGTGTCCAGGCACCCTATTGAAGGAGGGAGACCCTTGAAAGTCGCGTTTAGAAAAATTAAATAGGCTACTTTATTAGTTTGTTCCGAATAAAACAGACTTGTGCTGCTTTTGTGGCTTCTTCAGTGTGCCTTTTTTAATGGACATCGATCATATTCAACAATTAAATTAAAAAATAAGGAGAAAAATCCATTAATTGCTCAACTTCTTCTTCTTCTTCTTCTTCTTCTTCTTTTCTTTTTTTTAATCATTTTTAAACGAAAACACCGCCTCTAGAAAATATCAGATGTGCGCTCGTGCTCGTGCGCGTGCACTGGCTGTTGTTGGCAGCATCCGTCCACGTTACGGCAGATTATCGAGTCCCCAGCCTGGTAGGCTATGACTGACATCAGAAGCCAGTTGTGCTAACTAGTCATTATGGATCGCCAGTTTCAGTTGAGAGATACAGTCTATAGTTGGAAGCAGCCCTGGTTTCACTGCAGGGGGTTATGCTTCCCTGTATGATGGTGTAATCTCCTTCTGTTTCTGTCACACACACACACATGCTCAAGGGAGAGAGAGAAAGTCACACATGCATTCATGCACCAGTCAGGCAATATATGTTTGGCAATGAGAGATTATATTGTTCTTCGCCTATCTAATAGAGCACCCTCTTTCACAGAGAATAACTTCTAAATACGATCCCCTTGGTCCATCTAGTGGCTATTTACCATCATTACAGGTGAAATTTAAAAAAAAAAAAAAAAATTAAAAATTTAAAAACCATGATCCATTCTGCTTAGTTATTAAGTATGGCATGGTACAGTATGTTTAAACTACTATTAAAATATTTCATTTCAAACCAATCCCAGCTCACACTGGGCAAGAAACAAAGCACATCCATGCAGAATAAAAGTGTAGGCTAGTTGGTTTCTCTGTCTCAATGATCCAGGAAAGTATGAGTATGTCCTTCTGATTTATTCACATCAATTCAAGCCACTGCTGGAACCCAGGTTACCAAAGTACTTTGAGCCCATACAGTAGCTCCCTTCAGATGGGAACACATGTTCAGTGCTGAAAATGAATTCATAAACTTTATTGTGCTTGCGGGAGTTGTGGAATTATCACAGCAATACAAAGGAAACGAAAGCGTAACAAACAGCATCCAGAGGTAAAATTGTGGCATATCATACAAACCTCAGTGAGGGATGAAAAACAAACTAAACAGCACAGTAAAGAAAATAAAAAATGTGGGAAAATAAAAATTATATGATCAGCCCAGAGAGAGGGGATGAAACAGACTCTGCTCTGTGGAGGTTGAGGGGATGATCCAGATGCAGAAGAGAACTTATCTCCACCTGCAATGTTGTTTACCTGACATAAGTGAAGTCAGCTGTGGTTTTCATTACATGCCTGCTGGCAGGGTGTTCTCATAGGAAAATGGACCCAAGTGATGGCAGAGATAATGTCAACAAGACAGTACAGAAGGAATTAATTTACAATAATTCACCGTGATTACATCAAATTTGTTTATTCAAATTTGGCTTTGAAGAAGGGAAAAAACATTTTTGTTGATTCACCCTTCAAAGCCTCTGAGGTCTCCTGTGGGTGACAGCTGTCGAAGTGACAGACGAACATGTTTTTTTTTTTTCTATTCATTTTGTATGCTTTAGTCACTTTTGGTAAGATGTAGGCCTAATCTAAAAAACAAAACAAAAAAACATTGATACAGAACCTGGATTTAGACACTTTTAAATTTAGAGAGCACAATGATGAGTAAGAGGGTGAGGGTGATTCATTTTGTCAAAAGTCACACTGCAGCCCCTTCAACAACACTGTAACTCTAAGGTGCTAAATTTATTTACGCTATACTTAAAACAAAAGGTAACACATAGCAATTAATGTGGTGTAATATAGAAAATAACTATCAAAGTGATCTTTAGTGAGCCATCTGAGGTGGTTTTTACGCCGCTCTAGTCCATTTGGCAGTTACAGCCCAAAATTAGCTGCACCAACTGTCACTCATAATGACAGCTCAATGTACAGTACATTCAACTTCAGCCTCACGATGTGGAAACAAGCAACTATTGGACTTTCTAGAGCATAACAACAAATTAAAAATACACAACAGAGATACATCAAAATCAAACATTCAGGTTCACCAGTATAAATTGTCTTTTTTTGATGACTCATGGTGCAGAGTTAAATCTAGAGTTTTTTTTGGTATTGTGACTGTCACCATCACATTGTTAGATGAGGATTAGCCATAAATTACTTTAAATCACAGTTTATTTATGGCCACAGTTGTTCCCTTAAACCATACTGCAGTTAAATTGTGTGGATATTTACGAATTAAAGAATTGAATAAATGCCAACTGGCGACAGAGTTGACCTGACCAGTGCTGTGTTAAGACAACAGATTAAAGGTAACACATCCCTGTTCTTTTGGATTAATTTGAGCTACTTTTCACAGGAATTGTGCCAAATGTTGGTTACAGAAATGCTTAATCACCACATGAGCCAACATGAAAAAGCGCTACTCCAAAATGTCCTCCGCCTTGTTGTTACTACATAACATAAAAACCAAAATGCACAAGTATCAAATGTTAAAACACAGATGATACAGCCACACACTTGACTTCATTCCCATTTGCTCAGATTTTTCTTTGTGAATCAAGGCAGGAGCCGCTTTTGCAACATGCTTCAAATGAGCCTCACTGCAGGGATTATAGTAGGGATAAGTGGCCAGTTAGGACCAAGAGCAGCTGTCATTCATCGACTGGGGTGATCCAAACAAACAATAAACAAAATGAACAAAATCTTTACTGAATATCTTTGGTCATAGGTGACGGTCTACTGTATGTAAATCTACTTCACTGGTGCTTCCTTCCTATAAAGGGACAGTTAAAGCACACGCTCACTCAGCATCACGGGTAACAACACAGTAGCGTTCACAAGCAAGACAAATGGTACAATTCAGATTTTTTTTATGAGTAGGAATAGTTTGAGTGAGCAGCGGAGCATTTGTAATGATGCAAAACACCCACACAATTAGCAAGACACATTTAAAGTCATCACAAAGAAAATTTAAAAAGTTCATGTTTTTTTTTTTTTCTTCCAACTTTTGGACCAGTGTGCTCTGCTTTGCTTTTTCATTACACCACTGTTTCACTGCCAATGAAAAGTTGGAGAGGTTCACACTGCCTAAAGGAACTACTACCACGAGACAAGAATCGAAGAATCTGTACATGCTTCATACACTTTTCATTAAAGTTATTGCTTTGCTTTCCTTACTTAGACAACCTGCAGTGTGGATCTAAAAGAACTGAAATATAGACATTTTGAGCTTAAATCGTTTCACTTTAGTTTGAAGACTCCTGTCTGCCAAGATTCAGCACTCAAGCTCATGAAAATATGTTATGTTACACTTGTCATTTTTGAGGGATCTAACAAAACTATGCTACAACTCATGCTGCCCCCTCAGGGTGCCCCTGTCCCTGCCAAGTCTGACATTGCACCCTGCATACCAGGAACCAGGTCATACTGTTTCATACTATGCCAACTTTTCTTCTGCATTGCAGTTTCATAGTAGTAATAGTAATATTCAGTTATTGATTTCAGTAAGCAAATAGATAATCCATAGCCGATGCAGGTCTGGGGCATTTGGGGAAGAACCTGGTATGATCTGTGGTTTGAAATGTAAATAAATAATATCGTTTCAGCGGAGAAGAGTACAAGGCTGTAGTCGGGCTCGTCATGAAAGCAGCTCCACTGCCTCAAAGACTTCTGATGAGAAGTTCAGACTGACAAAAACATTGTTCTCCATTGCCTCAACACTGTCCTCCAGGCAGACGCTGTCATGGTTCATGAGGCTGCTTTCAGAAGTGGGACTGATGACAATTATGCGTGGAACAGCCTGAGGTGACCTGGGATCGGAAGATGGGGCTTTTCTGAAATTGAGGGAATCAAAAGAGTCGCTCTTGTGGCTGTTGAGCCTGTCACTGATGCTGCGTTTCTCCATCCCAGAGTCTGAACTATCATTGGTCAGACTCTGGCTCCGCCTCCTGGTAAGAACTAGTAAGGGGAGAGTGGCGATGGTCAGTGAAGTGGAGATCAGTTCATGGTCACAGGTGCTGGATGTTTCAGTCATGGTAGATGGATGCTAGCAATTTAAACAAAAACAAAAACAACAACAACAAAAAAATGTTCAAACTCAAATACACAAAGACTAAAATAATTTGCAAACACCAACAAAAAAATAAAATAATAATAATGACAAGAATGCATGCAGGAAAATAAAAGTAGCATGATCCAAACACTTCCAGGCATGATCAGGAAAAAAATCTGAGCAGTTTTCTCAATAACCACAAAATTATTACATTTCACACTTTAACGTGTTTTCTCACCTTCTCTGGTGTGTGTGTCTTGGTGGGCTTCCGCTCTAATTGTTTTTTGTAAGACCTCCCTCTGCAAGACTGACTGTATGATGATGTGCTTCTGAAGGAATCGCATGACTTCCTTCCCAAAGGCTCCATCTCTACATCCCTCAGTACCTGCAGGACAGAGCAGAGCTGACTGAGCAGAATTTGAACAGAGCTATGGGAATTATTCAAGTTGAAACAACCTCAGATCATCATGTCATCTGACTTCCAAAAGACTGATTCAGCTAAAACTGTGAAAATGAATATGTCCTTCTATCTGCGTCTACACATGCTTTAGATACATAAAACCCTCTAAAAAATAATAACGTTAAGTTAATTTTAAAAATTCATTAGAAGAAATGATGTACAATTACCATGTCTGTGGGGCTGGAGGAAGTAGTAATGAAGTGAGCCCTGGATGCTGTGGACTGTCTGCTGATGATGGAGTCTCTGTAAGAGGACTCGCTGATGGAGGAGGAGGAGATGCACTCCTTCCGTGGAGTAGGAGACAGAAACCAAAGGCAGGGAAACTTCTCTGCCAGGGTCATCCTAGTGAGTAGAGGACAACAGAATGACAATGGCAGGTAGGCTTAAATTACTTTAGAATTATTTTTATATGTGAATAACTGCAATTTGTTAATGCTGTTAACAATTTCTGAGTGTATTTCTTTAAAAATGTCTATGGTATTTTATACATTTAAAGAAAGAAAGGGTGAAACAATGGCTCTGAGTGATCCTTTACCTGTATTTGTTGTGTATGATGGCGTAAATGAAAGGATTGTAGATCGTGGAGGCTTTAGCTATGATTGCAGGGACGGCTTTGGAGTATGGGGACAAGATGTTGGCATGTCTGGATGAGACAAAACAGCAGAATATAAACTTTCCTTCACTCTAGTTTGAAATAATCTTGTTCATTTTGCAGTCTTCAGTTTGTTTATCTGTAGCGTGACAACAGGGCCTCAAAGTTCCCTTTATCTCCCTATATTTTGCAACATAATGAAAGGGGCATTTTGGGCCAGGGATTAGCCAAAATGTGCCAGCTGCCACAGAGGGGTGGTTAAGTCCATGTGCTGATGTGTGTGTGTGGGAGACTACCTTTCCCCTGTGAATGAGCATTAAAAAATTGTAATTTCAGAGTTACATAACCCCATCCCATCCTACTGTATGTCCCAGGAGAGACATGTGGTTTAATGAATGTTGTGATAGTTTGGATTAGCAACTTCACCGTCTGTTTGTATGTCACTCATCCAGGGATACTTGGTCTCTAATTGACACAACATTATGTAATAACACATTTGAGATTCAGCAGCAGTTTGGAGAGGATTCAGCAGCAGTTTAGAGAGGTTTTCATCCAAACTGCCAGCGCACAATCCTCACTGGAAGTCACAGTGTTTAGCGCAGTTACCTTGAAGTATATAGATTCCTCTTTATACAATGAATGGTTTGATGCACCTAGAATTGTTAAGATTACATTTTCTTGTAATGTAAGATACCGTGTTAAATGATGCAACTAAATAAAATGAAAAACTAAGAAAAATATTCGCGTTACAGTTTAGTTTATGACTGTTTGCATGAAAATAGCCCAGAAAATTATATTGGAAAGATCACATGTACAGTAACCCCTGATGCCTGATATTTCCTACAGATATACTGTAGTATATCACATTTGGTTTGACACTGACCTTACCATTTCCTTAACAATAATGAGTAAATTATAGTTTCCAATTTACATAAAATGAAATACATTAATTAAAATATGTAAAATAATACATATTAAAAAGAAACTGGCTTGACTGTCCAGAGAACACAGATTTAACTACATAGCAGGGGTGTTATTAGAGATAGAACATGCTGAACATGAAGAAGTAGAAGCAGAAACATCAAAAATGTCACACTCATAAAACCAACTATTATTCCACTGCCACAAACCAAATTTCCCCCTTGGGAAGATTGATTGTTTAATTAAAGCTTCATCATAAAGATTTTCATACATTAAATTAAAGTCTTACCCAGCCCAGGAAATCAGTGTGACACACGCATACGGTGACCAGGAGAGGACATAAACCACAATGACGACAAAGGCGATCTTTGCCAACTTCCACTCACTCCTGATGGACTTCTGTTGCATGAGGGTGGATTTCCTCACCTGAGTGCCCAAACGTTCAACCTCCCTGCAGGATGTAAGGGGCATTTAAAGAGAAACAAATGTCATATACAAGTTGCATATGCCATATGATGTCTATTATTCCATACATAGTTACGGTACCTGCTAGTCTTCCTTATAGCCAGAAACATGAAGAGATAGCAGTAAAAGATTATTCCAAGAGGAATAAAGAAAACGAAACAGCAGAGCATCATTGTGTAGCTCCTGTTGGCCAGTGTGTAGGTGACATAATCCCATGTACAAGATGTCATCAGGCCCTCAGGGATATAAGAACCTAGAAGGGTAACATATTTATCAAGATTACAGGAAGATAGCAGGTAAAACATCGACGGTTCTGTATGTTTGAATTAAGACTTTGCTCTCATAAATACACATGGAGTCATGTTTTGATGTAAAGTCATGAGAGAGTAGTAGGTTAAGATCACAGGGGGGCTATGTCACTGTGAAAGTGAGTCAACAATATTAGTGATGCAAGTTTTGGGTTACGGTAATCAACAACACTCACTCCAGCCAACCAAAGGAGCCAGACTCCAGGCCAAAGAGTAAAGCCAGACCATGAGGATGGCCAGGGCAGTTCTTCGTTTGGAGCTCCAGTGTATTGCCTGCAGCGGCTTGGTGATGACCAGGTAGCGGTCGATGGAGATGGCCAGGAGGTTTATCATGGAGGCGATGCCAAACAGGGCTCCACAGAACGCATACATCTTACAGCCTACGGGGGAAGGAGCACATGCAAACACAGAAATGACTCAGCAGCAGAACAGTATTTCATCGAATACTTTCACAGCAGAACTGAACAGAGTCTGTTGTATTAGAAAAAACAAAAAGCAGATGTACCCATCTCTCCAAACACCCATTCCTTGTAGAGGCAGTTGATGAAGAAAATGGGCGACTGTGTAAAGGCCATGAGGAAGTCGCTGACCGCCAAGTTCATGATGAAGTAGTTAGGCAGGTTACGAAGCTTCTTGTTACTACCCATACACATAGACACACACATCCAGGGGGAAAAAACAGGGTTAGTAATCTGTACTGACACAGCTATGTTCAGCACATACAAATCTGTCTGCTTTTACCACTAATTTCACAAATACCAAACATTATTACAATTCATGACCATGACAACTTGTCTCTTGTATGTATGTATTGTACTGTATGTGCAGCTCACTATATACAGTACAATACAGTACAGCACTGTTTCATTGTCAGAATGAATCAGATATAAACCCTGCACTGAACTAATCAACTCTGTGTGAACCTGCATTCATACCAGCTTGATGAAGCAGCATATTGAGCTGCTGTCTGCCTCCACAGTATTTTATTGATTAAACTCTGCTCCTGTGTCCTCCTGGATTAAAAATGACCGCTCGTCAAGCCCCCCCACCGAACACCAAACCGTCGCACTTCCCTTTTCTGTGAGTATTTGTTGTCAGAACACAAACTGTGTGTTTTTCTGACAAAGTGTCACATGTGCATGTTTGTGCATTGAACACTTACTCACACTCATTTCAACCCCAGGAAATCATCATATCGGGTGACATCTCACCTCACAGACAATTAGCTCCCTCTCTTCTCTCTCACTGTGTGTCTTTGTGTGTGAATGAATTTCTGGGAACTGACAACATCATGTGCATTTCTGATTCAGTTAACACAAACTATCAGCCCAACACAATAGAGGTCCAATCTAATCTATCTACAGTGATGGACAGATGGAATATAAAAGCTCTTGACAATCCCCAGAACAAACGCGTACACCAACCCACACACTTTCTCTCCCTGACCCAGTTTCTGTGAAACAGTTAATGTTAGTCGCACAATAAGAGGTCAATGGCTGTACAAATTACACAACATAGGCTATAACACACATTTTCCTTCCTTGGCTTCTCAAGGAAGTTTACAATCAAAGAATGACTCCTCTCGCACAATTACTAACTATATTAAAAAAATATTGTCCTTTACATTTAAAATTACCTGGTTGCGTGTGACTGTAAATGGACTGTGTGATTCACCATTGCTTTGAACTGCATGGTACATTTGATCTATAGAGCAATGCACAATAACCTTACAGTTGCTTATCATTTCAGTTGTTCATGCTTATACTAGAGATTTGTTTTACTGAACAGTATGTTGCTGTCTGGAGAAAAAAGTGAATACATACTGTACACTGTACAATTTCATATGGTTAAAAACAAAACCAGATGTTTGTGTCCCCGTTGTTAATTTTATACAACAGGTAGCTGTCATGCAGATGCATATTTAGGCCAATAAGACCCTCCTATAGAATATTTTTCTATACAGTAGATGACATGATTTCTCAAGGTTTAAGTACAGATTCTGTACCATGAACATTATGTTTCACTTTGTTGCCATGCAACTACGATGATCTCTCAGCCTGGATACTAAGATGCAAAGATTACTTTACTGTTAATCGCCAGCCTTTTGAAAAAACCCTTTAATCTAAAACAGAGATGATGCTCACTCTGCAGTGAATTAAAGATTGCAAACATGTTCCAACATTAACAGCAGCAAACTATGTTACAATATCTCCCAAACCATTTCTAAGGATCTAAACTCACAGTCCTACACAGATATGGTGCTCTCTGTCTGCCCCTTCATCTGTTCAGCTCCTCACAGAACATAACATCTCTGAGTGATTATAACATGTCCTTAGGGTCTCTGAGTAAGGGAGATCCACATTAAAGATGGTTAGGGCTAATACAGTCAGATGTTCAGGGTGAATCCACTGAAAAAACAGACACACTCATTAACTCAAAATAAAATGCTGGAGGAAAAACAAAACAAAACAAAAAACACTCACACAAACCCACCTATAGACGGCAAACATAACCAGCGCATTGCCAGTGATGCCCAGCGTCCCGATGACAAAGACAAATAAAGCGACAATGTAGTGAGCATGGTCAGGCACATCCACCTTGCTGAAGAAGCTCTGGGTGTGCGCTTTCTCAGGCTCCATGCTTTCAGTGGACCACATGGTTCAAACACCGTGTCAGGGCTGCCAACCTGGCAGGATGCAATAGGTCTACCAGTTTGTAATCCATTTCATTTTGCTTGGATCGGGCCTCCATATTTGTATCTTTTGCTGTAAGAGATGCACTTGACATGTATGGTATCTTATTTAGATTAAGATAGATTAAGGTTTAGATTGATAAAGTTTCACATTTCAGTTTTTTTCCCAAAGAAAAAGGAAGGAACCTTTGTCCCTCTTTTAATCAATCGACCATCCAGTGCTGGGAACCAGGTGACCTTCACTTGTAAAGATGTGAAATGTAAAATCCATTCCAAGTCCGTGTGCTCACATCTTGAGAAAAAAATGGTAGAAGGAAAAAGATTTTCTGTACAAAATGACAGTTCTTCTCACTAGTAAGAGAAAACCTGCAGCAAAATGCAGAGCATGAAAAAAAACAGTTCCTTCTTTTTTTTTTTTTTTTTACATCTTTGTCCCGTAGTGTTTGATACCAGATGACGTCCACAGCTGTTCACAGTTGAGTTTTCTCAAATTCTACTATAAAAGCAACATTTTCTCTGTGATTCCCCTCTGGTCTGCAGATCCAAAGTGTGTCCTCCACCTACAGTGTCCAAATGTTTTCCCGCTTGACTCCTGGGTTAGTGAGTTGATGATACTCTCCAGCACATTATATCCCACACTTGTTACACACTGTCACTGTCCGTCGACTCAGTGTTAGCCTGCAGCCTCTTCACTCGTCACACCAGCTGTGCACCAGCCTCTGAATCAGTGGCCTGTCTCTGATTATCTTTCCAACTAGCAACTCCTAACCCCTCTCTCTCTCTCTCTCTCTCTCACCCTCACTGTTGCTCTGCGTTGCTCTCTCAACCCTGCCCCTTGCCATACTCTCTCTTTCTCTCTTCCTCACCCTCTCTCTCTCTCTCACCCCCCACCCATCCTCCACATTATATGGCCCAGCCCTGAGCTCTAACCCTTTAACTACCAGCTTCTTACATAACAGTCATGATGTTCACTGACACTGCAAGCCATTTTAGCTCAGACATGCATCAGACTTTGTAAGCTAGATGATGATCCATGCACATCAGCTTTCATGTCCATTGATTTCAGTCAGTCTGCAACCCATTGCAGCAGTCATCAATGAGTACTGTTCTGCGAAACCTCCTCCATGCACGCAAGCACCCATGCATGCTGCACAAAAACGTGCATGTTGTCTTGTCCAAGCCATTCACGCTCTGCTGTGACATCATTATGTCACTAACAAGCTCAGACTCTTCAAGATTCCTCACGGATCACAGCCCAAGTAATTAGTCAGTCCACTAATAAGTTAGACAGTCAGTTTATCACGGCTTTGACACACACATACACACACACACACACCTCCAATGTTTCACTCCGTCCCATCAGCTCCAGAGGCAGGTAATCAAATACGTGACGTTATTATAAATGAACACTCAAAAACTACCTAGAAATTTATTTACAAGATCATAGTATTTTACCATGCTGTGTACCAATTTAGTGTCAACAACTAAAAATAAGTCAGGAAATGTATATTTCATATTATTAACTTACACTGCAACAAAGATTTATGAAACCATCCTCTGACACTATTTGAGGCAAATTGACATTTCTTTGTTAAAAGCTCCGGGTGCGTGAAAAAGAAGTCTTATTCATTAATTATTAATAGTGATGTTAAATGAATCGGAATCAGTTTGGGAGAGTAACTGGGGACATGATTGTTCTGAATAATATTCTTATAACTGCCTGTAGGACATGGGTCAGGAGAATGCCACATCTGCTGGTCATTGCTTTTTATGGTGCTGGACATGTTGATAAAAAGAGATTAAGGGAATAGAGGGTGTTGAAGAATGCAGAGCTTAGACAGAGATGCCAACTAAGCCCCTACAGCAAGGGATAGCCTTAATCTGCACACTGTGCATGCATGTAGATCAGTGTTTGATCTGCCTGGAATAAGAACTTGTATGATACTCTACATGCACGTGTGTGTGTGTGTGTGTGTGTGTGTGTGTGTGTGTGTGTGTGTGTGTGTGTGTGTGTGTGTGTGTGTGTGTGTGTGTGTGTGTGTGTGTGTGTGTGTGTGTGTGTGTGTGTGTGTGGGGGAACTGATGGGGGCATGTGCCTGCATGTATGTCAGTCCGTGTGTGCATGTATGTGTACTTGTTTATATGTATTTGTGCAGAATGTCACAAAGATATCACAGGGGATTACTGAAGTAAGGTTCTGCTGCCGGCCTTGATAACCTAATCACATGTGTTTATGCTTACATGTCAGCAGAGCAGGGGAAAAGCAGGGGAATCCACAACAGGAAATAAGCAACAGGACATCTAATCTACATAAAGGGCAGGACTGATTTTATACATGCACAGTGTTATATTGTACAATTTCTGACCCAAGATATCAACAAACTGTAATTAAAAAAAAAGAGACCATGTATGTTGTTTATGTACACTACTAAAACTGAAATATAAAAACTTAAATATATACAGTATATTGTTAACAACTAAAAGCTTATACAAATTGATACAAAATAACTAGACAAACGCTGAAATGCACATTTGTCTTAAAGTCACACAAAATGAGTGAAATTTGACATTGCTTTGCTTCACATTGACTATGGCTACAAGGCTGGCTCATGTTAGTGCAGTCTGTGCAACAAGCTTAAGTTAGAGAGGGATTAGAGAAAGATGAAAGAGGCCAGTCATACTCCTCATCCTGCTCTCAGCTCTCTCAGATGTACGCAGCTGGTTGCAGAAAAGATGATTTATGTCATCACAACGAACATTACGTAAAAACATACTGAGAAAGAAAGAAGGTTTGAATAAATGAATAATGTTTGGTGTTTATGGACTTAAGATTGGTCACAGGTCTTTGGAGAGTTTAACTGGTAGTAGGCAAATCAATTTCTTCCTAAAACTGTGAATGAGTGTCAGGTGGTCTGTAAAGTACCACAAGATGATTTGTCTGTGTATTTTCATCCAGGTCATCCAGGTTGTGGTGGTCATTAGGTGGCAACTTCAGTTCTTCAACGTTGGCTCGAAATGACCACAACATGTTGGGTTGTAGCCTGTTATTTTGGAAAATGGCTACTTCTAACTGGTAGAGATGATGACAAAAGCCTCAAAAGAGTTAAGTTAAGTAATCCAGAAGGCCTGCACGCGAGACTTTATATAAAGTGATGATTCGAAGTCGAGGTCAAATGGTATTGAGCGGCAGTCTGTCTATTATCTGAAACAATAAATATGAAAATGAAAAAAGAATGACCAAAGAACATGAGTATGAAAATCCAAATACAATTGAAAATGCTGATGGGTGTAACAGTCATCAGAGGTGTTCTCCTCCTCCACATAGCTCCCCTCTGATCTGGATAAATGACCTTGTCTTGATGGAAAAACACACCAGTGGTGTGTTTCATGGAGCATGACCCGGACAGTGGAGTTCAGCATTCCACATGTCAATGAGTCAATTACTATTGAACTAGCTGGTAGTGCTGGTGCTTAAGTCCTTGGCTCGAATACCCTGTTTAAAGATACAGCTGGCTTTAGGCCCACAGTGGAAAGAGACTGATTACTATTGACTAGTACTGGTCGTATGACCACTGCGTCCTCTGGCACATGAGTCAGTCAGAAATCAATAGATCAGAACACAGGGGCAAACAAGTTATAGATACTGTACAGGGCGCCATCAAAAAATACGTCAGGTGTCTGTTGTTACCCTGAAGTGGCTTCTGCAGCAGCGACTACTGGCTCAGTTCTTAATCCAGATTAAATGGGATGCATTTAACAGATGTTTTTTGTTTTTTACTCAAGTGCATTAGGGTGAATACAGAAGGTGGAAAGTGGAAAAACTAACCATAACATACCATGTTTTAACTTCCCACCAAAGTTTAATTGAATCTGTTGTTACAGTATTGATGTCCTGCCAGTTAAAAACAGACTTAAATATTAACCTCTGAGAGAGGAAACAAGCCGCTAATTCAATGTATTTACAATAACATGTGGTCTATATGCTCTCAAGAATAGACTCTTTCTATCCACAGCATACAAGGTTTACCTCCTGCAGAGTAATTGAAACATTTTGGCTTTGGAGGATTGAGTCACAAAATCAGCCTTTCACTGACAAAAACAGATTTCAATTTAGTTTGGATGCTGCACTGGAGCTGTTAGAGGAGTTGAATTTTTCCAAGCAAACACAAGTTTTGCATTTCAATGCCATCATTAAAGTATTAAGGCTCAGTCAGTGCTGCTTTCATGTATTTTTAGATAGAGCTATCGATCTTAAATTGCACTTGTTGTATGAGGTTCATTGTGATGATGTGCAGTTTGTCACACTAAACAGTCTGTGGATAAAAAAACGCAGCTTTAGACATCCACTTGCCTCCCTGGTTCCAGGCGCAGATGTTACTGTATGAGGCGCAGCAGCATGTGAAGCACAGAAGTGCGGGTCAAACAGGAAATGATGGATATGGTAAAGGGCTTTAAATCTCACATGTAATGCATGTCTTAAGCCTCTTTGGTGTTTGCCTGGATTTCTGTTAACTACCATACTAGGAATCTGGGTTATAGATCAAACCATGTGGAAAAAGCAGGTCACAACACGCTCTTCGATAAGTGGAATGAGTTTCAGTCAATAACACACCACCACAGCCCTGACTATTCCTGTCCATCTCTCTCTGTCTTTGTTTTGCGTTCTCTGGGTTGTTATTGTTAATATTAATAATATTATTATTATTAGTATAGCAGCAGCATATATATATATTTACAGTATATACAGTATATATATATATATATATTTACAGTATATACAGTATATACAGTATATATATATATATATATATATATATATATGATAAGATATGATAATATATGATAAGATTTCATTACACAAAACAGACACATTTTGCCATAGTTCAGATATCAGGGATTCAGTTCAGTAAGAATAAACAAGAGTGCACCCTGTCTGCTGTTACATCATTATGCTAAGTGTTAAAGCAGATATCAGCTTCACGGCCGTTTCGGCTAATGCTGCGTTCAAGGCAGGCTTTTGAAACCGTAAGTTACAGCTTCAAGTCACAACTACGACTTGGTAGCGTTCCAGGTAACCCGTAGCTCGTGTTTTTACCATCCTGTTGTCTGTGAAAGTTCCCTATAACGGCCACTCGTAACTTCCGACCCGTGAACTCGTACCAGATCGAACTGGTATGACTTCACAGGAAGGAAAAACACAAAGTACGAGTTTCTTTGAACGCACCATGAGTTAGCAGCCCCCGCCCTTGTCAGGCATCAATTGGTCCTCGTGCTACGTCACCACATTCACGCGCATCCCTTGGCTGCACACACAGCCCTTCATGCCGTTCTCTCTCCTCATTGGATAACACTTGTATCCCACAAGGAAAATTTTCTCCTCGGGTTACAGCAGAGCAGAGTGACGGAGAGACTCGTGTTTAGGCTGAAATACTTCATGTAAGTGATTGCTGACGGAAAATAGGACTATTTAGGACTTATATTAACAAAAACATTCCACTGATATCTGCTTTAACTATAATAGGAGTGGCAGTGGTTCGGCTGACCCTGTCTTCTTATATTCATACTCTAGAAGCTATGGATGAGACTGCATGATGCATTTTCAGCCCAGGTGCATTTAAAATTGATGTCTTTGGTGAGCGAGTGGATACAAGTCTGTTGTTAAGAGGAACAGGGTAAAGTATTACTTAAGGAAGGAGCACATTGATATTTAGTATGTGCTCACAAGTTCAAGAGCTAAATCTGAAAAATATGCCACTGCTTTTTGACATGAGACCAAAAAAGGATCGTTTCACAGCATACAATAGAAAGTGTTCAAATAAATTGTTGGAAATATTTTCTTTTCACATCACAGACCCCCAGCACCTGAAACATCAGAAAATCTATGACGAGGAGCAGCAGAGGTTTTACTTCAGCCTTTGAACTCACTGCCAAACCGAGACCTTCTTGAGAAACAGAGGATAAAGACAAATAATCTCAAATGTTTCTCCCTGGAAATTATTTTCATGTGTCACCCTGCCGTACCTACCTCATGTCAGAGTGGTGGCTTTCACATTAACCCAGAGGACTGTGTGCTGCTCAGCCACCGTGGCCCTGAAACACAAAGTAATACTGCAGCAATGTTTCATGTTTATACAGCTGTAAAGAAACTAATCTCCTCCGAGGTTCCTGGATTAAAATGCTGCTTCCTGCAACATGGCACCCTACTTAGTTACACTGCACAAGGTTTGCAAAGACTTCAGCCATTTGGAAAATCTTGCTATTACGGACATGACTGTGTGTGATCTATGTAGCTTCATGTTTGTAATGGAAAGAACAGATGAAAAAGTGTCTTCCTCCCTTATACATGAAGTGGACAGGGCTTGGAGAGTTAGGTGCTATTAATCTGTACAGGGTAACGTTGCCCTTCAGGTTGGTGTTGGAATGAGTTACAGCACCTTGTGGAGTCCCTGAGCACCATGAACATAAAGCATTTACACTTTTCAGCCTCTGTAGGCTCCTCCTGGAAATGTCTAACCTGCTTATGAAACAAGTCACAACAACAACAGAAGTTCTCTGAGACAAGGAGACAGAGACATTTGGAGGACTTCAGGCCATCTGGGATATTACGTAGTTGTGGTTTAGCACTTGTTTAGGTCCTGAACATGCACATCATATCCTCTCTTAGCACTTACCAGCTTTAAGTGCATGTGAGTGACCTCAAGAAACTTTGTGTCTTGAGGAGGAAGTAGTTGCCAGCTCCCCAGGGTGTTAGTGCCACCGCCTGTTTGGGCTTCCAGCAGCACACCGCTGTACTCTGGTCCACTGATGGTCACTGCACACAAAACAACACAAACATTCACATGATACTAAACAGAAATTATCTTTGAAATATTGGTGTGTTGGACTCAAATAAAACAATCTCACAACAGACAGTTGTTAGTATAAAACCTGGCCTTTAAAGTATGAATAAGAAAAATATAATAATGAGGCTATATAGCAAATCAATATCAGTAAAAAGAGAGGAATACATGTAAAAATGTAAAAAATATTACTCTCCTGTCAAAATTAACATTAATATTCACTTAACAGGATTTTGACATTTGAAATGTGTAACGTTGCTCTGAAATCTGAAGACAGCACAGAAAACCCAAATAGACATAGTAGAGCAGAAGAACCTGAGACTTGTGTTCAAACAAGAATAAAATCCCTCAGACTAAAACTCATAAATTGAAGATTACTCTTAATACTATTACTCAAACCAGCGATTATCTTTTTGTATTGAAAAATGATACATTTCCCAACCGTGTCAAATGTAAAAAATAATTCTAGAAATTTGATCAATTTCAGCACTGCAAATGTTCACTCACTTTATTTATCTTCTTGCTTCAAATGAATAATACATCCACATTGATCTGCCTGTTGTTGTATTTATTATTTTTATGTTTGATTTTAAAAGCTTTTTATAGTTACTGTAACGTTTGTATTGTTTCTTAGAGCAGAGGTCTTCAACAGAGGGTCTGCAGATGTACTACAGCGGGGTCGCAACATTTTTTTTAAATAAAAACGTCAGTTTCAATAGCCTGCATAATTACCATGCAGTTGACAGACATTGTCGATATTGGCATTGATATCAGTTAACAAGGTCTGTTTGGGACGCCCCCCCACTCACTGTAGCTTCCGTGTTTCAAATATGAACCTTTATTAGCTTAGTATCCAATGCACAAACATGTGTAGTTTAATATAAAACACAATTTCATACAATATAGTCTGCTCCATCTTTCCATCATTTTGGGGGTCCTTGGCCTGAAAAACGTTGAAGACCCCTGTCTTAGAGCAACCATGACTTCTTACCTGTAATGGGCTGACCTGTTGGTGAAGTCTGAGGTATCACCCCAATGGCCCAGTGAGGCAGCATGTCCTCGCAGGCACCAGTAGGAGCACCGCTGTGATGGCTACACCGACAAAACACAGCACTTGACGCTCAAGGAGAACAGGCAGCAACAACTCCATCAGGCTGAATGAGAAGCTGCTGCAGATTGAAAGAAGCGTTTCATAATGTTGCACAGGAGTGAGCCAGGAAATATTACTGATACTGTTGCAGAGTAACACAACAAAAACAACTCATTTTTCACATTTCACATGCACTCTCTCAATGTCATATCCTTCAGGGCAATGCAAAGGTTAATGCTGTAATTTGTATAACTTGTGTTTTGGAGCGAGGAAGAGAAAGCGTAGTCTGTAAAATGCAACATTTACCTAAAGCAGCTTTTAAAATTATGAAAGCCATTAAATGCACAACACAGCTCAAAACAACAACAAAAAAAGTCACAAAAAGGATGGATTATTATTATCATCCTATGACAATGCGAGCATTTGCCACAGGAGAACATTCTGACTTGGCAGTATATATCTTCTGCCGTGGGCTGCTGGCTGTACATTATGTTAAATAATATGCAAGTTTAGAAAAGTGCAGCAGTTTAATCCTCCAGAACCCCTGCTCAGAGCCAAACCTCACGCTCAACGCCTCATGTCTCAGCACATTTTCCATTTGTCAAATAAACAGAGCAAAGATTTGAACTTTGAAGAAAAACTGTGGGTAACAGTACAGCACCACCACATCTCTCAGAAACAATTATATATATATATATAATATTTAACTGGTGTGTTTTTGACAGACAGCTATGTGTGGCGTTTCCATACAGTATGTTGAGCCACAACACATGGTGTAGGTTCAAGTTTCCAATCAACTAGCCTACATTATAGTACTTTAAAGGGAATGTATAAAAAACAACATTATCTAGAGCTGGGTAGGTCATAGTGAAAGTTAAAGCTATAGTAGCATGATAGTTTTCAAGTATAGCAGATGTATAAAAACCACATTCCAGTGTCATTTGCTCCTGATTGTGGATGACACTTGATGCGCTGTTGTCATGATTAGTAAAAGATTTATATTTCTACACTGGTTTGAGTCTGAGTTCTTTTCTCCTGCTTGTCTTTGGCGCACGCGCGTGTGTGTGTGTGCGTGTCCTCAATCAGACCCTGTGTCACGTTACACTCAAGGCCCACCTAAAATATGGCATGGCTTCCACTTTTGGAGATCAATATGTTATGATTCAGTCCAGTGCTAAATTTCATCCATTCATATACTGAGCATAAACAATATCGCTCAGAATGTCTGTATGTAAAAATCTCTTGAGTCTCTGATTTTGCATTCATCCTAAAAGGGTTTCAGAGTAAAAAAATATCCCTCCTCTTAGTTCATGCACATGTGTAATCTTTGTGCTTAAAGGATTAGTGTCTCATTTGCAGTAGTACTTGTGTATTTCTGAGTGAGGCAGTGCAGGAGTTGATTGTGTCTTTCTGTCTTCTTAAAACTTGTTTAATCTTTTCTTTCCAAAAAAAAAGAAAGAAAGGGGGATTTGTCTGCAACAAAACAAGAATAAAGACACGATTAAAAAACTATTGAATGTCACGCAGGCATCACTTAAGGTAAATACTTGATTTGACTTGATGATTAATGTCACAGTTGATGCCTGTGGAATATTTATGTACATTTTGCTTTACATGTAATAGCACATCTCACAGCTGGTGTGAACTCAATGCCATGAGGAGGAAGCAGACTTTTACAGTAATATGGATGGACTCAGTGCTGTGGGGATTGCATTTACCTGAGAAGAATACCTTCTGTCTGGCTCCTATCGCTTTAAATTTACATTGCTCTCCTCTTTCATCATTTATTGAGGGCTACATGTTACAAGTTACATTAAGAAGCATTATGGCCCATGCGTCACAGTTGTAGCAGTTCGATCATTTTTACAGGCTGACTTTAGGCTACATTGAGTGATAATGTTTTGTTCCAGCTTAATCAATCATTGATTCCTTAATTGAATCATTGATGGGGCACATGCTAACTTATTCATTTTCCATGCATTTTCAGAGTGGGTTGGTCTTGTAACAGAACGCTCTGTTCTCCTTGTTACTGCACACCTTCCAGTTGGCGTTTTCACAGTCGCAGTGAAGAGAACGGTAGTTAAAATGAGAAACCAGAAAGAAACAAAGACGGTAACTAATGAAACTGAAATTATATCAAAGAGAAAAACAGGGGTGTACTTGCATTTCTCTGATTTAACAATGAAAGGTAGGCCGAGGTCAATGGAGATGATTCAAGTTACACAAATGGCTTTTTTGTAGGACTGAATCTGATTCCTCCCCTTCACCCCTAACTGCAGTCTGCTATGTTAGGGGTCTTGAACATGAGGAAAAAAATTCAACATAACATTCCCTTGTTTGGTAACGCAGTTCCTAAAAGCTGATGTGAGCAGAGGCTGAATGAAAAAAGGAAAAGAAAAAAGAAAAGAACTGTGCACACAGACAAAGGTCAAGTGACTTTTCCTGTTATTTTTCCATCCATCTCCTCAAGTTAAAGCCTGAGGCACTCTGAATCTGCTCAACAACTCAGTACAGACGCACAACAACCAGCAGAAGGTGCACGGCCATTTCCACGCAAGTTTGATAATATGTCTAATGGATGTCAAATGTGTTCCAGTTGTTGGTTTTAATCCAGTTCTCCCAGTCCGTCTTTTACAGCCATAGCAAAAAGTGCAAATAGAATACAATCAATCCTCCACCTTTCACTTCATTATGTTAATCCTTTTGTTTCCCCAATATATTGATTTTATAATCTCATCTCTTTCAACACGGCTGAAAAACTCAATTGTCACTGCTTTTTGATTAGTTTTCATTTGCTCTACTCAAAGGAGCCAGTGTGTTCATTTAAAGAGAGGGAACTGAGGTTGTGTCCGAAATCATCTACATGACTGCATGAGATGTAAGGGGAAATTATAGTTGTAACTAGAGCAGCACGAGGTTATACAGCTCCTGCTAGTATGTAATATGATTTTCTATGGTATTCAAGTCGAGCAGAGAAACCACCAGAGTGAGAAACTGGATTAGGGTTAGGGTGCAGCTTAGGTAACTGTTCCGATAATGGCATTAATAAAAAAAAAGGTACAGTGGAGAACGTACAGTGTGACCACATAAAACCAAATTATAACCCATTAGTCATGTGACTGGATCGTTACCATGAGTGAATTGCATAGGGCAGGTTTATAGTGAAGGTTACCTTTAATCTTAAACTGTGATCAAATGGGGATCTGACCTCATTATGACTAAAAGGTTTCACCTACAGCAAACAGCTGGATTCCCTCGCCAATCAGTCGGTGTGGAGTCTCTGTATGTTTTTAATGTAACTCTGGTTTCAGGTGTAGAAATGTATCATTGGACTCACCGCCCCAGAGAAATGGGGACACTTGTGTATGTGTTTATGTGGATGCGTGCACATGTTCTTGTGTGTGTTTCAGTTATAAGTGACAGGAGGGAACAACAGCAGCAGAACAATCGAATAAAATTCAATATAAAATTCCACTGAGCAACACAGTCGGTGACATAGTCACATTAATATGATGGAGCTGTGAGCTGAATTAAAGTGAGACAATGTCCTTCTTTCTGTTTAACTATGACTGAACTGTGACCAGGAGCGTAAAGTACATCTTCAACACAAGTGAAAGGGTTCACCCAAGCACAATACAGATGTTGTAACACTGTCTTCTCTGTACAGTAAATGGAGCAATCTCTAACCTTCAAGTCGAGGTTCAAGGAGTCCACATGCTGCTCGGGAAAATGCATCAAACTGCCCTGTTTTTAAAACTGTAATAGAAAAACATCAGAGCCACATGGCTGTCACAGAACAACCAGAATGTTTTGAAATATAATGTCAAATCTTGTAGCTTTGCCTGTGATTGAAAGGTCCTCCAGAAAGGGCAACACTGCAATAAAAACAGGCAACAGGGGAGAGTAAAAAGAAAATTATAGCATTCAGTATTCAGTGTGTCTCTGGGACTATTCTTCTACTGAACACATTCTTGTTGTTTAAAAACAGTATGTAATGTGGCACAAGAATTTTCTTATATCTGTGTGGGCTGCTGATGAGCGTTTGCAGCATTTCATCAGATCACAATTACAGGTAAATACTGGAGGTCGGTTGTTTCCAAAATGACCCATGTGGTGATGGTATGGTTAAGCACAGACTACTAAAATGACTTGATTAAAGTCAGTAAAGTAAAGTAATAGGAGAAGATTTCCTCACAGCTTAACACTGGACCAAGTCTTCAAACATGCCTTTGACTTCCCTCCATGTATCTGAGAGTTTTGAAACCCACATTATTTGGTTCCTTGTTGCCGCAACTGGGGATTTGTCAGCCATGAAAAAAGCAGCTTTCACTTGTTCTGTATAGTGGATTTCTTTTCCTACACATGAATTGTTTGACCGCAGCAGAATCATTCCTTCTTCTATGAACGTTGTGATACAATTTGAAGACCTTTCGAAGGACGTTAGTGTTTGAACAGCTGTTAAAAATCCCAGATGACTGTTGTGTAATCCACGTCTCTGAGGATCACAGCAACTCTCAGTAGAGCAGGTGAGCGTGTGCTGCCTCTCCTATGGGAGACCATACTGTGAGAAGCAGGAACACTGTGTTGTAGAATTTTCTGGTCTCAATGGGATTTGTTTACAAAGATTCTTGGAATAAATGTTACCACAATAAAAACAAATTCTGTCCATGATTTTCAGTTTCTCACCTTCCTTGACACACACACACACACAATCTATTTGACCTCAGCTGTCATGGTATGCGATGTGTAAAGTGATTAGAGACACAGACAGGGTGATGCTGATCAAATAAAAAGCATGGTGGCTGCAGTAAGCTGAGGCTTTGTGAACTGTGACCTCTGGGTGTTTGAACTGAGCCGTCCTCCAAATATGAAAACACCAAGAGCCATAACTGTTTAGGACAAAACATGACACAATTCGATTAACAAGTTATATAACTACTTCTTTGTCTATTTGTTTAGATTAGTTTATTTTCAATAGTTCAGTTTTTGACAGGCAGCTGTCACAGTGTATCTATTACAAATACAGTGAACCTTTCTTGTATTGACTTTGAGAAACAAATTATAGGCTGACACTTGCAAAATAAGATTGCCACCATCTACTGTAACTTCCTTCATTTACTCCCTTGTCTTGGAATGGGAGGTGACTGCAAACCTGAAAAACAATCTTTCAGACCCGCCTGTACTAACTTTTTATTCATACGAGTGGTAGCACCTACTGTAGATACACTAGCTTTATTTTATTTTCTGGGGATTATTTATGGGGTTATTAAGGCTCAAGTAGTTATACTTTTTTTTTTTTTTTGGTCTGTCTGCACTCAGCCGGAGTGGTTTCTGTTTGCTCGCCCCAGTTCAACTGCACCCAGGTCAGTCCTGTGTACAAATTTGGATCATCTGGCTTTAGTAACTGACAAAAGTTGGCAATGAGCATAAACCTAAACTTAGAGCTTTGAATGGATCCTCAGACACATACAGAAGCTACATCAACATTTTCTCTACAGCCTACAGATACTTACTATGTTTCATCAAATACATACAGTCAAAATATGCTACACTTTGTACAGTAGACAGTCAACGCTGTGGGTCATTGCTCAGTGGAAACCATGTTCATTCACAAGCCACAGTCACATGATGTATTTTACCGGAGGAACCTCTTTCACTATTCCTCTTCTAGATTTCACGTGTTGAAAATATTGAATTTCACTGTCCTGAAATAACTAAGTGGTAAATCAATATAATAATTGTTTTTGTGATAGTTTCAAATTTTAATCATTTGCAGAAAGATCCCTTTAAAGCCTAGGCGTTGGGGAAGCAACTGGCAATGAAACATGCTTGAATAAGAGTACTGACCTATTTTTCTCTGGTGAGACAACAAAACATACAAAGCAACTCATCTTAAAAGCTGACGGCCACAGTTTGTGTCAAATGATAGCAGCAGACTGTCATGCCCAGTTTGTTCATGACTTGGTGGCTGCGCTGTGTCAACATTAGACTTTCATGTGACTAGCATCTGAGAGCTCCAAATAAAAAAAGGGACCATGTCAACTAAAAAGAAGGTACAAAGAAACAAGTGTTTTGTGCAGCTGATATCTTCACTCTCCAAAACTAGTAACCTATAAAAAAAAAATCTGACTTCAGACTCTACGGACTGATAATACATCACGAAATACAAATGCCACAACAACAAAAACAACAGAAATCTTCTAGGGCCACAACCAAAATCCTCTACAAAGAAGTTTATCTCTGCTAGCTGCTCTAGGTCAGGTTCATGAGAAACTTGTGATGACTCTTGATCCCTCGGATCACTTGGTTCTTCCAGCAATCAAATAAGGATTTACAGTAGAAAAAACAAAATAAAATAAAATAAAGATAAAGTCAATTGGAATCATCCCATGAAAAAAATGTCCTTCAAAAGATTTTTCAAAAGACCCTCATTACCCATAATGCTAAGCTTTTTCTCTCCTTTCAGAGTACTTGTGCTTTGTAATATCCTCTGGTTGTTGTTGTTTTTGTTTTTTTGTTGCCACGAGCCAAAACTGGTTTTCAGAGCAATTCATCAAGTTGTTAACGTGAAAGCAAACCTTACATTGCTGGTTAGAGTTGGTTTGAAAACTTTGCACACAAAGTAACAATGTTGTTAGTCTTTTGGACTTTATACCATGTCGGCCCTGAACCAAAATGATATTGTTTTCGTTTTCACTCATTTGGTGCTGGCAAGTCAGTTTCAAGATGACAAATCAGCTGGTCGAGGTGCTCACTCCGGTTAAAGATGGTGTTGAAGCTTTCATCTGCTGAGGCCATTTTCTAGTTGGAGCAGGTATTGATGTTCTTGCCGTCAGCAGCATCCTCCACCAGCGCTAAGTGATAATCAGTGGAGAGTGTGAAGTGGGACACGCAGCCCACCAAGCCTCCATTGTACTGCCTGTTTGTGTGAAGAGCTATCTCTTTCATCCCGCCTTCAGAAGGAGAGCACAGAGAAAACAGAAAGAGAGATGATGGAAAATACAGAGAGATGTAGAAATCAAAACTGGTTCGAGTAGATGTGCAATGTATGTGCAGCATCCTATGCGACTGGGGGTTGTGAGCAATACCTACCAACATATAAAGGCCCGTTGATATTGAGTTGTCTCATCTTTCCCGGTGACCTGCCTGTTTTTGCTCCATAGTCATCCACTGTCAGCTTCCCTGACTGGCCGTCCCTAAAGACAAGAAGTGATAATGGTCAACTTATAAACATGAGAAACAGTGCAAAGATTAAGTTATGTCATTCTTGGACTGGTGCATCACATCGACTGTAAATACCAAAACAACAAAATAATTGTAGAGATTAAATCTGTCCTCCTTGGGGGTTTTCCAAGTTCCACATGGATTGAAAATCAACGTGTTTCTGAATGTCCCATGCAGGAAAAGTTATATCCTGCTCTCAAAGCTGCACTAATCATTAGATTTATAGTAACAATGTGAGTAACAAGTAACAGTGATCAAATGACTGTGGAACATGAATGGGGTTCCTCATAAGGACATAACCACAGATAAATATCATCACTTGACTGTACAGTTTCCTTCAGCTCTGTAGTGAGTTTTAGTAGTAGTTTAGTAGTTTAATGTTAATGCAAGATGTTTAAATAATCATATGATGTTTATGAATGAAAGTACATCAGTGGCGACTTTAGAGCTTACTCTGCTGCCCCCAAGTGGGCAAGGAAATTGACTGGTGCAGCTTTAGTGTTATACATTGGTGAAGACAAGTGAAAACAAAACATGGCCACATGTGTGTTGTGTTCACCACAGCATTGACATTGATTCAGCAGGATTTGTTACTAAAAATTGGACTTTCTTTAGACTGAGCTTACCTCACAGCTTTGACTCTGTGCCACTTTCCATCATTGAAGGTCCCATTGACAATAATATTAGCAGCACCACTGCCCAGATTATAGCTGCAACATGGAAACATTTATAAGGAGTTATATAAGGTACAGTGGGTTCATTTTTGTGAGGTACTGCCCAGATGAAAAATATGTGTATGTGTATATTTAGAACAAATGAGTAGTGGTATATTTTACACAAAATACCTGAAGAGTAGTGCGCCATCCTGAAGCCCCATGGACAGGAAGTCACTGTTGGGTCTCATTGGACTGTCTCCTCGCCATAGCAACAAGCCGTCTTTGGCTGTGCTCTTAAATCGCATGAAAAGGTTGTTCCTGGACCCAGAAACCCTGAGAAAACAGCACATTTACACGTGAGTATGTATAAGCAAGTACAGTATGATCACAGCAATCACTTTTGGCGTAACAGTGAGAAGAAATACTCCTGGTTCTTTCACCTTATAATTGGTTTGCAAAGGTTTGCTATGAAAGTTTTAGAGACCTTTGGTGTTTACAGCTGGTGTTTAATTACAGTTCCCCATGAGAAATCTCAGAGTCACTTTGCAGGCTCATCATCAGATACACATTTCTCTACCAACCTCTTAAGGATATCGCTGTTGTCGTAGTTCAGGTAACTTCTCCCAATGAACTGTGGGATCTCAATGGCCTCAGTCACAGCTGTGTGGAGAAAACACTGTATTTATGTCATGCCACCACAAGGTGGCAGCATCATTGTGTATCTGTGGCCAAAGCTCAGGTGAAAGCTAAAACTGATACTCTGAGGGTACATGTATGTTGGGAGGGTATATGTGTATTTGAGTATATGGTATTCTATTCGAAATCATACAAGCAAACTTACTGTTCAAACAATAATTCCCACACTCTGCTCAGTGAAAGCATTAAAAACAGAAAAGGCATAGACAGGCTTAAGGGATTATGTCCACTGTATCATTCTGTACGACATTACATGACACTACATGATAACACAGAGAGAGAGGGTTTAATCCACGAGAAATGGAAAGATCGTATCACATGGTTCAATCCACATATAATACAGACAAAAAACATTGCCTTTGTTACCTTATTCATAATTGATTTTAAAACAGCAGCATTTTTTTTCTTTTCTTTTTTTTTACTAAATCAAGAAGTTCATGTATCATTTTTTTTCCTTAGTTTTACTCAACAAACACAGAAACGCCAACAGCAACAACAACAACTACTGATTTTCAGCCATTTTATAATTTCTATAAATATGTCAGCTGACTTAGTACCATGCACAACATGCATGTAGGTACAATAATGGTGTAGTGCAACTGACCTTTCTGGCAGTGCCTGCCATCATACCCTAGGGGGCAGTCACATTCGTACCCGTCCCACTTGGGCCTGCAGGTCCCTCCATTAGCGCAGGGACTTTGGACACATGGGTGGGCTGAATTTGCCACATTGACGCCACCTGCTGTGCCAGTTGTTATTGGGATGGCACGGTCATTGAGCACCAGCTGGGGAGATGAAAAGAACACAGAAAATGGAGATGAAGCAAGAAAAGGTGAAAAGGTTTAAAGAGACTCTTGTCATAGTGGTCAGCTTTGTGGCTGCAGAGATGATATATTTATATATGGTGACTTGCGTTGTCTCGGGTTTCTGGACCCCACAGTATACAGATTATATATATAGCCGTACCTTCTGTATAATTCCAGTGAAGGGCTTTATTACACCTGCTGTCCTCTTGGTTTTATCATACTCTGGTACTCCTCCAATATAGAGAGGTGAACTGCAGTTGATCTGAGTGAAAGCTCCCTGCAGGAAAAGATTAGTTATGTCATCCGTTCATGAATAAATCTAGTTATGCCATATAAATGAATATGTTCATAAATATTAATGCCATTCAGGCTATGCTTTCCTTATAAAATACTTGCTTAAGAATTAATATGTTTGACCATGTATAGTATAATTTCCTCTCCTCATATATTTTGCACTTGGTTGAAGTTTACTTATGGAAGATGCAGTAGCAGCAAATCACATACAGGTGTTGGCATTTTACCTGTATTTTGTTATCAGAGGTAAAACTCTCATGTCTTTCACTTTGGAGAGTTAGTTAATATGGCACATCAAAGAGCCTGATGTTGTCTTTGGAGTTTTTCAGGATCCAAACGGGGTCATTAAAATGATTTAATGTCACACATTTAAGTTGTGTGTGACTGTGCCGTTGCTGAGTTCATTATGAGGTCTTTCTGCCCTCTTGTGGTCAAAAATAACACAAATTAACTTTATGCAACAAACTACAGTAAACTGAAGGAAAAATACCTCAGCAATGCCCTCCATTGCCCTCTGGCTGTCCACCTGCAGGATACCACTCTTTGCTGTGCGAGAGACCTTCAGCTCATGCCATGAGTCCAGACTGATCTGCTCCTCACTCCTGTGGCGCACACCATTACATTCAGCATGTGACATTTAGTTGGAAAATGTAAGTGGAAGAGGAAAATAAAAAGGGGCACAGACTAGAATGAGAGTGGATTTATCAAGTACCTTATGACCGCTCCTCCAGAGCCACAGTCAAATCTGAATTCTACATATCTGTTCACAAGGTTTATAGCCAGGAAGTCTCCGCTGCCTGCGTCATCGCTGTAAAGCAGCACCCCGTCGGGCATCGATGGCCGAAACGTCAGCTCGAACTCGGTGAAGGACAGATAACTCTGAGAGGACTGAGGCCAGGGAATGACAGCGTATGAAAACACTGTCTCATTGAAGAGCGGCGAGGACAGTGAGAAACCTGAGGAGTATGAGAGAAGATAAGAGAAAAGAACAGGCGAGAAGGAAGGAGAAGGATTTGGGCCATGGGGGAAGAAGAGGCGTTGAGCATTAAAATGATTAAGAGTGAAGGGGAGGAAAAGGAAGAAGTCAATGAGAACAGAAGAAAATGGAAAGAAGGGACATGTGGAGGAGGGAAGGAAAGTGGTAGGTTGTATTGTCTGAAAGCTGGTCTGACATGCAATCAATCCCTCTGCCTCTATATTGGAAATAATAATCCTCATCTCAACCAATTTTCTTTATATTGCACTCAACTGTTCGGTAATTACCTTAAAAGGTGTGTGTGAAAAGTCTATGACAGCCATCAAGTACGAACAAACCTCAAAGAGATTTCACTTTCTGCTTTCACAGAGGTACAAAACTCCTGTTGTAAACAAGTGTGTCTAACATGTGTAGGTGTGAGAAAATGGAAGATTGAGTTGACTCACTCTCTTCACAAAGTGCTCCCCTGAAGCCGAGTGGGCACAGGCAGATGAAGCCGTCAGCACGGTTTGCAAAGCAGGCGCCGCCGTTGGCACAGTTGACCAGGTCACACACAGTGTCACTGCACTCTCCTGGTAGAGTGGAGAGGAGATATGAGGTGATTAGGGCCAAACTCCACATATGTATCCATACATAGAACTGGAACCACGTATAGAAATTATACATTTAGAAAAAAAAAAGCAGTTTCAGTGGTGGTTTTATTTCCAGCTGGCAAAAACAAATTTTCATTGCTTTTATTAAAAGTCCTCTGCGAAGGCTGATTCACCTCAACATTTCTACTTGGGAAATTGGCCATTAGAAAGAGAGGCAAGTTGTTCAAAACTTGTTTATCAAAAATTGTTATTTTTCTGACATGGTGCCATGTGTCACCGTCTATTTCAATATTAGAACCAGACGTTTTTGTTCTTGTGTTACCATGTTTGTATGTATTTTGTTGTTGCAGCTACTTTAACCAAAGGATGAATGCTGTGTCACTTTATGCTCTCAGATTTGAACTAAATGACAATATCATCAGTCGGTCCAATGAATAAACAATGTCATCTAAATTTACTACAATAATTTATGTATCAAGCCAAACAAAGTAGTTAGGACACTGCTACATGTTATGCTTGCTCACCTATATCAGCTCCACTCAGAGCTTTGCCCAGAGGCCAGGGTCTGATGTCTGTGGCCTTGTTGTTGATAGTCAGACTCTGAATGCAGCCAACAAAGCCACGATTTGACCCTGTTGCCCTGACCAGCCAGTATGTGCTCGGAGACCCCCCCAAGTACAGCGGGGAGCGGAAAGTGATCTTTGTATACTGGCCCTGAGACGGCAAGAGTGAAGAGAACATCCTTTATTACTGTAAACACACTGACTAAGCTAATATTGTTAGTAATAGACGGCATATCCTTTGCTATTAAAACTAACAGATGCCATTGTTGTTACCTGTGAGCGTCCAGATATAGGGGTGTCGTTGTCCATGCGGAGCCAGCCGCTCATACCGTCTCTGAAGACAGTCACTGTGTGCCACTGACCAAGGACTACACGACTCTCACTGACTATCTGAGCTGCTCCTGTACCACAGTTAAACCTAAAGGGGAAAAGAATCAGGTAATTGTTATGTATATATTCATGGAGAACATGCTGTAAAAAGATAAAGTTATGTGCATCTGCAACATGTTTTACACTAAATTTACCCCAGGAGTTTGCCAGTCTAACAGAGCCGGGGTAGTTGTTTATCCCCGGGCTTCCATAATTTGTGTTTGGCTAAGCTAACACTCCCCAGGAAAAAGCTTTAAATTGGAGGGAGAGGCATGAGAGTGATATCAATCTTTTAATCTAACTCTCCGTAAGAGTGTTTCCCAAAAGGCTTAACTTTTCCCCCTACTGTATCATACTGTAGGTATATTCTGTACTGTATGTACCTACTGTATTGTAACCGCTTACTGAAGGTATATAGTTTTCAGTAATAAAATACATCTAAGGTGCAATGTATTATGGTCGAAATGTATCATTAAATCTTGTATTAGGCATGTACATCTTACATTTATATTTGGTTTGGTTCCCTTGTTGGGTAACTGTTAGCTTTATTACTGAAACAGTTTTCTTTTCACCTTTATTTGACATTAGGTTTCACTGAGTAACAACTATTATTAATGTGGTTTGTAATCACTATTTGGCCCTTAATGTGCAGTTGCTTTTAATTCGGTCTGAACCCGTCAGTTATATACGCTGGATAAACAAAATGTGAGTCACTGTATTCCTCACCTGTAGTGCACCTTGCCTCGCACCAGGGCCAAAGAGGTAAAGTCTCCACGGCCATGTTCGTTCTCTCCACAGTACAGCAGCAGGCCGTCCTCTAACTCTGCCTACACCAGAGAGAAACTGTTTGAAATATATTCTCATCATTGTCAGGATGAAAACAAAAAAAAAAGTTATAAATCAGCTCATTCACTTACCTTAAACTCCAAAGTAATCTGAAAAGTCTGGTAAGCGTTTTTCAGGGGTTCAAAGGTCATGTGAGAGTAGCCAAAGAACCTGGGGAAGTTCACTGACATCACTGGAGAAGAACAAAAAAGATAAATATCATGATAAATTCATGGTTGCAGAGCCGGTGGGAGTAGCTGCGAAAAGTATGGCAGACAGTCGAATATGCCTCTCCCTCACCCTCAGAGCAAGTGTCCCCTCTTCGTCCGAGGTTACAGTGACAACGTGAACCTCCGCTGTCATAATCACTGAGACAGAAGCTGTCTGGAGGACACACGGTGTCGTCGCAGGTCAGGTCGTACATACGAGGCACGTCACCTTTCCAGGGCGACATGGTTGGGGTGGTAGTGGTGGTGGGCAAAGTAATGCTGGGGAGGATGCAAACAGTAAGAAAGATGAAGAAGTTTCAGGTTCAGGTTTGGAAAAGAAGCAAGGTTTTTACACCGCAAAGTCTAAAACAGCTGATATAATAATAATAGCTAATAACAGTCTTCCAACATTTTTATTGCACTGTCACTTCTGTCCTCGTGCTTTTCTGAACTACCTTATCTAAAGTGACATTTGCTTTTTCAACCTTTATTTGTAAATACCATTTTACATCTGCACTTTAAGTGAAGTGCCACACTGATGTAAATGAACAGTGGATAGTAGCCAGCCTATATTTTTCTCCAGTTAAAGCTGTGCATTTAGACCAAAATAGCAACTTAAATTGATGTGATATTTCACTGCACTGCTCCAGTCAACGTCATTAGCAACTAATTAAGTGGACGAGCATGAAAAAAGCAAATTGGAGGTGGCTTTTAGGACTAAGCAGAAAGCCAGGAAAATCAACAATCTAGCAATCAGAGAGCGAAAGGAACATCAATAATAATTGTGATTTTGTTGAGAAAACCTTCTGATACGACTGTTTTGTCTTGTTTTTTTTGCTTTGTAGAAAAAAGACTCTAACCCTGTTCAACTTTTCCTTAAAGAGAAAGGCCATTAACTCCTCTAGCTGTTGACAAACAGCACTGACATCTTTTCAATCAAATACAGTGCAACAATGTCAGTAAAACCAAGGTACCAAGGAAAACCAGAGCTTTTAAGGTTCATTTTACCTGGTGGTGGTGAGTGGGGCGGTAGTTGTGGTGTCAGGAGTGGTACTGGGCTCTGAGGTGGTGGGGAAGACCAGATCTGAGAAATCTGGCAGAATGGACGCGGTGGTGGTGGTGGAAACTGGTGGGGCAGTGACGTTGCGTGGAGGGATGGTGTTCATACGGTAAACAACGTTCCGACCAGATGGGGGACCAGAGCGCGAACGGAGCTGGGATTTCTTGTTATCCTGACTGATACCTGGGAATGGCTTCAACTGGGAAGCAGAGAGGAATAAAGAATTAACAGAAAAAGTTGGATAGAGTAATATTTCAGACATAAAAGTGTTTTATCATCACTTCTTTTTCCAGCTAATTCGACCGTTATAATTTAATTTGATTCACAGAGTCTAACTAAACTCAAAATTTCAGCAATCACTATCCAAACTCTGACACGTAAAAACCCACCTCTTCAATAAAGATATCATAATCAGAGTCATCAACGTCGAAGCCATCGTCGTCTTTGATCCCGGAGTCTGTGATGTAGCGTCCATAATCACCACTGCCAACATCTGATGAGCCTGTCAAGAATGTCATAGAGGATTATAACACGCCTGTTATTAAATGCTGTTAAAGTACCTCAATGATGACAGTGACACCGGTAAAATGAAGGGAAAAACACGTGTTAAATGCAGTAAATGCAGGTCGGAGAATCACATGGTTGGAGAGCAAAGAGGTCAATGAGGTGACACTGCAAACACACAGTAAAGTCTATATTTACTTTCATATCCACTGCATCAATTGAAAACCATTTGCTATTAGAATTACGCCCCATTTCTTTTATTGTATTATTCTTTCCTATGTGGCCGGAAGGGGCTCATAAAAATCAATCGCTGTTTCTCTGCGCCAGTGGTGCAGGCTTGGACTTTTCTTGCATTTGCAGTATCACATATGACAATGACATTTCAGTCACTGCAAAGTGATGCCGACAATGACCATGACCTTCGCAACAAATAACGATGACTGGTTCACTAAAGGAGCTGCTGAGGAATGATGGCTCTTTCTATGACGAATGATCATGGTGTGAAACATGTGACCATATTTGATAAAAATGATGATGATGATGATGATAATAATAATAATAATAATAATAATAATAGGGATGATGAGAAAGCATACAGCTGCTATTGGCTGAGTGGGTCTACCTGTTAGCCTGTACCCAGGCTGCCGCACCACGTACTGAAAGGTGTCTCCTCGATACAGAATAGTGCCATAGGGAGCTCATAATGTACAAAGACAAAGCCAGACAGTGAATACAGTGAGATAGGCAACTGCCAAAAAATCATGTTTTGCAAAAGCCACTTTAATTAATTAGTTGCTAACTTTTTTCTTTTTTTTTGCCCAATTAACTTATGTGATGTAAGTGGGTTCTTGAGTTGAAAGCCCACAGACCTGCTATGTCCCTGTTCTCAATACCTAAATGTGTTGTTGTACACAGTGTTGGGGAGGATAGTTTGAAAGCACACTGTAGCTTTGAACAACTGCAAAGCTACTCAAGGAGAACTCTAGTTTAATTCATTAAAGCTACTAAATGGCAAAAAAAAAAAAAAAGATGCAGTTTTTTGCAAAAAGTGTCTTCTTGTTCACAGGTCAAACACCAGAAGGAATAAATACTCAGCTATTTATGAGAAAGGAATGCCAGCTTTGGTTTTGTGTACAACAGCTGCTTGAAAATGGCCATGGGGATTCAGGCTGAGAATCAGGAGGTTTATCCATAATGATGTTGCCACTGTGTGAGCTCTGGGCAACACCTGCCCTTGGCTTTGGCACACGCACTGCACAAAGGTCAAGTGCGTGGAGCTGACTGCCTGACAAATGCATCGTCTGGGGTGTGCTCACAGCAGGCAGTCTTGTCAAAGATGGCTTTACGGTAGAGAAGCAATTGGTAAAATAAAAATAATGTTTGCAAATAGTTTGCAATTTTTTGTGGTTTCAGCATTAAACCAAACCAAAATGGCACAGTATAGGCTTCTGAAAGTTACACTGTTAGTTCAATTACATGTAATTTGGTTATACATTTGATGGACAGTATTATACAGTAGTAGGCCCTATGTTAAATCTACTCGTACACTACACATTTATGTATATTTTTTTCATATCATACAATACTGAGATATACTGAGTGTATTATTACTAGTCTTGGATGAGCGCTTAAGTACAAAAAGTTGAAAAAAACAATGAAGTGCACATTCAATGCAACACCTCCCCTCCCTTCCACGCTACGCTGGGGACGCTTAATCTTAGCTTACATAACATAACCCCCCCCTCGTTTACTTCCCATTCCACCTCCCTGTCCATCTTCATTTTACAGTATCATTCCTCGTGTAGCACTGTGGAGTGATATCAGTCAACTGATACGGATTTTTTTTTTTTAAATTAGCTGCAAAACATCTCGGGGAAATTTGACTTTTAAGGTTGAATGGATGCCAAGATTTAAAGTGCTAATTTGTAAAGTCTAATAACATTAAGTCCTCCTGAATACTGACTGCTGGCATACAGGGAGGGGGAGAAGCCCAAAAATCCCTCAGAAAACTAATCTGCTGTTGTGTAACAATCCCCCTCAATCCATACCTCCCTCTTTCTAACCACTAGGAACACACACACACAATGCACCACTGCTTGAGTGAACAGCGGGGGTGGGCTTGACTGACTGACATACTTTTCTTGTTGCTCTCTCTGTGATAGCTTGTGTATGTGTGTGTGTGTGTGTGTGTGTTTCCATCAGGGGTGTGGACAGGCAGAAAAGGGGTCTGGCATTCCGTCCTTAATCCTGTCTGATGAGACTCGGACGTAACCCGCTTTTATCCCCTGCTGAGAAACCACGCTTCTCTATCTCCTCGTTTCTGTCCGTCTGTCTCTCCGTGTCCCTCTGACTGACTCCATTTATCTTGTTTCATGTAACTTTCATTGACATTATTCTTAACTTCTTTGTGCTATTATCTCTGTCCCTGTCCTCTGTAGGTCTCTGTGCGGTCTAGCAGGACTGAAGGAACTTAGTGCCGTCAGAGGAGTTCACAACAGTGTGATGGCAGACCGAGCGTGTGATGCAGTGTGGCCTGTGTGTGATTATAAATACTCGACTGTTTAATTTAAATAATCATACATACATTATGGCAACTAATCTGTAGGTAAAGTGCTTGAATGTCATGAACCTTAATCCATTAATATATTGCTACCACTGCTTATTTTCATATTTGTGTACATCTCCCACACACCTGTGTGAATGCGTGTGTGTTTGTGTGATTTAATATCAATCAGCCCCTCCCCCACACGCCACCAGCCGCCGACTATATCAAAAATAATAAAGTTAATGACTCTGTTGCTCTATATCTCCATCATCCAGGGCAAGAGTCGGACAAACGGACTGACACACTGCCAGGTGCTGTCCTACATTCAAGCAAATGCTGAAAGAGTCAAACTGTCTAGTGCTATTTATTTTATTGATTTTTCGCACGACCTTCTCATGATGATTTGCAGGGGGTTCTGTGAGAATATTTGAGGTAAGACAGAAGAGATAATGCAAAGTTGTGGTAAATTTGCAAAATCTACTGTATCATCAAAATGTCAAGATATCTAGATGTTATGTTATGGAATGAACTGTGATGATACATTAATAAAAGCAGACATATGCTTAATCTATTCAAATGTTAGGCTGAAAGGTGGGAAAGGTAAAATGCTGACAGAATAAAGTAAAGCACATTGTGCAATACAGGGTGAATTTCTAAATACTAATCATTGCATGTTGGTGTCCCCTGTGAATTATGCCTCAACTCTACAATTTCAAAACCTCATCGTTGCTTCACACTGCTGGGAGAGGATGACTGTCTCCACGGTAACACTGGGGTTTACACAGTGCGGTTGAACATAGTAAATGTTTTATTGTGAGGATAACTTTGGCGATGCAAAAATGAGCATGGTCTGTTTAATTCTGTGTGGGTGTGATGTTGAAACTAAACTGAAATTGACTTGTTTTTGCGATGTAGTTGATACCACGGTAACAAGGGAGCTGGGAATAAGATTTCAAGGCTGTAAAATCACAGCAGATTTAAGCTCAGAGATCAACATTTGGCCTTACCAAGAGTGCGCACAGGGTTGTTGATGTGACTCGGCGGACTAACCCCATGCACGTTGACGGCCCGGACAACAAACTGGTACTCCGTCTCTGGTATTAATCCCTTCAAAACCATGGAGTTAGTCTCAATGGGCTCACGAATATATGTCCACTCTGTGTCCATTTCTGGCCTGAGAAAAGGGAAAAGGACACATAAGATATATAATAACAAACTGAATGGCCAATTCATCTAATAAAGGTAGCTAAACAGTTTTGGGTTCTGACACTGTTACATCTGTGTGTGGCATTTTACAAAACAAAACAGTGGTCTTGGTTTTGGTACAAATTATCAATAAAAATCATCACTCAACATAATTGCTGTAAGGATGATGATATGCTTTTGTGTGGGATGTTTCAAAACTCTATTCAGGCACTTGATTGTGCTCCTCCTGCTGCTCTGTGTACCTGAAAGGAACAAGCACAACTGTGGCTCTGCAAAATTCAAAGTCAGGAAAATACTGAACCACTTTTCAAACAAAACCAAATGAGCGATTGATCAAGGCAGTTTTCATTATCTTACTCATTTTGAGCTGCCTCAAGCCTCAACATGTTATTTTACGCTTTAGAGGACGTTGAATACTTTTCAACAAAAAATAAATAAAGTGATAATCTCCTGGACTTTATATTTTTGGCTATCATCTCCAGCTTCCATCTCAAACTGCCATGTTTGTGTGCAGATCTGTGGCGCCTGGAGCTATAGCTATCTGCTGAATAGTCATCTTCATCATCAGTCAATGTCTCCCTTCAGCAAGACCTTTTTTGATGTGAGAGGGGAAAGATGTGCCTCTGACACGGCCCTTTTGTGTGGAAAATCCCCACTCCATGCAAAAAAACAGGCAATGATTCACATCCAGTCTCTCAAACTAAGTGACAGTCTCTCTGCCTCCATCTCTCTCTCTTTCTCCCTTTGCTTAGTCACAGGGTGTTAACTTTACACCATGAAGGGCAACACTACGGTGTTTTAAAGTTTGTTTTCTTTTATATGTTAATAACTTTTTATTTTCTTATTTTCTTTCAGAAACAACTCTTATGGGGACCTTTTAAAATTCAATCTGCCTTCTTTATTGGTGTCTGGCAAATCATCAGAGGACTCGGAGCAAATTATTTCTGACCTCAACTTCCTTGTCATTGAGAAATAGGAAATTCCTTTATGAGTGTGTGTGTGTGTGAGAGAGAGTGTGTGTGTGAGAGTATGTGTGTTTGAGGCTGGAAACTACTAGACAAGAGTAAGAAGTTCATTTCTTCTCATGTCCCAATTGACCCTCATGTCAAAAATACAAATGGTTACGCTATACAGAGCAGCTCAGTTCTCATGAAACTCACTGTAAAAGAGAGCTGTGTAGTCTGTATTAAAGCAATGTGACAGTGAGACAATACAGAGTCTGATTAAGGAGGCTAAATATACAGCTATCTACCTCCATTAATGCGCTATGCTAAAAGTTCTGTTAAGTTGCAATTTAAAGCTGATTATCTCTCTGACAATAAAGCACTCCTACATATTCTGCCCAAAAAAATACAATTCATCAGTCATGGTGTCTTTATAGCACAAAGTGTTCGGTAACACTTTACTTGAAGGTATCGTCATAAGACTGACATGACACAGTCATGAACGTGTCATAAACATTATGTCAATGTCATAACGTTGTCATTAAGTGTCATTCGGTTTTTGTAGGGTTAGGTTTAGGGTTAGGGTTAACCGAATAACACTTAATGACAACGTTATGACATTGACATAATGTTTATGACACGTTCATGACTGTGTCATGTCACTCTTATGACGATACCTTCAAGTAAAGTGTTACCAAGTGTTCTAGTGCACCTTTTAAACTTCTATTATAATGGTGCTCATAGTTAAAAAGCAGATTTTAAATTCTGCTTCTGTTTGTCTCAGTCTCTATTCATTTTGCTTTGCATTTAGCTTAGCTTAGCACAAAGACTGGGAGCAGAGGAACACGGGGAGCATGTCTCTCTCCCATTGGCTAAAACAGACTAGCTAGCATCTTGAACATTCACAAATTACTAATAATGATAATAATTATGACGTATCCAGTTGGTTTTAATCATTTGGTTTCAGAGGGAGTCTCCATGAATCACCTGACAGCCTAATTTATGACTGACCTGATGTAAGCCACCAGGAAGTGAAGGACAGGTGCGCTACCCTCGCTCTCTCCTTGCTGCCATGACAACGCCAGCTCTGTGTCAGATACAGCCATGACAACAGGCTGAGTGGGGGGCGATGGGGGCATGCACATTTCTGATGGTGGAGAGCAAAATTGATATCAGTCACAGTTATTAATAATCCTACAACAGAAATATTAGCAATGGCTGTAAAATGGACTCAACCTACTCACATATTCTTACCATGTGTGGCGGTGCTGATGTCTCTGGGCATGCTGGGCCTGCCCTCCCCTGCCCAGCCGTAAGCTCCGACACTGACTCTGTACTTAGTGTTCACCTTTAGTTTACCAATGTCCACATCCTTGAAGACCATTTTATATGGAGGGAAGGGGATAAAGATACAGATAGATAAGAAAGACAGAAAAACAGGATGGCCATAATAATAAAAAAAGATGGTGAAAGACAATGCCTGGAAGTGGACATTTGTCAAATCTAGCTATAAATGTCAACTAGCCTACAGTTAGATAAAGCAGTGACAGGGTCTAAGTTATTAAAAAAAAAAAGGCTAAATGATACTTACAAAGCTGGCTTGACCATCAAATTGCCCCTTCAAGAAAAACATAACATAACAGTAAGGATTGAATTTTTATATCTTTCATTCATGACACCAAGATATACTATTAACTTCATCCAAACATTGACCAAAGGTTCTAGTTGCTGTGTTTCTAATTGTCATGTTGTTGGGTAAATAATTCCTGGGCAGGCAGTCTTCCACATGCATGACTAAAAGAGAAGCTGTTAAATTAAACTCAAGTAATTGTTTTCACTGTAATGAAGCAACACACACAAGACACTACATGTTATTTTGACCAATTCATTCTTTGTTTTTGTCTTTGTCGGATTTGTTAACAATTAACAATTTAATTAAATGTGTTTTATTTCTGCTTATTTACGGTACATCTGAATGTAAGGTTACGCTGCTTTTGAAGAATTTGCTCTGCTAAAGCAGCAGTGGTGCCACCACACACTCTGTAAAAGTTACACACAGAAAAAAAATTTATGTTTCTGTACACTCACAGTGGTCAGCATGTCCAAGCTGAGAGGCACCTCTAACAAAGATGCTGTTCCCATTGGGTTGCCATTTCTCATCTCTGTATAGAAGACCTGAAAACCATCCAGACACATACAAACACATATTAATAGGAAAAAAAAGCATCTTTCTGTTCCAGTAAAATCAAGCCTATTTGAGCAGTGTTTGGTTCAACTGACATTCACAAATGTCACATCTGTTGTGCAGGATCAAAGCACCATTTTTTTTAGACCTTTCAGCTACTTCACAAGAGATCAAGACTTGGTAGTGACAATGTAAACAAAGCATTGTAAGGAGGAAATACTATGAGGAAACAGGATTATTTATGAACTTCCAAAGTGACTGCCTAAAAGAACACAAATCTGTGAGTCGTGGGGAAGCTAGGTAGCTGACTAATCCTCTTAGTGCGGACATATGGTCAAAAGCACAGCACACACAGTCATACTGATCCTCACTTTGTTAATGGTTAACTCAAAACAAACACTAGAAAGGTGGGAAGGAAGCAAGGAAGGAAGGAGGGAAGGAAGGAAGGAAAACTAGTTTCTGTTAAGACATTATATCATGTAAAAAAAAAATATATATATATATATAAAAAGAAACACCAGAGGGAATGAACAAAGAGTACAGTTAAAAGCTATGTCAGAGAAAAAAGTAAGAAAGAACAGACAATAATGCATGAAACCTAGAGTAACAGCCTACCGATGCATATTGCTAAATTTATGTCCATTAAATCTCGACCAAGAAAAGCAAATACTGTCAGTACTTTAAAAACAGCTCGCCTGGGGTGGACACCAAATAAAGATTTTAGACCATATCTTTCAGAGCTATATTGCCTCTGAAAAAGCATAAATTTGGCAGTGAAAGGGTTCCATCAAAACACCAGAAATTTCAAAATATCAATCTGGCCCTCAAGGCCATCTTGCTGGACAGTGGTTTTGACAGGCACTTTAAAAGCAGAAGAAATATGGGGGGCCATTCATGTTAGTGGCTTGCTGACAGAAATGGGCACACGTTAGGAAAAAAGGGGAAATCTGATTTGTAAGTATCTCAGAAGTTGTTTGTTGTTGTTGTTGTTTCTGAGTGGAAAACCTTTTAATTCATTTCCGAAAAAAGGGGTCTTAAAAGGAACATCAAGAGTTTGTGCCTTTTTTGGTGTGTGATACCTGGCAAGGTTATGTTGGTAAACCCTCAAGGCAAGGACTACTGGGTTGTAAACATCTTAACTAGACTTATATAAAAATGTTAAAAGCTGGAAGAAATTGAGAATAAAATATGTGACCGGCTGTAACACAAATCCTATTGCAGTATCTTTTTTTATACTGGTCACCAGTCTATCACAGGTTTGACATATAGAGACAAACAGCCAGTCACGCTCACAGTCACATCTATGGGCACTTTAGAATAAACAACCAGTCCAACTAGGTCAGTCTTTTGTTATTTAATGTAAAAGCACAATTTGTGGCAATACCTTGTATCCAGTGATGGTGCTGACGTGTCGCCGTGGCATCTTCCATCGTACACTGAAGGCTGTGCAGTTGATTGTCTCTAGCTGGATGTCTAATGGAGGACTCAGGCGATCTGGTTGAGACAAATAGACAAAAAGATATAACATTTCATAAACTGACATGAATTAAATGCGCATGTTGCTCCATGTCTGTACATATAAGCATTATATACTGTCTAGTAACATAACATAGAACCTTTTTGAGCACACATTCACACTATCCTATCCCTGTGAGGATTTTTTTTGTCAAATATGAAGAGAAAACACATTTATAGTGGTTGACAATATTCACAAAAAGTAAAAAAAAGTTGCACTTTCAAGAAGTAGAAATAACTACCTGCTTTGTCAGAGAAGCCTTGTCAATAGATCCATGCAAAAGCAAGTCTGTTGCAATACCTTTCTGTATAATCAATGATAGTCTGAGCAAAACCTACACTCGATTTCAGTGTATTTGAACAATGGAAAAAAAGACCACTTGTGGTGATATAACCTGTAGTTTGACATGCTGGCTTATAATATCGACTGACTCTTACTTCAGATGTCATTATTTTCATGGCCTGAGTTATTTAATCTTAGGTACTTCTGTGGCACTACAGGGGATTGTGATTTCACTTCCAGTGTTCAACCATGGCCTGAAAATACTTCAGGAGGCTCTTATGGGGACATTAAAGAGAAATATCTATGGAGCTCTAGATCATCAGTGCTCCTGATGACCTAGTGTATATGCATTACCAGGCTTTAATGGGGAAACATGAGCAGACAAGGGCCCTCAGAGCCACATGGTCGTACCCTTTAAGTCAAAATATTAGCACATAGTGGATGACTGCTACGTTCAGGTCACCAAAAGCCTCCTTAAAATGCTTGAAAATGGATATGGAAATTACATTTTTAAAATAAATGAACCAAAATGAGAATATATTTTGATATGACCTAAAAAAAAAAAAGTACACGGTTAGCATCAGGTTAAGATTACTGTTAGTAGTTTTTGCACAAAGTTCGGATTTAGATTTTTTAAAGAAAACCAAACTTCTCTTTCGAGGTGACAAAAGGACAGATGTCGCTGGTATAGACTGACATGAAGATCACACAAAGCTAAAGATAGCAAAGCAGGACACAGTAAATTGAAATTTCATGTAGCTACATCACTGCTCTTTTCCACTTTCCCTTTTCTCTCCTTTTTATTTCTTCTGACTCTGACTTCCTTTGCCGTCCTGTCCCCCTGACTCCTCTCCTGTTGGCATCTCCCCTCCTTTCTCGTACCCTTCTCCCTGCTTTTCCATCCAAGCAGATAATGCAATATGTCAGCTGAATTCCCCGATCATCCATATCTCCCCAGGGGTGTGGCCCAGCGAATGCACGGGTGAGCTAAACTCACAGAATTAGAGCAGATAGAAAGTCGACTTTCTCAGATCATCATCTTCATGGCCATCGACATACAGCGGCTTACGGTGGTGCTTCATGTGCAAGTTAAGTTTGGGTACAAATTATACTGCTGAGAGAGGCTGGTGTTAAACTATAACCTCTTATCTCTATGAATCCTTAAAATCTTAGCATAAACCCCTAAAATGAGTGGATTAAGTTTAGTCAGTATGACGAGATTGGGTATTGATCCTGGTCCTGTCGATGTCTCCTCAGGTAACCTCTTGCTAAAGTTGTTCTGAGCCAGTTCTTTTTAGAAATAACATACATGATTAGGATTAGATTTTTTCAAAAGAAATGGACAAAATATGACGTTCAATAACACATCCTTCCAAACCTGTTGTGAAGATTTAAAAATACTCTATGACCAAATGGACGTAAACAGGTGTATTCTACATTTAGATGATAATTTATGAAATCATGTTCATACATAAGTTAACAGTTACTAACAAATACTAACTCAAACTGTGACAGCAAGTTCACAGGTAGCAGGAATCAGGAGTGATATCTACAGGCTCTGTTCAAAGAGCAGCTGTGGAGTTGGTTTATACAGGTCTGTAGCACTGAGCGGTTCCATCAGCGAGTGCACACAGCTACAGTATAAGCCCTGATTCTGACAGTCACTTTACCTGCACTGATTAAAAGCTAAACTTTGTCACACAGCACTGAGTTTGTTTTTGTCATGTTGGATCACTTGTCTTATCAAGCCGATGTGCCCGCTGCTTCACTGCTTCACCTTGACCGCGACAGTTGCAGCATCTCATACAGCACATCTCACAGATACGCCTTTTACCGATGCTACAAAAACACAGATTAGCAAATTGCTGCAATTTAAATTGTCGTACATTTATATCTGTCACTAACATACTATAATTGTAATCTAATTCATTTATACAACTTGTGACAAAATGAACAAACAGCAGGTTCTCTCATACTTGATCTCACTTGATCCAATCTTAAATTTGTGGATCTTCTCTCTGAACAGGCCGACTTCTCTATCACTCTGATTGTCCATCTCTTCTTTTACAGTCAGTCATGTAGAAGTGTTGCTCTTTGCAGGTCTGAGTCATCCAGAAATGAATAAGAACAGGACATGTACTGAAGCCCCCCTCTCCAGTTTGAAATGGGAAATAATGTATAAACATTGACTTTGAAGGGAAAATCTGTTTTCACATTTTCATTGTCTCCTTAAGTTTCACATACTTGTGAGGTGATGGAGAAGATCATTTAAAATGCACACATATGGTGACAAGTTAATAACTTAAGATGGACGTTATAATAACTGTGACAAAATATCTATGGAAGCTACTGAATGGTTTTCATAAATAATTCAAAAGGTAATTCTAACTGAGAAAAAGCTGTCAAAATCCTGAAATAGTGAGACCACTATTGGGTGAGATGTCATTCAATTTGAACTCTTTTCAAACACAACCATATCGGTTATTTAAAGGCTGACGTGATGCATCTGGACATCGATGCCTGTTGACATTCAACCCTCCCTTGGAATGAGGCCTGAAAGACCTCAAAACACAAAAACAAGTACAAATGTCACTGGCGGTCATGAGGACAGACCTACAGCCATCCTCTGTATATGGCAGTCTCAACTGTGGTGAGTTTTCTGTGCTGACAGACAGATGTAATAGTCAGCTTGCTAAGGCCTGTGGGTCTGAAAGGCTGAAGGAGTGAGGGAGAAACACAGACAGTCAGAGAGAGTGACAGCGAGGGAAAAAGGAAGTGATGGAAAGAGAGAAAGAGGAGGAAAAGGAAAAAAAAACTGGGACGAAAAAGTGTTCAGGGTGACAGGACAACAAAGAAAGATAGAGACAGGGGGAGAGACATTGACAGGGAGAGACACTGTGGAAATGACAAAATCAACATCAAGGATTTTTTTTGCCCAAAGAGTCACACTGACAAGTTTGATAATGGGCGTGCAGCTGGTACAGAGCTGAATATTACCTTTCTTTTTCCTTTATTTAAAGATTTTTTTTTCACACAAAAAAGTAAGTTTAGATGGGCTACAGTTTTGCTATTCTTTTTTAAAATCAAGAAAATACCATTTAGCAACAAGTCATATCCATCTCCCTTTGCGCCCTAAGCCCTGACAGTTCTGCCTTTAATCAGTCAGGTGTTTGAATTACAGTTCAGATGGATGAATATTGACAGGTGAACAGGGATGTGTATAGTGGTGATCTGGCGACCATGTTATTTTACTTTTACTGCTATGAACCAAAGTTTAACAATTAACAAGTTTGAAAGTGTCACACAGGTTGTTAAAGTGAATTATTGCTGCCATATTATGTTTTATCCAATAATTCAAAAGTAACCTGACAAAGTTTTAAAACAGGCTTAATGACACATAATGCAATCACTCAGATGACAAGATGAGCAAATACAAAGACAGCCCCATTGTAGCTCAAATCCATTATCATTATGATTATCACTGTTACCATATTATTAATACCATATGATTTTTAGATGGTGAACTTACCAGATCTTCGAACATTTGATCTTCTTGCACAAAAGCAAACGCTGGCAGTGCATATTGCAAAGAGAAGTAAGTACAGAAGACTCCTTTCTTTCCATGTAGATTCCATGTCTTCTCCTGGTCGAAAGTTTAAAGCGCTCAAATGTTCATTTTAACGCACAGTCAAACGCGCCTGTAACTGTTAATGTACCCGATCCCTTCACTGCTAAAAGTTTTCTCTGTTAAAAACGCCTTTTTATCCAGATTGTGGCGCCGACGCCATCCGAAGGCAGACAGAGACTGCCCGAGAGGAAAGGGCAGCTACGGTTTGACACTGATAAGATTACAGTCTGCAAAAGATCAGTGGGTCGGACACATTAACGCGCGGACTGACCGCCACGGTGCCCCGACGAGGCGCGCGGATGGACGACGGAGAGGGCTGTCCCGACAATTCACGCGTAACGCGCAACGAACAAAACCAACTGTATGGCACTCGCGATCATTTTTTTATTACGCAGGAATCTCGGTTTCTTGTCACGCACGTCTTAGACGGCAGATGAGATGGACAGCGAAGTGCAGGAACGTGGGGCCGTTTAGAGCTAAGAGGATAATAAGCGTCTAATCCGCACAGTGGACACAGATGGAGAGCACGTCTTGACGCAGAGGCAGGGGAGCTGCTCAAGCAACAGACACTCCATATTAACACGGCGTGTGTGTGATTGACTGCTTGTGTGCACAACAATGGCCAAATTAGCAAAACAACGACTCCATTAATTTGTGTTGGGCACAGCAGCTGCTGTGTGCCCGTTAATGTGTCACTGGGAGTCCAGCTGATAACGCGCCATTAATTGATTAATTGTGGTCACAGCTTTTAAGAAAAAAAAAAATACAGAGAAGTAAAGTTTGATCAAGAGGAGTGGTCTGCGCGCACGCGTGTGTGCAAACTCACAATGTGCACGTGTGTAATTGCGAGAAAGAGGCGAAGAGAGATCAGCTTCAGTGTATCAGAGAAGCTTTTTTTATTTTCTCATCGAGGAGCACTAAACACGGAGAGGACTGGAAACATTGCGCACAACACTATAGGCGCTGTTAACAACGTGCATTTCTGAAGTGCAAGTCAAAGTTGTCCACAGCCTCTATAAGAAAAGGCAGTTTAGGTATATTTTGATGTCATAGCCTACACATTGTTTTTTCATGTCGGTTTATATGGTACCATGGCACAAAAATCCAAACAGCAGCCAGAAACTAGGCTGCCTGGTTTCTTAAACCATTTTCATTCTCACCCTGCATCTACCTCATTTCCAAGTCAGACATATTCCACCTTCATGCAAGATGAGTACATAAAATTGAGCAGTTACTCTAGTCATCCATTTGTAGAGAATAATGTGAGAACCCTTTTATCCAATTCAGATCCAACATTTTGCCCTGCTCCACACTGTCAGTTACAGATTTTTTTCCAAGTAGATATTTAGATTAAACATTTAAGGTCTGCAATACATAGTTATCACCAGTGCAGACACCTTGAGTACTTTTACATATTCACTGCAGTGTTTTTTACTGACTCCTCCTGTGTAGCTTGTAGCACAGATCACACCAAGTGTCAGTATCAATCTGACAGCTTGTATTGTAAAGGTAGAATGGCGCTATTAACCTGAGGCTGACACCGGCTAAAGGTGAATATCTTGAAAATGCAGCTGTCAAGTTGAACTCACAGGGCATTATTTCATGTGCATGGGTAAAGTTATAGGTGAAATGACAGCTCTCAATTCTCCATATGGCAAATACTGAATATTTGGTCCACAATGTTTTAATGCTAATGTCAGGATGTGACAGTCTGAATGGCAGAAAAGGAAATACTGGAAAAGGATGAGCAGAGAAACATAAAAAACATTTTTTAAAAACTGCAAATCTCACAGCTACTGCCCATCTTGCTGAAATTTCCATAGAGGATTGTAGATGATTGAAGTGTTGACTGAATTTAACAAAAATGATGCCATCCAATTTCTTTTTAGTCATAACAGTCAGAAAACCATCTCATAGCAGGTTTGTAGCAAGTGTCTGTGCTTAGATTTACATAGAGGTTTGACACACCAATCCCCCTAAAAACCTTGACAGGCAAAATCAAGTTGAGTTGGTATTTTCAAATTAAAAAGTATGAGAGAAAATCTGTTTGCAAATGATTAGAAAAATAAAAAATCAGGCCACCAAATAATCAAAGACCCTCAGAACAAATACAGCATCACATTTCTTCCCATGCCTATTCTGTTCGTTTTTGTTCTGCCTGCTTTCATCCTTCTCCACATTCACATGTGCCACGTGCATTAATTACATCCTCTCAGGGCCATATGATAAGATTATTCCAGTTTATTCACTTGCTTCTATCATCCAATCACCAAATTATTACACAGGAACAGTGTACGACACCTCCGCAGAGGCCAGGATTCTGATAGAAATATCATCATTGTCGTTTTAGAGAAACTCTGAAGTGTGTGGACAAAAGGAAAATGATTTTCTGCAATTAATATCCCACATTTTGACAGACGCTCTAAAGCTTTTCTTGTCATCGGTAATGAAATATTCCCAGCACGGTGCAGACAATGTCAGTGCTCTGCTCAGTCACTTCAAAATAACAGAGATCAAATGTTTTCGGGACTTTGAGTTCTCATTTATTCTCAACTGATCTTCAACTGTTTTTGGTTCTTCTGAAATACATTTGACTGCTTTGACCACATGAGCACCAATATACTAGACACCTCTGGGATAAGTTCTGATACAGCACCTTTTTGGCATTTCTTCTCAGTCCAGAGTTTAGCAGTTGAAGCTTGTGACAGACTGGAAAGAAATGAAATGGTAATGTTAGGCTTGAGGCAGTATTTCCGTTTATGACAAATGTGGAATTTTTTTTGGCAGAAAAGGAATCTGGGTACTTTGATTCATAAAATTAGAGTAATATACAATAGGGCCAAATTTAATCAACTGGCAGTAGTTCCCTCAGTTAAAAATCTCAAAGTAACTAACTGAAAACCAAAATGAGTTAAAGAACAATTTTTAGTGCATTCATAATCCTTAAAAGGAAAGGACTCAGGATAATATGTCTACAAACGTCCTCGGATCACTGCAGCTTAGCTGTAAACACAGCAAATGCTCTCAGAGGATCTCAACAATATAAAAAACAAGGGTGTTTTTTTTAACAAAAGTAATTAGGAAAGAGCGGTGATATGACAGGCAGCAGCTCAGGTGATGGACAATACAATACTGAAATACTTCACCCATGTTTAAAACTCACTGGTTCCATCTCCTGGACAAATATTGACACACAGGGGAGGATGGGAAACTTCACTCAGGTGAAGCGAGGTTTGTTGATATCATTGTCAGACACACAATTAGTCCACCTATCTGTATTTTTATAGTATAGTAATTAAATATCAACCCTTTCCCTCTGGTAAGCAAGCTTATTGAAACCATGAGGGATATAAAAGGTGGCTTTTTCCAAGTAAAGAAATGATCTGTTACTTTTCTATTTCAAGCTAAAACCAGCAAATAAACCAGACTGGTGGTTTAGAAAATTGTTTAACTTGATGAGAGGAACAGAAGCCTGTTGTCAGATTTTAATTGGTTCCTTCTCACCACCCCATGGAGATTTCCATGTGACCTCCGCCTCTGTTTAGCTTTCATCCATCAGCCTCAAAACCTTCAGACTGAGAGTTTACCACCATGCATGTTAAAACAAAAAATGATTCCCTTTAATCCTTTCAGAGTACTGGATCTTCTGTACCTACAAAAACTATTATTTACCAAAACCAAGTCATTGTTGTTGAGCATGCAATAACGAAAAAAAGAAAAAGAAAAGATGATTGTGTGTTAATACCACTGATGCGTTCTGAATTTCTTACATAGATCATAACAGTGGTAAACAGTGTCCGCTAGTGGCAGCATTTAAGTCCTACATGCACATGTGTGAGAAATCCACACATCTGGGTTCAATGTTTCCAACCGTTTAAGTGTAAATGAGTAAATGTACTTGCACTTATGCAACACTTTTCTAGTCATCTCTCCCAATCAAAGCACTTTCCAATACGTTCACACACACACATGATGGAACAGCCATCACACTTCTGGATGTCTGGAGAGGCCATGGATCGAACCACTGACCCTCTAATTAGTGGACGACCTCAAGTGTAGTTCTCCATCTTTATCTCTTCAAGTGAACAGAGACGTTTAGGTTTCACACAGCCATCTAGCTGATGAAAATGTCACATTTACTTACAATTACCAAACTGAAAACAAATGTAGAGCAAATGGTCCATTTGTTTACTGACTCTTGTTCACCCCACTTTAAGGTTTCTGAGCCAACTCCACTCCAGTTTCCAAACCTTGATCACTCTCTCACCCTGAGGCAGCAGCGGCACCCATGTACATATGGTGTGGATTACTCTCTAAGCACCAGTGCTGCGCGCCAAGGAAGTGATTTTTATCATGTATTCAATGATCCACCCAAATCCATCAGTAGCTATAAAATCATCAGTAAGGGAACTTGTTACTTTTGCAGTCAAATTAAGTTCAGCTGATGTTCAGGAGCTGGCTTGAAAACTGTTCCCCCCAGTGCACACTCTGACCAGACGACTGACGACTAAATAGACGCACTTTGACTTTAAACGTCTCTTTTGTTTTGTATTTGAACTCCTGTCTGCCTTACTCTCTCAGTAGTTTGTGATGGCTCGCTGTGGCAGACTTTCTCCTTTGTGTGTGTGTGTCAGTCAGTCCTGAACTATGTCCTCCTGTGATCAAAGTAATGTAAGTCTGGTTGCTTTTCTGCTGTTTTGCTAACCCTCCTCCTGGCCATGTGCATTTGTTGACAATGAAGCTGGCAAGAAATCAATCAATAGTGCGGTACGTAACATCATGTACGTACAACGTGTTTATGTGTAGTTTAATGTGTCATAAACAAGAGATTACGGGTTAGGGGCGCGTTTGTGTTGTGGTGCACAGAGACGAGAGCTGGGACACCGGGGCGGCGGCCCCGATCTTGCAATGTTGGTTTTCAGCCAGAGACACAATAAGTGAAAAGCATGTGGAAGGCACAGAGCCTCCATTGTCCCTCGTAACAAGTTATGGCATTTATTAAACCATCACAATTACTCCAAAGCTGTTTAATTAAGGTAAGAATGTAGCGTAGTTAAGCTAGAAACCCTACTTCTAAACCCTTAACTTGATAAGTGCTGAAGAAATAGATGTTAGTGTATATCAATGTGGCATAAATAAACTGCTACTGTATAGGCTATTAGCAACCTTGTGATTCTGAATCTAGATGCAGCTGTGTTTGGTGCCGCATACTAAAGTCAACATGCTTACATGCTCACAATGACAATGCTAATGATCAGCAGACACATTTTTACAACATTCACCATCTCAGTTTGCTGTGTTAGCGGGCTAACGCATAAACTATACATATTGACTGGACAGTAGCCATAAGAGAATAAAGAAATAATTAGAAGTCAGTAGTTGTTATTTCAGTCTGGACCAATACAACCACAGACAGATATTAAAATCCCTCAAACCATGTGAATCTATAATGGCAAGGGAAAAAAATGATTTGGCTAATTACGACACCAGCAGCCGTGTCCCAAATCAGACATCCACCCCAGCTGTCAGCTCCTCCCTCCTGCAAGCGATCCTGGGGCTGCAGTTTCATGTTGGTCGATAATGACGGGTGAAATGACCCCTGCAATTAGCCGGTTATATGCGAGTCAAACTGAGCCCCCCAAAATGGCTGACAGACTCAATCTCAGATCAGCCCGCGATTAGCCCTCATGACTCGCGCAATGGGAAATGGACATCTGTTTGGTATATTTGTTGCTTGGCAAAGGGTGTAATTGCTTGAGGATGAGGTATTTCCATACAGTTAAGTGAGCAAAGTCAGTGGAAAGGGAAGCCTCCTCTGAGTGATTAGTGCACCAACATCTAAAAACACAAGCGGGAGACAACTCTTATTCTGTATGAATTTACAGAAACAGCGCATTTTGGATGCTCAGATGGTTTTTGCATGTTTAGTGTAGTGATTACAATACAATGTGGTCAACATGTGTGCATGCACTGACACAAACATGATTCATCATGAAACGCTACACTTCAAGGGTGCATGGATGAGCGTGTATGTTTACACATCTGCATATATTGTTCAATTGCCTATGGACATGCAGCATGTATTTCACATCAACCTTGTTCGTGAACTGCTGTAAAGTTTAAGGCAAACTCGATTGGAGGAAACGGAAAGATTTTCCTGGGGAGGAAAAAAAAAGTGTGTACACCAGAGCAGATGTACAGTACATTGTATCAACAATGATCACTCTCAAAGCACAAAGAAGATGAAGGCTGTCATGAACAACACAAACGAGAGACAAGTCTGCATGTTTCAATGATTTTAAGGATTGATTTTGGACAAAATCAAAAGACACATGAACTGTCCTCATGACAGGTCCTCATCCTGGTGCCATACAAGACAAACTATGTGAAATTAAATGAGCCTGTAACACTCTAAAACTGTGTTACTGTTTCAGGCTTTGCTTTGGACATCCCCATATGAATGAGCTGGACCTTTATCCATCTGGACGTTGACTCAAATAAGCTCATGTGGTATACATTATCATCTATACTACTGCTAACACTGAACAAAACGTCTTGAAACATCACATCTGTGTGTGCAGTTATTTTTCCTGCGCTGCAGACTAAAGTGAAATAAACAGCTTTTAACTACTCTTGGAAAGAGAGCACTTGACACGCAGGCACATTATATCCTCAGATCATTTTTCATTCATCTTTCCTCTGGTTTCAATCATAGTTTCACAGGCGCATTATGTCCTCTAGAAAAATTATTTAAAAAAAAAAAGACTAAACAACAGCATAAATTGACAAAGTAAACAAACGAGACAGAATTAGTCTGGTTCACATTTCACTCCAGTACTGAGGAGGTAGATGCTGAACTGAGGCCACTATGTGACAACAGAAGGATTTAATCTGCTGCTTTATATAAAGCAGAGCCCTGTGTTTCTTACTGATGATTCAAGTTTATAACTGTGTAATTTGTTAATTATCCCCACTCATGGAACTAATCCAGTTTGTTGTGTTTCTCAGCTTGTAACATAGCAACACGCAATTGTTATGCAACAAAAAAGTTTACATGTCTTTATTAGGCTATATATATATATTATGGCATTAATGGGATTAATGTCTTATACTCACTGAGATCCTCTACTCTGCTAATTACAGAAGGAAAAAGGTTTTCAAAAGAAATCACAGGGGCAGAATGGCACTAGTAAAGATGTGGTGGATATTTGCTCAAAAGGCCATAGTGTTAAATATCATCTGCTCATCAGCTGTAAACCAGCTCAAGCACACTGTGGTCATAAGTAGCAACACAATCTAACCGGTCTGTTTTCACTGGCTGATTAGAAACACATTCCCATCCAATATCAACCAAACACCAAAAGCAGGAGGGAGGGTTAATGGAAAGTGTGAAACTTTTCTCTTGCTAGAACACAGCTCAGTCTACAAATTGAGCTCCATCCCTCTGTGTGTAGTCTCCAGACATGGGTGGAGACTGGAGGAAGCAGAGGATGGACCGTCAGACGTCACCACCACTCCCCGTCTCTCCTGGTCGACCTCTCGCTCCCGTCTCAGTCAGGAATGATGGTGAGTGAGGATGAGCAGGAGTTTGCGTCACTGCATCGTGCAATAGAAAACTGAATGAAACCCCGGAGTGAGGGACTGTGGATTGGGGATCTCGTTTTATGTGCTTTGTGCGTCGTGGGATCAATCCGTTGGCAGACAAGTTCATAAGGAAGTCGTTTCGCGCTTTCGCAGTCATTGGTTTAGTGCGCCTTGGATGTTGATTTAACAATTTCCAGTGAGAATAATCTGAGCTGATGAGCGCGCCGCACCACTTCCTCTGCAACTATTCACCGTCTCCAACATGCCGTTTACTGTCGTTGCCAGATGATACCTGTTGATTTTGCATCGCGCCATGTCCTTCCGTCGGCTTGAAGTGGACAATGAAGTTATGGGATAGCCTGACCACTTGTTTGATACTGCTGAGCGCAGTGCACGCCGGCCCGCTGCCCCGGAACGCACAGCGGTCCGCGTCCACCAAGAGGAGAGGGCGCGCCGCCGCCGCCGAGAGTCCTCTGGAGCTGCCGCCGGTCCAGATCCGCCTGTCCGTCTCCTCCCCAGGCAGCGACCGCGCTGAGGCGGATGCAACGGACTGGGAAGAGTCGCTGGCTGGAGGAGAAAAATGTAAGAGCCTGTGGTTTCGTATGGAGCACTAAAAGTGCCAAAACCACGCCAAGATGTTATTTAGTAGGCTGGCTGAGAGTTTAGTGAAGCCTATAATGTTATCTGTGCCTAATGGATATAAAAATGATGACTATGTAGGCTATCACAAACTTAACTAAACTATTTGTCATATTTTCCACTTCAGATAAAAACTTGGTACTGAACAACCATTTAAATTGAGATATTTCCAACATCATCTCATTTTGCCCTTTGACAAATCAGGCTCACCTAAGTTAGAGCTATAGGCCTAGTGGAATTTGCGTTTTGCCTGTAGTTTAAGGTGTTGTCCTCAAAGTGCTTAATTTGTCCTCTAACTTTCTTAACCATAATCATACATTGTTACATGTTTACATGTGTCGACCTATTAATGACTGATTGATTGTTAAAATGTTGTTCTGTCAACCCTAATCAATTTATTGGGTTGGCTCTTGGCTTGTAGTATGCACCACACAGCTACATAGCCTAGTGGCCGCTGTAGTCATAATGAAGTCCACACAAATGTGCAACTGTTTAGTGGATAAATAAGAATGGGATGCTTCTGTAAACTGAATGAATCAGTTCAAGTTGAATTCCACTGCAGAAAAAAATGTATTATCATTTTTTGCATTTGGATGTGCGGTATCCGACAATACTCCAACTGTAAAACATCCACTCTGCTGTGATAAATAATGGATTTCTTATTTGTAAAAGTGCCATTCTTCTCAATGTGTTTCAGACATCATGAATGAGCCCCTCCCGAGTGAGTTTGAAGATGTGGTGGACTTCATCAAAGTAACCATCAGCAGAATACGTCGCTCCTCCTCATCCACCACATCCTCATCTACCTCTCCCTCCACCACCTCCTCCCCTCCCAAAGAAAACTTGAGCAGCGGCATTCGACACCGAAGGGAGAGGAAAAAGGGGGTGAGCGAGCGGGGTGGGAAAGGAGGAAGAGGAGGGGTTCGAGGGGGAGGCGACCGTGGACGAGGACAAGGTTGTGTGCTCAAACAGATCCACCTCAACGTGACGGATCTTGGTCTGGGCTACCGCTCCAGCGAGGAAATGATATTCAGGTACTGTTCGGGACCATGCAGGAAGTCTGAGACCAACTACGACAAAATCCTCTACAACCTCTCTCATAACAGGAGGCTTCCTCACAAAGACACGCCCCCTCAGGCGTGCTGCCGCCCCACAGCGTTTGACGATGACCTCTCGTTTCTGGATGACAATCTCGTTTACCACACTGTGAAGAAGCACTCTGCCAGGAAGTGTGGTTGTGTGTAGGGAGTGTAAACTAATGTTTGGCTTTGTGTAATTTTGCATTGACTCCCACTTGGAAGTATGGTGTCGGGTGTTTTTCCCTCAGAGTTTTTGAAAATGTGAGGAAACTTTCTGGCGCGATGCCTTACCATGCTTGACTTGAATCCAACAGTACATGAGTAAATAAGGGAAGGAGATGGTTAGTTTCTAGCCCAGTGAATAGCGACGATCGATTGGCTTCTTCAACTTCTGCTCCGTCACAAAATCCTCTCTTTGCTTTACAGTCCACACGTTGGATCAATAATGTGTTTAGTGATATTTTAAATGTTGGATACTCAACCAAAAAGACGGAAACCAATCAAACGCAAGCATAACTGGGCAGACTCCCTCTGTCTACTGTATAGCACATGTTACATGGACACTTGAGAAATGTATTTATGAGATCTTAAATATATTAACTTATTAATATTAATATTTATTTTTGCTTTTATAAAATTCATAAATGTTATTTATTATTGTAATATTATGTTTAAGAGTGTGCCAAAGGGTTACATCAAACCATTTTGATTTCCATATCAAAGCCGTAAAAGACAAGGTGGTTTAAATTGGAAAAATTGTTTTTATATCAGGATCTTAAAGGTGTTCTGTGGACTGTGGAGTTGTCTTGTATACAAACTGCACATGGGCACAACAAAAACCAGAAACATTGCTCTGTGGTCACAGGAAAACTTTCCTTACCATCTCAACGTTTACAATGTGCTACAATTTCAGTATCATGCGACTGCATTGTTTCCCCTATTTTTTATTTGAAGGTAAAAAAAAAAAGCTATAGATTTGTTCTCATGATGAGACAAATAGTTAATGATTCCTGGTTAGTCTCATATCCTCCTCCAAGATGAATTGCTGTGTGATTGAAACAAAAATTCCTCACTTTATAAACATGAGTGCATCTTTATTTTTATACAGTATTCACCTTTAAATTGTCTCATTGAAGTGTTAATAAATGCATTCTTACACAACAAAGTGTATTCTGCAATGTACACACAGGAATCAGCGTTTCATTTGTAGACAGGTTTAGAAGAGAGAGAGCACACCTTGCTATCATAAATCTGTCAACTCAGTCACTATCACAAGGGAGGAAGACCCTGAAAAGTGAATGGTGGCAGACATTTATCACTGTATTTCTGTCACTTTTTGTGTAGAAGCGGGAGAGGAAGAAAAGAGCGAGGGAGGAATCTATTGAAACCTTTGAGAGAAACATAAAAGGATGAATAGAATCTGATGTTATCAAATGACAGGGACCGGCGGCATCCAAACCCAGCACAGTACTTTATCTGTATAGTCAAATAAGAAGAAGGTGAAACCGTCAGTGAGGGATTAATACATGGATGAAAGACGGATGTTAAAGATCTTTTAACATAAAGAAAACGCAGAAGAATGAGCAGCGAAGTTAAGACATAGCGCATTCTGTATGTTGGAAATGAGAGGCAAGATGAGGAAATGACAGTGATTAAAAGGTGGCGAATATCTAGAGAAGACAATGATGTAGGAGAACATGAGAAGAGAAGTCTTGCTTAACCTATATGTGTGTGGTCGATATCTGATCCACCCTCTGCTCTCTCACATTTCACAGCCCTGACCTGTGAGTCAGTGCAGCCTGGTCCGACAACTACAGAGCAGAAGCAGGCCTCCCAGTCCTGAGACCTTATTGTATTTTCATAAAACTCATTATGTTTGTAAAATCAGTCTGAGACATTTTACGAAGAAGGATTACACACCAGTCAGCCTCAGAGCAATGATCCTGACAGTTGGCTTTCACTCTAAGATATGTTTATATTCCTGAGGTCATGAAGAAATTTGTTCCTTGCTTGAAGCTATATGATGATACTAAATTAACATATCACCATGGTAACGGTTTAATCTTCAGCCATTAACTTTGATTCAAAACTAGTAGCCTAACTCTGTTTTCACAAAACTGAAAGGACTGAAAAATTGTGTGAGGTTGAATTTCATTTTGAGTTTCCTTGCTCAGCTGAAATCCAGAGTGAGTCAACACTTCCAACCACCATTACTTCTGCCTCCTCAACTCGTTATTGTCGTCTCCCGACCGCAGCCGAACCAGCTATCGTGTAAATATTTCTAAAATATATGACACCCACAGTGCAGCATGCTCAAATGCTACAGTAAAACACTGTTTAAAGGGCCCAATCAAACATATTCCTTCGATTAACTATAACGATAGCAAACTGTTACTGGCTCCACTGTGTAAAATGTCTGAAACTAGTTTGTCAGCTTTAGCCTTTGACAACAGAGGAAATCATTAGCACTACCTGACAGTCAGAGGATAGTGGTATTAGTCAGATGAGTCTTCTTGCTCTTTTGTTCGTGGTGTCAGAGGAGCTTGTAATGAAGTATAATGTTCCAGCAGAGTGTAACACAACACAAGTGTTAGCTGTTAATGGGATGGTGTTTGAAACAGGTGCTGAATATTGGCAGGACTACACAGTGACACATTACTCTACATTTCAACTTTAGAGAATCATTTCACTGAAATTATAGAAAAATATATTTTCTTTTTTGCCTCTGGTGTCAAGTCATGCAGATATATTTGGATTTATTCGCTTACGTTTTCAGTTATGAGATTTAAGCAGGTCAATACAGGAAGGTTAATAGATGATATGTCTTTGGGTTAGATCCTTCGAATTTTCTAAGGGTGTATTCACACCTGTGGGTCTTTGCTTTGTTCCTGTTGCATTCTGTTTTTGGGTCGTTTGTGTTCACACTGTAACAGTTCAAAGCGGTCCAAAGTTGTAAACAAATGCCATGTGCTAACCGACTTCTCTTATTGGTCAGAAATCTTCCCTGGAAGGAAGAGGAGGCTGCTCATGAAAAATAAAAACCATGGAAGAGAGCTAGGTCTCAACCGCTCTGAAAATTAAAATCTGACCCTGTCCGAACTGCGGTTGAAGCACCGACCCGACCCAATCCAAGTCATTTGTGTATATTTTCGTCCTAAATCCGACCAGAACAGCCAAAAAAAAAAGAAAAAAGAAGCCAACCGGAGTGATCCTCAACCCGAACTCGGCCTGAATCAGCGCGTCTGGTCGCTGTATCGGCTGTGTCGAATACGTTCTTACTGTAAACGAACCACTACAGGGCTCGAATGGAAACAAGCGAGATCTCGGCCTGCTTGTTTTGTTCCCCATCCGAGCACGATTGTTGTGTTCACATATGACCAAATGAACCGATCTTTGAGGTTGAAAAAAAGTTTTAAAAACATTAATGTTAAAGTTAATAAAGTATTGGTCCCAGACTTTTGGATTCCACTGTCCCATGATAAAAAAGATGAAAGCCTCATATATACATATAGAAATTAGCTGAAAGATTTATATGGATATTTTTATTGAGAGTTATTGAGGGTGAAAAGGGCACGTGAAGTTAATTTTTCCCATGATTTCCAAACCAATCTGGTGACGCTGCTGTTAAAGTCGACCTCCGACTTCAAGGAGATAAAGCTTCCTTTGCACCTCATAGCCTGAGTTCATGAAGTTCTCCGTGGTACTCCTTCAAGTCAAACCAGTGGCCAGCTTGTTTCCAAGAGAAAGTCACCGTGGGCAGAGCCCCTTCTGCCACTATTGTGCCTGATGGCGTGAGAAGAGATACAAATGATAACCTAAATGTATTTGTAATCACGGTTGTAACAAACATGTTGAGGGTCTTCATGGGAGATTTGTCAAACCACAAGAAGCTCTTTGTGCTGCTGCCCTAAGATCTGTCAGTATGACTCAGGCCACATGACGAGTCAATTCTAAGAGACAACCACAGAAGGAGGAAGGAGAGGCATCACAGATGAAAACAATACAGCTACCAATTCAAGGGCTATGACGACAACACAACGTTGATGCTGTCTCTCCCCGTTTCTAAGATCAAAAGAAGATCCTGCATCTCTTATCCTCTTATCTTAACTAGTGATAGAAGTTGTGTGTTTTAATGCGTCTTTTATCAAGAATTCTCAAAAACTTTAAAAGCCCTGAGGGTCATAAACAAAAATGCAAAAGTAGTGGAGAAGTCTGATGTTTTGGCAAGTTCTACACTTAAAAAGATGGCGACGAGTCTAAAGAAAACACTATTTTTGTGATTTATACAAGAAACAGGCTCTTTGACGTGTTTAATAGTGAGTGCAATAGTTTAAGGAACAGTGCAGTGCTGTCATCGGACTGGCTGCAACACAAAGCAGAGGCAAAGGGGATTAACATGGAGCTGTAACCGCAGTGCACTGATCATCTTCAACTGGCCTATGGCCAAACCTCTAGTCTGGACCACCAGCCGCAGGCTCCCCACTCATCACTATTACCACGCACACACACAGACATGTATTATCTGTCATCACTGTAGTGAACTGCAGATGGAATATACAGTGATTAAGCCGATGGGCAGTGAGAGGGAGCGAGAGGACAGTCAGTCCCATCTCATAACATCGCTGGTGGAATGTGAGAAAACCCTTCACTTTCAAAAATGTTGGCTTCCTTTTTTTCTTGGGGTTTTTAACTTTTTCTGTTCTTGCAGGAGACAATGAGGCAACACATGATGCAGTCACTTTTCTTTTTCTCAAATATGGTTATTGAGCTTTCTCTTCCCTTTTTTTTTTTTTACATTAACATAATAAACACACAACAAAACACTCAGTACAACATGTGTCTAGACAGCCCATACACACATACACCTCACATAACCCTCATCAGTACAATGAATAGGAAACAGCCCACATAACCCCCCATAGAAAAACTAGATAGATTAAAATATATATATTATATATTTGGTAGACACAGTATTTTAACACATGACTGATTAGTGCTGTATAGGAAAAGCTGGTTGGGGAGTGAATGTAACACAATCACCAGTGTGTGGGAGAGGTGTTAGTTCAGATGGTTAAATATTCAGGTGAAACCCGAGAATGCACATTACAATGTTCTGCCTCACACCTGTGACACATCATGTAAGAGTATGTATTCATACTGCGCAAATCTGTATTTAGAAGTGGCCTGATGTGTTTTATTGTGCAGAAATACAATGAAAGGAACATATCAAATGAACCGACTCTGAGACCATTTAACTGTTCTTCAAAGTTTTAGCTCTATGATTCATATTAGGTCAAAGAAGGAAATACACCTGCAACGCCTGACCTACACATCTTTGAATCACAGGATAATCTCAAAACCTACTGGGTCATATGATCCTGTATCTCAAATGACCTACGGGCTAGTTTCTTTCTCAGTTTTTTCCCCCAATTTGTGATCAAACTCACTTGAGATGAGGCATCACCACTCAGCCACCGTGTCTGTAAGTGCAATGGTCATGAAACCCTTGAAGTTTTTCCAGCACTCAACAGCTTTTAGCCCTTGCTTTTCTCCTTCACTGGCAATACTTTAAGGAGTTCATGTGTATAAACCCTTTTCTGAATGAATGCACCAACATGCAGGAGGTAAAGCAGAACTTCAGACTGGTTCGTGACGTGGTTTTCCGTCTGCTTCGGTCTGTGTTGTAGGAGTGTAATGATATGAAACAGCTTGCAGACAGAACGGACAGTAGCCCTGCTGGAGTGGAAACAGTCTGCTCCAATGTGACCACACTATGTCAAGCAAAGAGGGAACTGCTGAGATGAGTTGACGGCCTGTTTGAAAGCGGTGTGATCCTGAATGACACTGCCAACGACACACCAACCAGCAGGGATTTGCGTCAGCAGAATGATGAACGCTGAATTGTTCAGGATTGTGAGAGAATGTAAAGCTCTGTGAGATTTTTGCCTGTCACATTTATTAACAAAGGAGTAAATTAAGTCACTAACAGACAGAACAGATATCAGACATCAGATATGAGTGGGTTACTGGTGGTGTATGCATGTCAACATGCCTGCTAAACTGCCTATATGTGAGTCAAATACAGCTATTGACAAAAAATCTCACCACAAGGTCCTCTCATAAACTGTTCTGGAGATTTCAACTAGATTACACATTATTTTCCTCAGATGCAGTTGCCATAGAAATGCAGATGAACAGCTAAACAATGAATATGAATGAAAGAACAAATATCGGCAAGTTGCAATTTTGTCATTTGTCGAGCCTAAAGTGAACCAGGTCACTCAAACCAGACTTTAACTTTAATTTAAAACATAAGCTAACAAAAGTAAACTGCTGTAGCTGCTCAACTAAACTGTTAGCTACCTGAAACAGTAAACTCTGTTAAGTAACATTTACCCCACTAACTATATGCTACAAAAAGTACCTGTTGATCACGGGATATAATCAAAACAAAACATTTTCTCAACACTACTGTTTCCAGAGTTAAGAATGAACACTTAGTCTAAATGCATGCAGTTGCATTGTACATGAGTCTTTTTTGAACACAAACAAGACTGGGGGCAGAAAGAGAAATAATATGTACTAAAATCGAACCCAGTCTGGAGCCATTTATTTTTTATTGTAGTTGGGCCAGAACCGATTTAATCCCCAAAGACAGCAATTACTATAAATCTAAAACAAACCTTCAACAGTTGTTAACAGCTATTATATTTTTTGGAAGATAATTAAAGTTTAAGGCTTTTATTCCTGCTATTTGCTCCAACTTAATGGGACCTGCTGCGTCACTCACCATGAAAAAAAGAAACAATATGAATTTGGGAGTTACAACATACTACAGCTGTTCCCTTTGGGGTTATAAAGGTTATGAATGTTACACAATGTACATAGCATACACTGTCAATACATCAATGTACATTCCTCTCATCGTTTACACATATGGCTCCAAAGCACCTTTGCTACGCTGAGGTACAGAGTGGAACTGCTCTAATCTCCCTTGTAAACACAGTGTGTGTGTGTGTGTGTGTGTGTGTGTGTGTGTGTGTGTGTGTGTGTGTGTGTGTGTGTGTGTGTGTGTGTGTGTGTGTGTGTGTCTAAGACCCCAGGAGTCAAACCAGACCCCAACTCACCATTCATCCTCCCCTCATGAGGAAAAGGCAGTCCTCCCTTGCTCCTTGCTATCCCTCCATCCTCCTGTCTTTCACCACTTCTAATATCTCTGCATACCCCCTCCCATCTGACCCTCTGTCCCTCGTGTCCTCCTGCGTTTTGATGTCCTACAACTTAATCCATTGATGTCTTCGGCCCCCTTGGTCCTTTCTGTTTTCTTGTTCTCTTTTACTCCATGAATAAATGCAGTCTGCAGCCCTCTGTGTTCTTGTGTGTAAATCTACACTGTCTGTATACTCCCAAGTATTAAAAAAAAAAGGAAGAACCTCTCACTTCCTCCATAAACACCACAGCAAGAGCTTCTGAGGCTTTCACCCTCTGTAAATGCAGTTATGTCTTGTAAATAAGAGAAACATAAAAAGTTGTTGAAATGTCTGAGATGGGAAAAGATCTGTGTTTCTTAAAGCATGACCATTTTTTACAATATGCTCTAATTACATGTTAGCTAGCTACGGCTATCGCATTAGCCTATCCGTCAACTAACATTTTTTAGCTGCGACATTAACATAAATAATGAGGGTTAGACTTAATGTGCTGTTTTCTGCAGTTTGTGCTCTGTTCTGTTAATGTTGAGTATTTATAAGACTTTTTTTTCTATGTTTGTTTCATGTAATAAGATTTATGTGTTAATTACTGTAGTGTGTATGTAATTGCAGCCTTAATTGTTTATGTTTTGTTTGGGGGGCGCATACAGTTTAACTTTAATTCCTAACAAATAATGCAACATGCACACATAGTTGCACCAGTCCTGCATTCTTATCTTCAGACACAAACCACATCCATCTAAACTCAAAGCCAAGCAGAAAGAGCAACACTGCAGTGTGCCAACAACTGACACGCCACTGAATCATGCCGGTGTAAATCTACTGCTGATCAGGACGCTAAAACAATATGCACTTCCCAACCATGTAAGCAAGCACTCCTCTGTGATAGCTGCAGCAAAGTGTCTCCTCATCTTTGTCAAATTCACAGCATGAAAAAAACAACAACAAAAAAACACAAGATTGTTTTAAATTAGAAAAAAGATGCACACCTCAATGAAATCTAAATATTTAAGCCAAGTTTCTCCATTCATGGTCATGTTCTGATGAAAGACACAGGAGAGATGTATGAACCATATCCAGACTCACAACACTGAGATTAGATGTCCAGATCAGCCTACTGATAATCTGAAAACACACTGGTGAAAACACACTGGAGGTGAACACACACCGGGTGCGAGAGTAAGGCAACCAATCACAGCTTAGAAATCACTTTCAGTCATTTGGGGATGAATTAATAAATGAATGGATCATGAAAGAAAAAGCAAAAAAAACGTTACCACCAAAAATTGCAGCTATTTACGCTGACCATGAGTAAACATTGGTGTGTAACTTTCCAAAAATACCTTTACAAGTATTTACAAGCCTGTGATCCCCTAACAGACATCTGTTTCCCCCCTGAGGTGAATGGACCCTGAAATGAATCCTACTAAGCCAGAAAATGACTCACAGAGCAAAAACAGGGAGCAAACAGTTCAAACCTCTGACTCACAGCCCCTTTATAACCCCTCTATAACCTTTCATAGTCGAGTACGACCTTCTAATGACCCTTCATAGAGCCTTAATAACCCCCATGCAGGCCTAAGTGAGCAGAGACAGAACTGATGGAAATTTGATATCTGGTGCTCCGCTGCCCTGTAATTCACTCACACACATCATCTAGCTTTGACCAAGAGTCCACAGGCAGGTAGGATCTGCTCACAGGCATGCAGACAGCACAGACGCATCATGTTCACATGAACACAACCACAGACACACAGTGGCTGATGTCCAGCTGCTGTAGGTATGAAGGCTACTTTTTACTGTTAGAAAAGAAGAAGGGGGATAGTAGTAACGTGGCATGTTTATTTGGCCTTTGATTCATTTAAGTTATGCCATATGGTAGAAAGTGCCCCACAACACCGAGAAGCAGACACATTTTTAACAGATTACCAGAACAGGAAATAAAACTTTGACCTCTGTCATGTTTCTGCCATGCTTTAACCTTTGAGGTACGCAGAACAACAGTAAGTCTAAAAAAACAACTCCTCTCCTCTCTCAATAGAAAAATAAAAGCCCTTCCACGGGTTACTTTGAGCTAATCACTCAAACTCTTACAGCAAGTTCCTGCACTTTCCAAAAGACACTAAACTCTGGCAGATGCAAACCAAAGCAACAAGATTATAATGTATTTTAAAGCTTGTTTTTTTGGAGAATGCAAATATGCAAATATTCCGTTATTTCTGAGAGTTGATACCACTTTCTGTTTAGTAAATATGAAGCTACAGCCAGCAGCCCAGCTTAGTACAATGTCTGTAAACATAGGAAGAAGCTCTGTCCAAAAGAAATACATCCAAGTAGGATATTATAACCTGATCTGTGCAAAAACAGGCAAAAAGGTGTGAAAGCTATGTGTATTATTGGACAAGAGTCCAAGTGGAGGTCTCAAAAATGACCCTAACAATATCACCACGCTGTGTCTAATGAGAAATTATTGAACTGAGTTATTTGTCTTCAACAGACTGAAATAAAGAATGGCAATAAACCAGAACATGTGCTTGATAGAAAACCATGTGTAAATTCAAAGTAGGTTTCCAGCTGCTTTTTTCCCATTCTTTTTCTGCAGAGCTCAGTGTGACTGTGGCATCACTGTGGGACACACTTTCTGTCTTGTTTTCTGCCTAAATCTGTGGTGGATCTTCCCTACTGTGGATTCTGTGGATAAATTGTCCTGACACAAAAGAATAACATTTGAGAAACTGTTATGTTTCATGCCTTAGCTGAATTATGGGCGAGCTGAAATGGAAAAACCTGCTGTGTGTAAACCAGTCACTCACTGAATCTATTATTCAACAAAAGATACCCCTGATTACGGCGCTTTTACACTGAGGCTGAACACACAGGAAACTATCAACATGCACTGAAGTCACACAGGAAGCTGCCGTAATGTCAACAAAGCACAATGTCATCATCAAAGGATCCATAACAAGAAGGAGGAGGCACTGGCCTCACATGCATCAGGGATGGAAGGGAAACCCATGGAAAAAAAAAACTGCCCCAAACACCACACACCTACACGCTTGTGATGACAGCAGTAGAGACTACTGCTACTTAGGCTGCAGATGACTTGAGTGAATGGCTGCTCACTCTTTTCAGCTTTTCATCAGCTGCTTCTTTGTGATACAGACTCTGTTTTCCCTGTGGACTATGTTTCTCGCATCACCAACCAGATGCCTTTTTTAGATGAGAGTTAGTCGAAATTATCTTGCAAAAATCAATATCTCACATCGTGCCTGCACATATCTGTCTGTCTGTTTGTGAGTGTAAGTTTAGAAACTATTTTTCATCAGGACAGACAGGCAGACACTGCCCATTGTCCAGCGCAACAAAGAATAAACTAACCTTAACCAAGACTGCTGCTGCACAGCACAAAACACATTACAGGTCGGCACAAACAAGCACTTTGCAAAGGGCAAATGCTGCACACAGTAAACCGTATATTGGACAGCCACAGAATGATGCATTGTTGTTTTCTGTAATTCGTATTGCTATTGTTGTTAATGACTGTGCTGAAGTTGAAAAGTCAACATCTGTCTTTTTCAAATGTGAATCCTATTACAGCAGTTGCGTCATTTCTTCCCATGTTTGCCACACAGCTGTAGTAGAAGTTGATTTGTCATCTAAATCTGGACACAGTTAGCTGCTGGAACAGAAATCAAAATGCCAAAGCTGGTCATCATGTAGGTCTAAGGGAGATGAATTTTGACTCCGTTGACAGCTAGCTGGGAGAAAGAGAGTTGGGGAGAGCAATCGCTTTCTCTCTTTATCTCCTTCTTTTTCTCTGCCCCCATTTCCTACATCTGTAAAACCGATTATTCTTGTGGCGGATGGGTGAGATTAACCCCTAATAAGACTCCACATTAGCACCTCTCTGCTCTACAGCGTCTGCCTGGCTGTGATATGACGGATTAGCTGCTGAAAGCCTCGCGGTACGGGGCAAAGCAACAACACGCACCTTCTCCAGGTCATGGAGCAGGGAGGAAGATAACCTTTGAATTTTGGCTTTGTTTTTACAACTTGCGTTTTTTCTTGGCACCTGGCTGAGTCTCTGTCTCATGTGCACACACCACCACATATCCTCCTCCTTACATCCACACCATCACATATCCTCCTCCTTACATCTTCCCTCTGTTAGAGGCCCTGTGAGAGTTACACACACACACACACACACACACACACACACACACACACACACACACACACACACACACACACACACACACACACACACACACACACACACACACACACACACACACACACACACACACACACACACACACACACACACACACACACACACTGGAAGAGTTAAGACTTTGCCTTCAGCCAGGTCATATCGACTTCCCCTGTGGGAGAGCGGGAACATACAGTGTATTAAAAATTCATGGCGCATGTCTTAAACTGGAATGATCCATAATAAAATAGGTTCAACCAGGCTGAGGGTGACAGGCAACACAGGAGAACACACAGACACACACTCAGTTAATAACCACAAAAGACATTAATCAGCCTGGCAACAGAGAAAAACCACAAATGCAAACACAAATTTATGCAGAACTAAGCTCACAAAATTCCTGCACCAAGTGTTTTATACACATTTCGATAACCATGCCTCTGGGGGCACAACGCCCCAGAGTCCACACACAAGTCATGATATTGATTTTCTCACTCATGCAAAGACACGCAGTCTAAGTCTTTCAAAATGACGTTTATGGATGCCACCTGTCCATATGGGATGTGATAAACACATCAGGGCCTCTGTCTTGTTTAGCTGAATTTAGTCTCTGTGGCTGTTAACACACGGCACCAGCCTTCCTGCCCGGCCTGTCCTCTCTTCCACGCCACCCCACCCAACACATACTCAAACTGACACACTCAAACAAAGTGTCCAGGGTTGCCTCTGCTTGCGGTGGAAGTTATCCATCACATTTTCATTCCCTCTCTTCATGGAGCCCCTCACAATCACCTCATCTCTCCTCGTCACATCTGCCAAAAAACCTTTTTCTCACGCTTGCAGCACCGACCGTTTGCAAATGTGCCCCCTGTGAAAACTTCTTAGACTTCACTATATTGACATGATGTTGAGTTTTCAAGTTTGGCCATCACCCCAAATCCCTGGATGACACCTCAGCTTGGTTTGAAACACTTTGAAAAAGGAAATGCCTCAGTGGTTGATATACTGCAGATCTATGGTGGTCAGGGTCAAGAGCTGTTGGGTGGATAGAAGCTATGGATTGTTTACATTGTTCTGCAGATTCAAGTCCTTGATTGATTGTTTAGTCTATGAGACAACAATTTCAGAGGGCCTCAGTGTCCTGTTTTTGTGTTGTAACAAAACAAAAATCCAGATATCTAGTTTATGATATGAATTAGAGTAAACTATGGCACAGTTTCCCTTGGAAAATTAGCAGTGTTTCTGCTTCACCTGTTTCTGTGGATGATCATCACTGTCTACAACAAACACTAAGGGGACAGAGAGAGAGACAACAAAAAACAGAGCTGCAGCCTTTAGCCCACACGTTGTTAGCATCGTTAGCTTCTTGCTTCACAGCAGTGCTGACAGTTAGCTATCCTGCTAGCAAACAACATTTGCCAAAAGTGTTTGATAGTCTACTGGTAAAAGTTATCTCCGCAAAAGTGCAAAACGAATATAGGTTCAGGTTGTGTAGCAAACAAGTTACTTACACTTCAAGCAGAGGAAAGGCCAGTCCCGAGTCTGCAAACAGGGTCTTCTGTCTTGATAGAGGAAATCTCGCTTCTGCTTTAATATAATCCGTTGTAAATGTGACACAGGTTGAGAAGAGTGAGAAAACTAGTTTTGACTGGTTTTAACGGGCAGCCGGTGCATGGTTTCTTTAATTAAGGCCTTTTTTTTCTTTTTGGAGAAAAATCACAGTGTCTGTCAAAGGAGGATGACATTTCAAAAGCCCGCTTTTACCTGGAGGCGCAGTGTGTTGTCCCACCTGTGGGCGGGCTCTGTCGTCACCTGTGGAGAGGAGGACCCACCCACCCAACACGACGGACTGACTTACTCATCAGAGCAAATATAAAAAAGAAGAAAGAGACACACAATATCCTCTGCACAGGACGTTGTAAGGATAGGTGTTTGCTGCTTTGTGATTGTTTAACAGAAAGGTTGGCGGCACTTAAATAGCCTGCCCTACTACATTTCCTTTTCTCAGTGGTGTGAAGAATCAAAGCACTGTGAAATTGTTGTTGACACTTTCTGAAGGTCAAATTAGCCCCCCCCCCCCCCTTGCTGCAATGACACCATCAAAGCAGAAAACTGCAAAAACAGACAAAAATAAAAATGATATTCATTGTGGGAAGTTACCATATAATGTAAACAGTGTTGAGGCTTATAGTGGGAAAAGAGAGGTTTGAAAAAGATGTACTTATATTAAATCATAAATCAGCATCACTGTGTCCAAGAGCAGAAGGCAGACATTTTTCTGTGAAAAAGATCCATTGAGTCTCTGAGCCCTAAAGTTTCATAAGGCAGTTTGACAAACACTGGATCAGGGCCAATATAACAGCATATATAGAGAGATTTACAGCCTGTCAAAACACTTTTTTGAAAGCCAAAATTCCAGTTTGATTTGTGCACAGATTGCCACAGCTTTGTCTGGATTGAATATAGGTGCAAATATATATATAGCACAGTATGTATGTATACATGTATAATATATATATATATATACAAATACTAAAGGTCTGCAGAGCTCATTGGAAATAGGTACAATGAGTGATTTTGACCATGACTGGAGAAAGCATTATGGAGATATGGCCCACTTCCTGTTTTTTTTTTTTTTTTCAACCTTTATTTTACCAGGAAAGTCCCTTGAGATTAAATCTCTTTTGCGAGGGAGACCTGGGTGCACTGGTACAGCAGAAGCAGGTTACATAACAATATAAACACTTACATATAATACAAACATATCAACATTCAAAGCAGGTGCACTTTTCTATTACTTTAAAATTTATAAGGGTTTTGAATTCACCCAGGGAGATAAAATTGGATAACTGAAGTGTGTTCTGAGTGGTGTTCCAGGACCAGGGGGCAGCGTAGGAGAAAGCTGCCTTACCATGCTCAGTGTGAGTCCTGGGGACTTTATACAACTTCCGTGTAGAGGAGCGGGAGTTGTATATAGTGTGTGCTGGAGATAACAGATCGCACAGATATGACGGCAACTTATTGAGGAGCGCTTTGTAGGTGAAAGTAATCCAGTGGTGATGTCTTCTGAGTGTTTGTGTCATCACTGCCAACTTTGCCTCAGCCAGTTCATTTTAAATAAATGCTCCTGTCAGAAGTCTGAAATAAACTCACTCACAAACTAAAATAAAAAGCTTCATTTACTAGAGCCTGTCAGTTTTATGGGTTTTGGCCAATATGTGGAACTTCAACACTCTAATGCGCTCGATAAAAATAGGACAAATGAGAATGTTACAAATAGAAACTATGCAAATTGTTTCTGTGTTAACCAGAAAGAATATTATCGAGAATGAATCAACAATATAAAAGAAGCAAGATGCAAATCAGTGAATAAAATGGCTGGAACTGCTTTATTTGGAGTTTGTACTCATTTTATATGAAGTTTGATTAAATTTGGTGTGTTGGTGGTGCTGCAGGAGTATTACATTGGTAATATTTCATCTTTCAAACTAGACACCCTGCAAAACCATCTGAAAGTTAGTGCAGTTGGTATCTACTCTGGCCAAAGCCAAGACAGTTTTAAATTAACTAAACAACTTTTTTTCCTCTTTTTTTAAATGCCTGAACAGTCGAACAAACCACGTTTTAATCACTGAAGAAACTCTGGGGCAGATTTTGCAACATTAATCAACAGCTCAGAAGTTTGGATGAGTTCCCAAAGGGAAACAGAGACAGATAAATAAAAGCAACCCAGGACAAATGTGTTCAGCAGCTGACAAGCCTGTGTGGCTTATTCTGTGCTTTCAGCTTGTACTGAGACAGATAATGTGCTCCATTTGACTGAACAGCCTTAAGTAAAGATAGTGTAAGCGATTGTTATCCATTACATTTTGTAAAAATCAAATTCAGTGAAAATCTCCAATGGTCTGCCAGCTGTCCATTCTGTGGGCATGAAGAAAAAAACAATCTGATATTCCTATTTAAATGAAAAAATAAACGGCTTGGCTTGCTTGTGAATTATTATCATTAGCTTAGCTACAAACCTACAGTCATCTTTTCTGTCAGTGTAATTTTGTAAATCAATTTAAACCACTATCTCTCTGGTCTAAGAATGTTTTTTATAAGGTTCATTATGACTCAGTCGTGTCCATAAATTTGGTAGGAGGAGCTTCTGAAGGAGCACTGATTTGGGGAAAGCCTTGACAGTTTTAGCAGCTGGTGGAGTGTGCTGCCGTCTAGTGGCTGCTGAAACAATCAAACGTTTGCCTTTCCTTTTTCCCTTGGGGTGTCTTGGCATTTAAACAGACTTAGAAATGGCAAGTCTTATTTTACATGTGAATATTTATTTATAATTACAACAACAATAACAAATAGAAAAGTGTATATAGAAAAAGAAAAAAAACACACACAAAACACAGTACAGTCTGATCAGACATCCATAAAAAATTCAACTCTAGGTACAATAACTACGTATTTTCAATGTATCTGTTATGGAAAAAAGACACCACTGTACTTTTTTTTTTTTTAAATATCTAAGGTTATGAGTGATACAATACTTTCAAAACTTGTTAAGAACACATGAAACAGATGAGTGAATGAAGGTGAATGAAGTAAATTGTTTCTTCTTTCCAAGATAAGATAAAATGAAAGCACAAATGATGGTGGATAATCCCACTCACTTACACAGTCCTTGAAGTGACCAGAGATCACTTGTCTCTTTACAAACTGACCGCCTTGGACTTTAAGCTCTGCACAGTTTCCCGCATCTTCTGTATAGCCACCTCGTCGTCCTCCACGGCCTTAGAGCAGGCACGGTGAACTCTGCTGTGCAGCTCCTCCAGGCATTTCTGTAGCACAAAACGCCCAATGGTGAGCAATGACCCGCTAAGAACAGCCTCATCACATCAACACATTTTAATATTAGAATATGAACACAGGTTATTGAATAGTTTGTGCTTTAGTAGTTATATACGTAATAATTGATGTTTGCTGTCATTTATTTCCTGTATGACAATCAAGTCCCCTCTGCACGAAATGCTGATATTTAGTCAACAGTCTAACAATAGGCCATAGTGAAATATTTGACACTTGATAGCAATGTTCTCTTAACATTGTGTTTGATCCACATAGATTGTATTTCCTACTTGAGACCGACACATCGTTGCAGGAACATTTTTACCTCTGTAGTCGACAGGTGGTTAGCAGCTGTGGTAAACACAGATGCCAGGTTGTTAGCAACTGTTCGTCTCTCCTCATTGGTCTCTTGCAGCACCAGGTGGTACCTTGAGAAGAGATGAACACAAATCTTTTATTCCGGACATAAAACAGACAGAAATGGAGACTCCAATGATGTTCAAGCTCACACACTAATTCACATGTCACAAATATATTTTGTTAATAAATAAGGTGGCCATAGAAGACCATACTGTTTGTTTTGAAGCAGCAAGTTTTAGATATATATTCTAGTATTGATAGTCACTTACTGTTGCTGTGCTGCCTTCAGCTGTTGCACTGCATCATCGTATCCATAATTTACTTTCTTCTCCAAAAGTGTACGATGGTTTTCCACAGAATCCATCTCTGCTGCCCAATCCTCCTCCTCTCGGGCCAGCTCCTACAGACACAGAGACACAAAAACCACAACTGCTTCATACATGTAATATCTGATTTTCTGTTACAAACATTTTTAAAAACCCAATTACTTTCTCTTTGTGAAAAATTCTGCCTCACTGCACTGAATCCCATTGTACTGGATACTATCACAAAAATTCTCTCTTTTTGTGGGTTTCTATACATTGTCTCTTTAATTCAATTTAATTGTTGGAATTGATGAAAAATGGTTGTTCCATGTCCAGGGTATCAATCAATCAATCAATCAATTTGTTTATTTCGGGCATGTCAATTTAAATCATCATCATCACACTTCATCTTAGTTCGAGTAATACAATACACATGGCCGAAAGGGAAAGCGGGAGAAGCAAAAGCTTATCTAGTCCCGCCCCCATTACCCACAGAATAAAATCTTTTTCATAATCAGATCATATCATAATCTTTTTCTTTTGTTTTTGCTTTTTTACATTTTGATATAACATTCTTTTACTTATGACATTTGACATAACATGTTACAAACAAAACAAAAAAGTATAAAATTAACTTTTTGACCTACCTGCCAATGGCAGGCCAATTTTACCGGCCAAAATATGTTTTCACCGGCCACTTAACTGCTCACAACACAAAGTCATTAAAATCAGCAGTGTCTTCCCCAGTGCATTATAGTTAGGCAGCTGCCTTAACAACACACACCTGCCTCCTAACCTAAATTGTTGCAATAAATATATATATATAAAAAAAGGTTTAGATTAGCTGATGGAATGACAACTGACATTACATAAATAGGCTTTCAGAGGAAGATATAGTGATGTGAGTTTTGAAACTTAGCCTACATTTAATTCAGACTGAATAAGTGGTGTGAACACAGGTTTTTTTTTTTTTAAATGTAGCCTAGATTGCCTACTGTTCATCCTACAGTAGCCTATAGAAGGATGCAATTTTCTTTTGAAATATCAAACAAAGAGAACTATGGACTGTGGAAGTTTGAATAGCCATACAGAAGTTACCATGACGTGAATCATATGTTGCGGTGTAAAAAAAAAAAAAAGACCGTTGATTCGGTGGAAACCCGGCTTTACGGGCGGGGGCTGCGGGGGTATAGGCTATACTTTATGGCCCAGAGTGTCACTGACACTGTCGAGCCCAGTGTTTGAATTTCTCAGCACCTCTTCACAGGATTGCGAGTGGGGTGATGCTGCATTCAAGTGAACTCGGAAATACGAGAAAAACGCGGTCCCGTATTGATGCAAAACAGGACGCGGTTATTTAATCTGCAAATACGGGATGATTCCATATTGTCGGGGACATGTGGTCACTCTACCCCTCACCATCGTGATGTGTCGTCACATAAACACGTTACCACAAACTAAGGTCGCTCGCTTCTGACCGCCTCCTCTGAATGACCGACTGAACGCGAACGTTACAGCAGCAGAAAACTTGATACATTTTCTTAAATGTTGAATCACGGAGGATAACGAGGGACAACCCTGACACTCGAAAAAACAGTCAGTAGATCTCCTGTAGCTGTAAACTGTTCGTTTCACTGTTCAGCATTTATGATGACAATTATATAGTGAAGTTGGCATATTCCAGCTGCCGGCCAATGGCGAGTGGCCTAATAATTTTACTCGCCAAATCATATTTTTACCCGCATTTGGCGAGTGGCGGGTGCTAATTTTAAACCCTGTCCATGTCTGTAAAGCAGTGTCAGTTGAGTGACTATTTAAAGGCTGCCAGATGTACCTGCATGTCAGATTCCAGCCGTTCATCCAGCTTGCGAACTTGCTCTTTCAGCTGCTTCAGATCGTTGGACTTGTCCAAGATGTTTGAATTCAACTAAAAGACACAAACACACAACCAAAGAGACAAAGACACAAAACGAGTGTTAATGTCAGAACCCCATCAGACACAAGATTTTAAACCTCACATCCCATTCACTGTCAATTTTTGGAGATCACAGAGAAAAGCCCCACATCTGCGACTCATCATTCATGTCATACGTGGTGTGTACATGCCTTTAGATGTGGGAATATTTCTGGACACACGTGCAACAGTTTTGTTACCTGTTCACACGACTCCTCCAGACTGAGGTTCATGTTGGCCAATCGACTGTTCTCCTCCTCCACATCACTGATCAGCTTCCTCAGGAGCATCTACAGCACAAATCACAACAAGTGCACACGATTCCACAATCTATCAGCAAACAGAATAAAATAACAATACCACAAATAGTTGCTGGCTAGTCCGTCTAGTTCATATTTAACTGATTTAAAATATAAAACTCTGTTCTTACATGGATGTAAATAACAGCGTATACTGGATCACTAGCTGAAGGTACCTGTATCTGTGTTTTATGCTGGACTGTACTGCTGGGTCCACTTTCAAAAGGCCTCATCTCAAAATCATGACCACAGGCATTCTCCGCAGACTGTGGGATCAGCTTCAGTTTACGCGCCAACTTGTGGTACTCCGCTACCTTTACCTCCGCCTACAATTGAGGGAAATAGGAGGACAGAGCAGACGAAGAGGGGCAAAGAAAAAAGAAACCACAGGTCAGAATATGAGTCACTGGATCAAAACATCTGATCTTCTACACTAACTGTAAACCGCACAAGCACAATAGAGACAAAGTATACTTAAAAATCACAAAATTGAGTTTCATTCTGTATGCAGAGAATGATATCAAGAAAAACACTGTGATTTCAAAAACCATGATTCATGTGTGTCATGTACCCCACCAACAAAATGGGGCTGATGCCTACATCTCTTTGCTTGTGTGCTACATGTACACAGTACCTTCTCTTTCACTTTGGCCAGCATGATCTCTGAATTCCACATGTGCTGTTCGGCGTCTTCAAGCGACTTGCTGAGGGTGGAGATGGTCTGTTGGAGCTCTCTTTTCTCTCTGTTGATCCTCTCCACGTCAGCTGGAGTAAACTTTTGCTTCTGTAGGAGGTTTTGCAGCTCCTCCCGCTGATGTTTTAGAGATTCCACTTGACTGACTGCAAAAACGACAGGAGAATCATGATGTATAAGAAATCAGCAAGCCGCCCACAGATCAGGCTAACAATTGGTCAAATTGAGCCTATTTTATTCCCTGTGTTTACCAGAGGCCTCCGACATCTTATTCAGCTCTGAGTCTTTATTCTCCAGGTTGGCTCTAAAGGTTTCCAGGCTGCTTAGATAACTCTGGAGTTTCTTCAGATCTGCCTGCAGCTTCACCTTTTCTATCCTCTTGGTATTTAGACGGTCCTATCCAGGGGAAGGAGAAAGAAAATGATCTGTGTGATGTCTTGCTGCTCATCCTACTCACATTTCATCTACTGAAAGAACTCGGCACACTTTAATGCACAACTTTCCAAATATTTAAAATCATGCTCTAATCTACACACATAGGTTGGTAGTATTAATATTATTTAGGTCCCTGACCGTCTGGTTCTCCTTCTCCAGTCTCTCAACCTCATCACTGAGTATTTTGTGCTTCTCCTCCATGGAGGCCAGCAGGGCTTCGTCAACGTTGTAAAGCTTCTCTGCAAAGACAAACAGAGCACACGCAATTCTTACTGATTATGTTTAAATATAAAGGGAAATGAATTGAATATTTTAAAATAAATAAATAGAAATAAATGCTGTGCTATTTAGTTTAGTGAGGAATGCGTCATCAAATACTTTAAAATAAATAAATAGAAATAAATGCTGTGCTTACTTAGTTTGGTGAGGAATGTGTCATTGTCGTCCTCAAATGTGTCATTACCCTGCATGAACCCGGCGTATGTCTCAGCTGTGTAATCAAGGAAGAGCTGGAACACACACACACACACACACACACACACACACACGTTTACATAAAACAGAAATTTCTGCTACATTCAATTCTATGGGAACTTTGATTCCAAGAAAACCTGAGCAGCTTTGTTAACCCCAAAACTAAAGAAATATACACAGGCTTTTAAGTGATGGGGTGTTTCTGGCTCGTGATGCTGTGGAAAGATATCAAGGTACCTTGTTATATTCAGCCCCATCCTCAATATTGTCACCATCTTCACAGAAGTCAGTGAACAGCAGCTCCTGCTTACTCAGACTCCAGCTGACCTGACACACAGAAAACACACAAACATTTTAATGTATTTCTTTAAATAGAAATTAAACGGTTCATTCTATATTTGTAGCAAATCAACCTGCTTTTAGATTAAAAAAAAAAAAAAAAGAGGACCCAGAACCGATTGCTACTCACCTTGACGTTATTAATGAGCCACATGAGAGCACCCAGGGCCTGAGGCCAGGTATGGGGAGCTCCAACAGAATACATTGAACTCTTGGAGAGAACAAATGGATACCTAAAACCATAAACAGGATGAGCAACAATGAGCAATGCCAAAGAGTCGACATGGAAAATCATTAACAAATGGAAGGTATTAGTGCTTGTATATCTTTGTCTGTGATCTTTTTAATCAACGCAGAAGTCCTGTGTTATATACGTATGATAATGTGTAAAATACGTAACACTTAATATATTTCACCTCAGGGCTCTTATGAGAGCTGGAACCTCCTCCTCAACTTTGGAGTCTGGCATCTGAAAGGTTGGGTCCAGCTGCCGGTAGATGAACTCAAACATCTTCACAAACTCCTTGGTAGAGGGAGACTGGAGAGTCTTAGATGACAAAGTGCCCGGGTATCCGTACTCTGTTAAGAACTAGAAAGATATAAGACAGAATATCAGGATGGCTTCTGACCATTAAAATTACTTTTCATAAGACATTGATCCTGTACACTCATTACACAGACTGTCAAATTGTGTGTAACATAGTGAATTTACCTCATGTAGCTGTCTGATGCACTGCTGAACAAAAGATTTATCATGTAGAGGTCTGGTATCTTTGATCTTCTCAGTTCCTCCAAACCCAGACATGGTGCTGTTGCGAGGCATGCTAGCACCACTAGTTCTACAGTGAAAACAGTGACATACCACCTTTATATCAAATATAAATGTTGCTATTTGAAATTAAATAAAAATGGACATCTTCATTTTATTTGCATCTAAATATCTGCAATGTGGAAATGTAATGATGGGAAAGCAAAAGGCACATTCATAAAGTTAACAATTTACAAATTGGATTGTTGTTTTGATAGAGCAATTTCACTACTTTATTTCATCTTACATCTGCTTTGCTACTATTGGTGTTTGTCCCACTTTATCAATGCATTTGTGATTTGCTTTCCATCATTACATTGTTACCACAGTTTCGTAAGTTTCTGAAATATTATTCACATACCGTGCACCAAAGAAGCTGGTCCGCCTTTCAGATGTCACCGACTGTGGTTTGGGTATATTAAGCTTTCCAAAGGAATGCTTACTGTAAAGGAACAAACTGAGTGTGAACAAATGGTCGTGTTTCACTTGTGGACTCACATTTGAACAAGCGGCCAGCAATCCACCGATTACCTTTGTTAAACCATTTAATATTATTGAACAGTGAAGTCTGAAAGTTTGTCATTGCACATATAGAAACTGCAACATAAGTGAAATAAGTAAAATAGCTTACAACAATTTTACTGCAAACTAATCAATTTACTGTTTTAGGCAGCTTTCAAGCAGAAGTGCCACTCATGTCTGCTGTTCTTCCTGGTCTTTTTTTTTTTCTTTAATTACACAGATCAAACAGTTCTAATCTAAAAATGAATGTTCAACTGTTACAACCAGCAAATGTTGTCCCACTTTATTCATATTTAAATTATTTCAGCATTCTTGTGTTAGTGAGAGTAGTCACGTACTAAAGCATAATAATTCCTTCATGGGTGTGATTCACATTAGGTTTTACCAACCACACATTTGCTTGATAAAAGGGTGCAGTAAATCCAACCCAATCAATTTTATTTAACGTTATAAAGCACAAACACAAAGGTAATAACCTACGTAGCGTAAAAAGTCCAAGAAAATAGGTGGGTTTAAGAAGAGTTTTAAAATTAGAAAGTGAGGAGGCCTGTCTAATGTGCAGCGGTAGTTCATACCACAATTTTGGAGCTGCAGTGTCAGTGTAAGATAGCAGCATATTTACTGAATAAGTAGTACTGAATAAGTATTATGTCCAGAGACGTTATGTCTGAATGTATCGTAGCCTGAGTTACGTTACTTTCACCAACCTCTGGGGCGTTGTGTACACATTGCTCATCCTGTTGCTGTCTTGAACCCGCATCGGCAGCTCGGATTGTCTGCCTGCTCGACTCTTCCTTCCACTGGACACATGTTATTATACAAAAGAAACATTTCACTTATTCACGTTATTGTACTGTTTAAAAAAGAAACTCACCCGCCACAATCTATAACTACACATTAATGGGATAATACAATGGTAATGCTACGTTTTGACGTGATGACCGCGACTAGCCAACAACGTCCAAGCAAAGTTAACAAAACTGCCACATTTTGTCAGAAAATAACTTTCAGTCGGACAGAATAACATTAATAAAGGTCTTATAGTGAGTTTGAGACGTACCGCTCCATTTTTCGTGGGTTAAAAACTGATCAAATAAATCGACACACCGAGCAACGGACGAAGCAGCGAAACCGCCAAAACAATACAAACGGCGGTTACGTCAGCAGCAGAGTACGGCGCGCAGTGTGGTCCAAGAAGGCTCCGTTTGAGCGATCTCTTATTTTGTAGGGTATGTTGTTTTTACCATAGAGTGAGTGTTTTACACGGTATGATAAACAATTAGAATTAGAAAAAATGATTCGTTATTTTTTTCTTGCTTAGATTTTGATACGATAACAATAGTTTTAAGTTTTCTTAATTCTTAAATGTACCTATAAAGAAATAAACATACTTTTTTTTTCTGTGGCATTTCAACATTTCAATTACATCCAGATTGCTTACTCTTTTTCCTTACAAATAAAATTAACTTTTGGCTTGGTCTTGGCCTTATGCGTAACACGCAGGGTTGATTTTTGTAGGTAATTAGGCTATCTGGATCAAAATGAGCGAAAATGCACCTATAAAAACATAATGTTGTGTGATATGGGGTGGGGACATGTGCTAAGAGAGAAAGAAAAATAACCCCTGTGGATCATGTGACCAGATTTTTGAATCGTCCACTCCCCTAAGAAATATATTGACCGATTAAATGGGTGTGTCATTCTGTTACCAAAAGCCAAAATAGGCAATGATATGTTTCCTAGAGGCAGCAAGCTATCATCAGGGCGGCTTCCACCCAGGATGTTGCACTACCGCCATCTACTGGTGCCGAAAAATTCCTAGCCATCGGTCAGATTTTGGCCGCCAGTCCAATTTTTTTGAAAGGCTGATTAGGCATTTCCTGCCTCGTCCATCTCCCACACATCCCAGTATGTTCTTTAATCCATTTCCTGTTTTCTGCATCCCCTCCATCATGGTCTTTTTCTCCAATATGTGTTTCCTACACTCAATTATCACATGCCCCCCAGTTTCCTGTTTTTACCTACCGTAACTGATTCCCTATGACACAGAGTACTGCTTTATATCTATTATGTCATTAAATCATCAGCCCCTCCCTCCACAGAATAGTATATGTTATCTTCACATTGAAAAATACTGACACCACTGTCTTTTTGTTTACATGGGCTTTCCTTATATCATCTTCCAGACACAAAGCTGGATCCATAGTGGCCCTTCCTTTCCTAAATTGGCTCTGATAAAAGGCCACCATACCTCTTTATTCCAAGCTGCGCATCAGTCCCCCATCAACGGTCCGCTCCATTAATTTACATGCATTTGATGTTATTTTTTTGTCTTTACAAGCGATCTAACTTGCCCAAAATGTAAACAAACATGCACACATTGTAATTCTAATTATCAATTGTAAAGACAAATTTAAGAAAGATGATCCAAGATTACTTATCTAAAATCTTTTTGGTAACATTTGGAATTTGTTTGTGATCTAGAAACTATAGGGAGAAAAACAGGTTCAATACGTAACCCACTGAGTTAGTAGGAGACTTAAATCCTCTGACAAAATGACAGCAGTATTAACTGTGATAGTGATAATCCAAAATGTGTGCGACATTTGCCCCACATGATAACGATTTATGGATTACATATAGCCATACAAAAATATCCTGTGAAACATAGCAACATCTGTGTAGTAGTGTAGTTATCGATGTAGTTGTGTAGTTTGACTCTCCAAAGGGTGCAAAACAGAATTACATGATGGCATTTTCAAATACTAGAGCAACAATTTAAACCACAAATTCTAACCTTACTTCTGGTTTTGTTTCTTTGGACATCTATGAGGCTGAGCCTCTGTGACCAACCCTCTAAATTCCTTTCAGGCCCATCCGAGTTTTTAACAATGTCAAAGTCCTACACTTTTCTTCATTTGCAAAATGAAAAGATCAGATTAACACTTGAGCAGACAAGTGACAAAGAGAAGTAGAAAATTTATTGCAGTATTTGTTCCACCAAAAGGGTATGAATCCCCTTTTCCTCTTATTACTAGGGTGACCTAATACAACAAAATCTACATTTACAAAATATCCTCCTGCAATAGGCCACATATACTGCATGCGTAGTTCGAAATAGAATAAATTATATTCAGAGGACTCTGCCATTGTACAGCATGGACAAATAAAAGTGAACAAAAATAAAAATTCTTATTTTTTTGTTCTTTTTCTTTTTCTTTCAAATATCTAAAAGCTAAAAGGAAAAACCATCAGGGTGCTAGTAGTATAATAAACTCCAAAAACACTTTAATAAGAACATCAAAAAGACTAATTTCCAACATTCACTTAAGGTTTTATTCTTTTTTTTACAGCTTTTTTGTCTTCAGAGATATAAACATTTTAGTTTTTTGTCGTGTTAAACTATGATACAGTGGGAGTAGAAATGAGCGACTAGAATCTGCTGCACAACAGCGAAGGAGCTCCCACAACAATGTTGACAAAACATTTCCCTCCAGGTCTCTTTTCTGATAGCCTTTTTAAGGGATAATTTGGGTGAATTATTCCTTTAATGCCTTCTGGACTCTATCCTCGGAACTTGTACACAAACAAAACATGAGCAGTCCCTCTAATATAATAAGTCTTGTTTTGTGTCATTTTTGCAAGAATAACTCATGTAAAAGTATGTAGTGTCAAATATTCTTGCCCTCTTGTGTTTTCTTACAAAAATGAGGAAGGAGAGGAGGAGGGTAGGAATCCAGTGAAGTTTGGCTGTGTCGTTGGAGGTGGCAGGTTGAGGAGGAGGCGCAGGAGCAGGGAAAACGAAGATTCTGATAAAGTAGAAATGGAGCAGGGGGATCCAAAAACAAAAAACAAAACAAAAAAAAAGGGAGGGGGAAGGGGGGGGGGCACCACCACACAGGAGCCATTAGCTAGCCCCTCCGTCCCGCGCTGCATACATTGAGCGTAAAGTCTGTACTACTTTGTTGCTCAGTTTGTGGTTGCTGGTCAAGGCAATCTTCTTGTAAATGATGTCCGACTCCTTAATAGTGTCCACCCAAGGCACCTGTTTGCGGCCGTCACGTTTCTTGGCCTCTGCCCAGGGCCCCGAGTAGGAGCCGGCCATCCAGTGGATGCTGTATCCGCTGGAGGTCCTGTTGATGACTCGAGCTATCTGCGGCCGGTCCTTGTATTTGGGGCAGCAAAGGGCGATCACATCCATGGACTCCACTTGCTCACTCATACGGCCGGGGTCCGAGGAGTCACCAGCTCGCCTTGACCTTCGAGAGGACTGCAAGGAGGATAGAAGAAAAAAAGAAAGAAAAAAGGTGTGAATATTTTCTCACATTGTTAGATTCTGTTGTATTAGGAGTTTGTGTGTATCCGTGCGGCTGTCTCACCCCTGGAGTCCGTTCGTCACCCTCACTATCATCGTCATCTGTCTCTGGTCCTGCCTGATTTCGTGGGCTGGGTCCTGACATGGGGCCCAAGCCTCCCAGTAGGGCGTTTATGGCTTTGTTTCTGATGTTGGCGCTGGCAGACGCTTCTCCCTCCTCGTCCTCCTCATCTGGATCCAGATGTTCCATCAAAACCTTGAACTGTGTCGTGTTAAAAGACAAGAAACGAGTTCAGAGACGCCAACATCTACTAAAAGAACAATGTTGGGATAATCACTGCAAATTAATCAGTATTGAATGATACTGAATGAATGATTAAAGGGGAGAACCCTTAATGAAAACCAAAGGTACATTAATCTCATCCATGACAGAGGAGTAAAGGTCATCATGACCAAGTGAAGTCTGACAAATTAAGTTTATGTCAGGCTGCCATGCACTTCAGACAAATGAAACAGAAGTGTAAAAAAAAAAAAAAAAAAACTCTCACTAAGTTCTCCAGGCAGATGAGCCTTTTTTTTTTGTAGTTCATATTTCATCAATTAAATCTAAGTTCAGGAGTAAAGAAAACTATTTGGAAGTAATTTGAAACCACATGTTACTGGAGAAAAGACAAGAGAGAGAGATAAGAATAACTGAATCTGTGTAAAGAAAAACACTGGCAGTGACGTCTGACACCTGCTTCAGTACTTACATCTAGGTACTGTCTTACTATCCGCTTCTTGACATCGTCCGTCAGTGAGGCATGAGCCATGTTGTTGGAGATGAAGTCAATGGTTTGTCGTGGGTGGAAGTGAATGGTGCTTTTTCTGTTCACCGCCTTATCGTACACCTTGGCTGACTCTGTTGGAGAGTACTTCTGGATTTTACTGTTGGAAGATAAAACAATGTCGGTTTAAGTGGACGTGGACTTTCAAACAAAGGTGAATGTCTGAAGAGGTAGAAGTAATTCATACTGAAAAATGAAAACATTACATTGAATATAATCTGTACAGAAACAAAGTTGTGTTGATTTTACCCGTCAGAGAATCCGTATTGGTTCTTCAGATGCTGTTTGAGCACCAGCAGCAACAGGATGCCCTGAACGGCATTAGCGAAATCCAAGAGACTCCCGGGGTTGTCTGGGAGGAGCCTCATTACTTTTTCAGCATCCTCTACATCCAAGTCCTCCAGATCGGACTCCGACTCCGAGCTCTCGGCAGCAACAGGTTTTCTGGCCTTTTTGGGCCGACGTACCACATCCTCGTCATCGCTGTTGATGTTTTCTTCATCGTTGCTCCTGGGGGAATCACAGTTCATCTTCTCCTCCTCGTCCTCCCCATCTGATGTGTGCTTCCATTCCTTCTTTACTTTCTTCTCCTTGCGCCTTGGTTCTTTTAACAGAAGCTAAGCAGAAAGAAACAAAGAATAAAATTCTATCCATGATAATATTTTGCACTTTCTCCAGCCCCATTTTTCTTCAGCTAACACACAACACAAATAAAAAAATATATATACACATGCTACTCTCAAAAGCGCAGTTACCTCTTTGAAGGTTTGCAACAAGTTGCTGCCAGAAACAGACAATGTGATGTCTATGTGGTGCATGATGAAGAGAGGCTCCTCCTGGCTCTGGTATGGGAAACAGGCGAGGTTGTCCGCGACAAACAGCAGCATGTTCACTTCCGACTTCTGCAGAAAGAAAGAGAACATAGGAAAGTTGAAAGTAGATGGCTGATACTCACATGATATAACTAATATTGCTGAGTTTGCTGATAAGAATTGAATCTATTCATACAATATATTTTTTTTCAACTTTTTCTAGAAGGTTTAGTAAAGGTATAGAAAACCAACAGACCCAACAGGCATGACGTGCATGCTGCTGATTCTGTGGCGTGTTCAAAAAAATAGCAGTGCCAGGTTCAATTATTGAGGTCATTGATTATGTGAAAAAAAATAGGTGTTAAACAGGTGGCCCTTATTCAAGGATCAAGGCAACTGATGCTGCATATGCTGGCTGTGCATTTGTCCTTGAAAAACAGAGTAAAATGGGTTGTTCAAGACACTGTTAAGAAGAAGAGCATTCTTTGATTAAGAAATTAATAAAAGAGGGGAAAACCTATAAAGAAGTGCAGAAAATGATAGGCTGTTCAGCTAAAATGATATCAAACGCTTTAAAATGGCAGCCAAAACCAGAAAGGCGAGGAAGAAAAAGAAAAACGACTATTCGAAGGGATCGGAGAATAACCAAAATGGCAAAGGCTCAGCCAATGATCAGCTCCAGGAGTATCAAAGAAGATCTAAGATTGCCTGTGAGTACTGTAACAATCAGACAACGTCTATGTGAAGCCAAGCTACCACCAAGAAGCCCCTGCAAAGTCCCATTGTTAAAAAAAATACATGTAATGAAGCGGTTACAATTTGCCAACATTGACTGGCCTAAAAAGAAATGGCGTAATATTTTGTGGACTGATGAGAGTAAGATTGTTCTTTTTGGGTCTAAAGGCCACAGACAGTTTGTCAGACGTCCTGCAAACACTGAATTCAAGCCACAGTACACAGTGAAGACCCCCACCCCCCCACAAGCATGGTGGTGCAAGCATCATGATATGGGGATGTTTCTCGTACTATGGTATTGGTCCTATTTATCGCATACCAGGGATCATGGATCAGTTTGAGTACACCAGAATACTGGAAGTAGTCATGTTGCCGTATACTGAAGAGGAAATGACCCCAAACACACCAGCAAGTGTGTAAAAAAAGATGTCAACACTGCTATTTTTTTGAACATTATATTTCTTGACTTTCTGTAAAATATTTTCAAATTAAATTACTTTTTCCAATTTTCTTGGTTTGAAATAGAATGTGCAGTGTCCCCAATGCAGTTGTGTTCCTTAAAATACAATTTATTTGAAGAATTTTGAGGTTTACTCACCTTTTTAAACACACTGCTATTATTATGAACATAACTGTATACTGTATATATATTAAAAAAACACTGCTATAAAATCATTGATGTTGTCTGTATCCTGTATGTTGCTGTATAAAGCACTAATAAATATTTCTAGCAAAATATACTCTTGGCATAAGTGTTACAAACATGAAGTATATTTAGACTTGGCACACAGGCAATCAGGGTATACCACTTTAGACTGAGTGGTGCAAATGTGTGTTAAGATGAGTACAGGTTCACTCACAGAACTGTCATCAAAGAGGCTGAGCAGTGAGATGAGGAAAGCCCTGCGGTGCTGGCGGTTGCTCCGGATCATGGTGAAGAGGTGGGAGCAGAGTGCCGAGTGCGTCTCGTCCTGTCTGAAACCTCTGATGATGCGTTTACGAGACATTTCGATGGCCTGCTGCAAGTTGTATGACATCTTCATCCCAGCAACTGCCTTCATCTTTAAAAGAACATGTTCAAAAGAGATGTGTTACAAACCTGGCAATTTAGACAACTGTTGAGCAGCTGTTGCAATGGGCATGTGCGTAAGTAATAGTAGGACTACAATTACACTACATCTAACAGTACTACAAAAGTTCAAAAGTCAACAAGAAAAAAGACATTTATCAAGTAATACTGTATATCTCAAAATAACCACATCAAAATCTAAAAATAACTGAGAATAACATTGAGACTCGCAAACAATCAACACCAACTCACATGGATGAAACCTGTGTACTTCTTGTCAATCTCCACCAGCTGCTGGTCAGCTTTGTTCCTCATGCTGGGCTCTGGGTCTGTTCCCATTGCAATGAGGTAGGGTACGCACTGCACAAACAGAATGAAAATGATGTCATGTTCACATGCATTATATATTTAAGTGGAAGCAAATGAAGATTTCACAATACTAGCACACATGAGTTTAGAAGCTCTAATAGCATGAGAGCTATTATTAGGCGTCTAGTTGCTTACAAACTATTTTCAGATGGAAAATTGAGGTTAGGGGTAAAATGGACATGATAAGCCCATATCTATAAAACCAAATTCTAAGACAAAGACATGTCATTAAAAGAGGACTTGTCTATCAATTACCTGAGCTGGAAATGTGTGTGTGTGAGTAATTAGGTCTTACCTGTACAGGATGAATGAGACCCTGGTTGAGCGTGAGAGCTATGACGTTGAGAGCAAAGTGCCGTACACTGGACTGGGTGTGGAAGAACGCCTCCAACACTTGTTTTAGATAAAGCTGCATAATGGAGCTGCTCATCCCTGAAGAGATGTCGCCCATCTCCTTCAGATCCTCCTGTTTGGACAGTTTCTTCCCTGCAAGGACGCAAAACACCATGTGTTGACTGTCCATTCATTTCATTCTATCACAATAAATATAAAAATTGACACAAGAAAGTACTTTCTGCACACCAACATTTTGCAGCAATGCATGAAACACTGCTTGATCAAAAAGCTGTTGATGTTCAGCAACAACCGCAGCTTTACTTACATTCTCTGTCTGCTTCCTGCATCCGAGTGTCCTCCTCCTGAAGGTACGTTTGGAGGTTTTTGAGGATCTGGATTTTGAGGTTGATGGAGGAGGAAGCATCAGCCAGGATGCCATTGTACAAGGTCTTCACCTCAGGCATAAACATTTGGCTGGGATGCATGATAACAAGGAAGCCTGAGGGAAGAGAGCAGCCCACAGCAAAGGCATTTAAAATCCAGTTGGCATTACAGCTTCCATAGAAAACCTTCACCTGCTGCTGCAGCTTCATGAACATCTCTGGCTTTCTAATACAGTCTTGTGACTTCCCAACATGACACTGTAGGTCAGTCACCAAGAAACAACAAACATTACCTTGGATCATTCTGAACACTCTGTCTAAAAAGGTCACATTTTTAACACAACAAATAAGTTGACCTTTTAATCTTTTAACTAAATTATATTCAACAATGTTGTTCTTGCCTAAGCCGATGATAGCTTTGGTCTTGACCTCCTCATCTTCATGTTTGGTGAAATATATCAGCAGCTCGAGAACTTTCTCCTTGATAACAACCTGTACACAAGACACAGAGACACATTATGAGAAAGCAGATATTTGATCATTTGCAGTAGCAACGGCGTAGGGCTAGAACGGTTCACAAAATCCATGATTAGGTTTGTATCACAGTTTTGTGGTCACTGTTTACGGTTTGGTATACGTTGTTATATTTATCACCACAGAAAAAACGTATATCAACATAAGATATATATCCAATAATTCACCATTTACACTTTAAAAAAAATGTAATTAAGTCTTGCTGTCATATAAAAGAATGCACACACACCCATGCTTTCTTAAATGTATTATTAAAAAAAGAATCATTTTAATTGTCAAGTTCTTTATTTAAATAACTTAAACGGACAACGAGGAGTTTTTTTTTGGTTATAAAAAAGTCTCATATTAATGTGGATGTGATGAATCTACGTTACCCACGCTTGTTAATGGGTCCATTTTCGATAAATATATTGTTTTGTCTTCATAGTTATTTTGATATTATTATTATATATATTATTTAGTGGTTGCTCGCCCAGCATTTCCCACTTTTGGTTTCCCGGACGCTGCCGAATTGCCGTTTATGGTCGGCACTACGACGGTGTCTGATCGTCTTCGAACCTCCGACTTTCATTCTTGATGAATAAAAACATTCTTGGCAAATGTTTTCGCTTTTGTCCGTCTTGTGCCTGTCCAAGAATTTCACCGTGCGTGCGGAGGCTCATGGGAAATGTAGTGTGAAAACACTTTGCTTTCCAAAACTCCTCGTTGTCCATTTAAATACCTTTTTCAGACACAATATTGTGTCTGAAAAAAAGTGACTTCAACACTTTCAGTGTTTGACCTTCAGCCTACTTGTTGCAAAGTTTGCACCCTTTGTTTGAACATCATGTTTTGATTCAAGCTCCTTTTATACAGCCTGTTCAAGGCGGGAATGTTGCACAATACAATTATTCCGCCTCGCCGCTCTGTATAAAACATACGAACAGGGAATGGAGGGGCATTGTTGTTCGGCCTTTGAGCTGGCAGCGGAGAAGGTAGTCACAGAGTCAAATTGACGTCTGTGTAAAAGGGAGGACTGGCATGTGAACACACAAAGCCTGCATAATGAGGGGTCTTCCTTAACGGCATTATTGTGGGATCTCTGTCTAAAACAGTGTACACAGAGAGCAGGGGCTGTTCACAGACAGGTCCACTGTCAATGTGTTTGTGAGACAGAGAGTGGGGAAATGTCCACATCTGACTGCCTGCTACACTCCTTTGCCTCCATATTAAATTAAAACAAAAAGAAGAAAAAGTTGCGCATGCCTGTGACTCAAACGACACACGCTGCAATCCAAGGCAGTCGAACCGAATGGTTCGGAGCGTTTTCATAAACTGTTCCAGTCCTACATGGGTGGTGGAGCAGCAGGTTTGGTTTCATATGTCAAGATATTTTTTGCTTTGTTGCAGTTCATAGCTTTCCATAAGTTTAATTTATGTTAAATATTGAAAATTAAACTGCTAATTCTACCTTGTTGGTGCCCTTGAACTCCTCCAAATCAAAATCAAAGTGCCGGGCCAGGGCACCCACAGTGAAGAGTGATCGCAGCAGGAAAGGCTTGTTTGCTACCAACGTCGCGCTGTTAGGATCCTCCTGATGCTGAATCTTGAGTTTGTTCAGTGCACCTGAAAAAGAAGAAAAATAATTCTAAGTACTTTTTAAGATATAAATTATGGATGTCCTTTTATGTATTTTTCCCCTCTAATGTTGCTGGTGGCCAGGTGAAGCTCTACAATGACTCCCCTGAGGGAATATGTGGATAGACTAGAAGATGACACGTCAAAGCTGAGCACACCAGGCTGCTGTTATCTTTGCAAAAGCAAAGATCAAAGAAGCTGGATATCTCACCATAGAATCTGTTGAAGCAAGCCCAGACAAACTTGTAGTTGTGCGTCACTTTGTTGACAACAGCTCCAAGACAGCTCACACAGTGCTGGACCACCTAAACAAAAGGAAGAGGAGATTGTGTCAGCTCAATATTTTCACAGAGTAAACATGGCTCTATATTGTACACCCTATATCAAGTTCTTAAAAGATGACTCCCACATACAGTCATGCCATATTTGATGATGAGCTTCATGAGGTCTTCCTCGATGGTGGCAAGGAAAGTTTCACTGGGGTGCTCCATCAGCGGTACCACAAGTTCCAAGATCTTTGCAACATTACAGATGACCATGAAGTCATTGGCAGTCTGCAAGGGAAACAACGTAACAGCAATTACTGAGAAGCTCCAAGAGATCACACAAACCAATTGGTGGTCCTCTAAATTCACCAAGATGGAAACAATAATCAATTATCCAATAAGATTTTTCTTTTCTCTTAATAATAAAGCAATAACGATACTAACTTTGTGAACACAACTTACGTTACACTTTGTGGTAAGGTAGGGTTGCATGGTCATGGCATGTTTGACCATGAGTTGGGCCCTGATCTTGCTGAACAAGTACAAGGTGGTGATACACGCCACTAACCGCGTTGAGTTTACACCCTTGTTCTCTGCAGAGGAAAGAAAAAAACTGTTGTAACATCCGACAGTATAGACAGTAGTGTAAAGGTTCATCAGCTGCGTGCTTTACAACACAGTTCGAGAAGGTGTCGGATGATAAACTTGCATACCTGCGAGAGATTCCTCGTATTTGAGGATGTGTTCTACCAGATTGTCAACGAGCTGAACACAGGCCTTCTTGGCTGGTTTATATGACGCGTCCTCTTCAGACTTGAGAAGCTAGAGAAACAGAGACAATAGTTTATTTTAAAAAGTGTTTCAACACTGATGTACTGTCCTGTGTCCACCAGGTAAAGTTCTGACACTCAAAATACTCACATTCTGAAGAAGTTGCTCAAACCAGTCATAGCCGGTGTCTCGACACGCTGCAACCTGAAGAAATCAGACAGAAGAATTAAACTTCACCACGAGACAAGGTCAGAGCTGATAAAAGATTTAGCCTTTTTGTTGCGGTTCAACACATTTATTACTAGGCACAGACTGGTACGGCACTTAAACTCACCACATCAGTGATGTTCAGGATCTTTCTGGTCATGGTCTCTTTGTCATGAGCTGGAGTTGGAGTAAACCACAACTTCTGGAATGTTTCATTCACCAATTTCTAAAAGGAACATAAGTTTGTGTGTAATTAGCTTGGATCTAGAGTTTTTGACAAATGTTTTAAACTACATCTTTTGTGATGAATATTTTTTAAAAATGAAATGAGAAATTAATAGAATGATTAAAAATGGGAGTCATATTTCTGACAACGAACACAGAGGTGCAGTTGATCCATACCTTGATACCTTCCTCATCATTGACTCTGCGGATCATCCTCACACACATCTCAGTAATCTTACTGAAGGTTGGCTGCTCCAGACAGATGTCTCTGAGGATCTTAATCACCCGTTTTCTGACGCTGATACCAGTGTCCTGTGCACCAAAACAAAGAGAATTCATAGAGATTTTGAATTTTCTGCTCTTGTTTCCATTCATGAAAGAAAACACCTGCATGGATGCAATAGCATATTTTTGCCAATAGGTGGCAGTAAAGGACCGTGATGATGAGTGAACTTCTCATGAACCCTTGTGAATATTACCATGACAACAGGCAAAACAATTTCAATTCATTCACTACTCAGATGCTAAATACAAAGAATAAGTACGTGGCTTTTGTGTTGGACTGAATCTCAGGAACTATAAATGTACATTTTAGTGACCTGTCTCAAAACTCAACTGCTTCCTGCTTTTAAACCGGCTCCTTATTTAATAATTCTCATCATATAAAAAGAAAAATATATTTTCTTCAAGCTCAATCACTGGAGATGCTTTACCATCTAAAGTCAATGACCAGATAAATGCACTTTCATGCTCATGAAGTGAAAAATAAGCCAGGCTCCCTCATTTGTATATGCATTCAAAAGGTGCAAGAAACAGCAGCTCCATTTCCACACAAGCAATTCATGTGATCAATTCAAGTGCATCTTAAAAGGTCAAACTTGAAAAAACTAAAGAAGATTCAGCTGTATTTCTACAGGTGAAAATCTCCAAAGTGCACACACAGTGAACACACGGCATCTCAACTATGCCCAATCCAAAAGCTTGGTTTATAAAAGGTTCTTGAACAAAGAACAATCAACACTGGAGTTATCAGGTGGCTAATTGCCGGTCTATGGTATAATGGGCAATATCATAAAATGAAACAACAATTCAAGGGACAATGTTACGCTATAGCTGTAATGGTGAAACAGCAGGGTAGGTCTTTAATATATATGCACTAACAATGTCTAACAACTGTCCATTCTGATAACTCATCATTCCAGCTGCAGACACACAGTGTGGTGTAAACAGCATGAAACACAACCCAACATTCATTCAACTGTGCAGGATAGTGATGGATGTGTAGTTGACAACAACATTGCACTTGAATTCATTGATGGCCAATATTCAATGGGGATTTTAAGATATTCCAATGTAATAATGTGTCCCAGTGGGGAACTCACCAGTATCCTCTCTATGAGCATGTCATAGTACTGTTCAGTGAGTTGGGGTCGGCTGAGGACGAATTTGCCGAGCAGCTCAACAGCTGCCTCCCTCACACTGGTGGAGTTGTCCATCAGACGACCATGGACGCCACGTTGCATGTCAGACTACAGGAGTGGAGAAGAGTTTGAGTGTGCAGCATGGGGAGAGAAGAAAAAGTACATAAATTGCAAAATAATTTTCCTATAGTGTTTAACAAAACATAATTTAAGACCACACATTAAATCAAACATGAGAAAATGTCTTGACAAAAACAAATCCTCACATACCCTTGCCAGTATGCTGGGGTCCACAGCAACAACCTCAGACAGACATTTCATGGCTTTAGTCCTGACAGCGATGGCACTTTCCCCAAGCACTCGCAAGATCTATTTGAAACAAAAACACAAACAACAACCTATGATTACACAAACTGATGATGTTTCATTTCAAAACTATGGAGCCCTAATATCAACTAGACTACACATTTTGCTTTCTCAAATGGAGCTATTGTGCTTCAATAAAAAGGCAAGGATACTTGCAGTAAGAATATTACCTGTGTTAAATAAATATCAAAGCTCTGGGCGAACGGCCTCATGGAGGCCAAATAACGCACGATTAGACAGGAGTCTTCATAGTCCACAGTGTCAGAGTTCATTCTGTGAGAGAAGGGCAAAGAGGAAGAACGTTGGAGGATTACACAGTCATACAACAGGCAGGGGGAGTATAACTGAAAGGCAAGTGTGACACCAAAACAGAAACAGGGAAAGAGATGGAGCAATACCATCAGAAAGAGTAGGAACAACCAATCTCTGTTGTAAGAGTGATGCCAAAACATTCACACATCCTTACTTCAGTGTAGCGAAATGAGCTGGCGTGGTTTTGATGATGTTGCGCAGGAACTTCTTGCGCTTTTCAGCACGCTGCATAATTTCACCAGTGCTCTCCAACTCCTTGGCGTGTTGCGGTCCGTCCGATGAGTCCTCATCCTTCGAATTCTGGTTCCGCATGGACTTCTCCGCTTCCGTGGTGGCGTCCCGGAACCACTGGGCGATGTAGAACTTTCTGGCAAACTAAAGAACGAAAAGAGTCTCAATATCAGAGGCAGATGGTTCAGTGGTTACAGTAATCACTTGTTCAGTCAGTCTAATGTGAACCCACCACCAGTGAGGCATCAGTCTCTGCGTTTTCTTCCAAGTAGTCCAGTAGAGCCTTCTGCAGCTGCTGGGTCTCATCATTACCTTGAGACTATATAATCAGAAAGAAACAACCGTCACTCACTCCAAGCCATTTTTGGGAAAACGGTAAATAGAAACTAACTTGTAACATTGCATTGCATTGCACCATTTCCCCCCACCATTATACGTTTAAGAGTATGTGATATTAAATACCTGTTGTAGAATACGATCAATTGATCTCTGGTCCATCTTGCTGGTGACGGCGTCCTTCCTCAGCCGTGCAGCCACTGTGCCCAGGTAATCTAGAGACGCTACTCTCAGAGCCATCTCAGTCTGCTTATTACTGAACTGGTGTACCTGATGAGAGAAGACACAAAATGTGTCACCAAGAACTGCACTGTTGTGACAGTCAACATGCTACACTTAGAACGAATTTCAAGTTTTTCAATACTTTTCAGCCCCAAGTCCAAAAGTGGCTCAAGATAACAAACATCTGATCAAGTACAAAGCAAGCGATATTAAAATGTTGTACGGCTCTGCAACATCGTGGCTTAAAATGGGGATGTCTTACAAATGAGTTGCAACCTCTTCTGTCCACATCTCATGGCTAAAAGGTTTTTTTGTCAAAAGATCGTAAAGCTGTCCACCGCTATTAACCTGGATCATCTATTTCTGGAAACACTTAAGCACAAATAGGAGCATTTTTGGTCTACACAAAGAGCTGTCGTACTGACCAGTAGTCTGCCAAGCAGACTGAGCAGAAGCTCAGCAGCAGGCCACTCTGGTTTGTTTACTGTGGAGAGCAGATCCTGAACAAAGTTCTCAAACAATGGCCGGTAATCTTCTTCTCCCTGCTTGCTGCCACACCTAAAGGAGGGGAAGAGATAAAAAAGTGTCAGAGGAGGAGAAATCCCAGATAAATAACAGGTTAACAAATTAATGGATGCAATTATAATCAGAGAGACAAGGGACCATGACACAACCAGGACATTTTGACAGAATAAACAGCAGTGTATATTTAAGACGGTGTAATTACTTTTTGAGGAAGACTGAGAGGAAATTCTGTGCCGTTCTCATTGCCGTCTCATACGAGTTGGTTATCAACACATCTTGATCCACCTAAAAAGAAAAAAGAAAGGGAAAAGAGTTGAGCAAATAATGTATCTGATTGCTTACTTGTTGTATTTATATAAATTGTATATTTGTTTGTTTACATAGTGGCTCGCCCTCCTACCTTGGTGTCGTACTCATCAAACATGTCCCTGTCACTAGGGAGGTGGACCACACACTGGATCAGCTGCAGCACTAAAGCCGTCACCATTTGGATGTACATTGGCTCTCCGTCCTGGTCTGAGCTGTTCAGCCTAATGAATGAATAAAAGAGGTCAGTAAACATTTGAAGTTGCTATGTGTGTTTTCAGGAAAATAATCGATCCGTTAGGTCGTGAAAACACCTTCAAATCTTTGCCTCTGCCTCAACTACTGTTTTGATCTACCAAAAACATTTGATACCGAATCATTGCAACACCAAACTGCAATAAATCAATGTAGATTTGGGTAAAAGAAATTACCTGAAATTCCTGAGGGAGCGTTTGCTGGTGGGCAGCCTGGCCAAAGAGGTAAAGATCTCCTCCAAGATCAGCTGCCGATGCTTCTCATAACGCGAGAACACCTGGACAGGAAATAAGGCGCTTAGTCATTTCATGGTTTTGTCGAGCAGTAAAACACATGCAAGGTCTGTATACAAAAGGATGTAATGTAGTAGGGTTAAGTGACCCCAAAAGATGGTCACAAGTCTATATGAACTCTGAATTTCTGTCCATTTCCTATGAGGAGAAAAAAGACACTTACTGCTGTAACTAGTTTAATGGCACACAGCTGCAGCTCACTGACATTCTCCACAAAGAATGGAGTGATCCCCATAGACGAAACCTGTAAGAAAATTAAAAAAAATAAAAAACACCATGAGTCATCATTTGGTCTAGAACGTTTTTTTTTTTTTACTTAGTTCAACATTGTTTTGAAGTATTTTGAGTTTTTACCTGGAGGATGGTGGTGTCTGTCAGTAGTTGGATCTCTAGGAGCTCCGAAATGTTGCTGACGATGTCGCAGATTTTGTTGTACAGCATAACAATCACACGTTGTTTATGTGTGGAGCATTTTGCCCGCTTTGCCTTGGAGCTCAACAGGCCACCTGAATGGACAAGAGTAACCCAGTCAAACACTTTTCTGTGCTATGATCATGCTGATGCTGATGATTGATCATGCACCAAATATGTCTAACTATTGTTTTCTGTTTGCAGTATTTTACCAACAGCATTGAATCAACTAAAACTATAAAAAATAATTTTCCCCAAATTTCACTGCCAGGCCTAAATCCACTACCCATTTTTGAACAGTGAAGACCAGCCAGTCAAACATTTTTATTTGAATAATAAAAATCTGTGCCAAACTCCACAACGCAAGAGCATTTTGATGCACTATGACCGAACTCTTTACCATGACAGTGCTAACAAACTGATAAACCCATTTCATTAATGTACTTGAAGTAGTCTTTCAAGACATTTTTTAAATTCACCTCCACCTGTAGTGCAAATAATTTTGCTCAGTGCGATCAGGTTATTGCTGCTTTAATCTCAGCTATAACATGAATAAGGAGCGTAAAAGGTAAGTAAGAGAAAAAATATATAACTTACTGGGATAACTTAAGGATCATTGTTTTATGAATACTCAAAATCACCACAAACTTCTTAATTTAGTGTCATTCAGATCATACAGCTGTATAATATCATATTTATCCTCACCTCCATGTGGGTCCACCCTGTAGACTGGGTCGTACTGTGGATACAGTGTGTTCTGAAGGTGGAACTTGGTGTATTGTAGCACCCGCTCTATCACATCCTCTATATAGACGGCCTTAGGCATGTGCGATGAGGTCATGATGTTAAGAGCCGTCAAACAGGCATCTGCTGACTTTGTGACTCTCTCCATTATCAGGTCTCTCCAAAGTCTCTCCTCATCTTCTGCATCGTGGTCCTGAGAAAGAATGAAAATGCACTTTACAGAAATGAACCAGTAGCCGGAGACCAACAGCTTTGAATTATTTAATCAAATAACCTTTGGTAGAATTTCAGCAATTCATTTCTTAATTTTGCTGTCACTGACAGCATGTTTTAAAGGGATACTGTATGGATTCCTGAAGTAAACCTTCAAAGATCCTAATGACATTTAAGTACCACTACAAAGAATATTGAACACTGAGAGAGATAGAACTACAGCTTACATGGTTCATCAGTGTGGTGAGCTTGGATCCATCCTGGATATTCTTTTCCAGTATGTTCAGCAGCTTTACCAGCTTGTCTGATGGGATCTACAACAACAGAGATCATTATTTAGATGTACATCCCACAACAGTCCATTTAAACTATTTCTATTGACATTGTGTACAGTACCCGGCTGGAGATGCCCATGGCCTTAATCTTGGCGGACTCGCTGCCCAGTTCATTCAACTGGTGTTTACCGAGCAGCAGTTCCTGAGGTATCTCATCATCATCTGCTGCTTTGAAACATGAAAAAGAATTATACTTACTGAACAGAAAAAGGTTAAAGTTTTTGTGCTTTTCAAAATGGACCACAATGGGAGCTTTAAAGTCAATAAGCACTGTACCCATGGTAGTGAAATCCACATCCTCCAGATTCTCCAGTATGTTGTCAATGCTGTTCAAGAACCGCTTAAACGTGGACGAGTCCATCAGCTCTTCTTGGGTGAGCTTGGGTTCATAGGCTTTCCGTTTCTTCTGCTTCTGCTTCTCCTTCATCTTTCTGGCAACTGGGTGAGATGATAGAAATCTTAATTATTTTGCTCCTTACATCTGGCAGATACCAATCTGTCTCTTTAGAAGTTCATTTCTTTGAGAAACTATATCTGTTTTGTCACAATATCCTGGCACTAAGTGATATTTGAATGCATTTCTTTTTCTAGTCCAGCATACAGCATTATTGCCTGTATATATGGACATAAGAAAATTACTCTCCAGTCTAAATTAGCATTAAATTTAACCCTGAAGATCCAATTAGGCTTTATATACAGTTCTATTACTGCCATTCAAAAAGGAAAGAGATGCATAAGTTGAAATGCTGTGGCACTTGACTTGAATACACACTTTCACTCATGCTTGGCGGTGGTGAACCTTCCTCCGAGGAGTCACGGTAGCGGCTGCCTGAGCCTCGTCGGCTGTCCCGTTGCCCACTTTTTCGATGCTCCCCTGAACCCCGACGCTCTCTTTCTTCTAAATCCCATGACCTGTCTTTATCTCTGCGCTGTCGTTTCCTTGCAGCTGTTGATGATGAACATAAAAGGACAGCACCTTACAAAAGTACATTGGTTTTCAAAGCAAAAACTTATGCATACAAATATCAATCATGATATATTTTAATTGATTACATTTTGAGATTATTTCTAAACTGAAACGACAGAATCTTGCGCAAAGGGTACCAGGCATGAATCGAATAATTTCACTCACACTCCCCGTTTGCGTCAAAATCGTCATCCGAGCTGACCTCGGCATATTTGGGCTTCTCATTTACGGTGCTTCGTTTCCTCTTGTTCATTTTTACCCTTTCACACAGAGGCATAGTTGACTCAATCTCTGCAAGCAGCTCTGGAGGCAGCTCCTTCAGAACAGCTGGGTCCATACCACCTAAAATGGGACAACAGCATTTTTAAGTTTTCACTTTTTTGTGTTCAAGTTGATGGAAAAATACAATGCAGATTTTGAAAAAAAGATGCCGTTCAGTTAGATGAATGAAATCAGCAAAACTGCTCGCAGTTCCACAGTTAATTGTTCTTACTTTTCCCAGACTTTCCTGATGAGATCCTGTTCTTTCCAGACTTGCTGTGCCGGATGATCCTCTGGATCTGGTCAACTGAGAGCTTTTTCAGAACCACTACAGGCTTGGGCCTCTTCTCAAAGTCCTGCACCAAACCAAGCCTCTCCAGTTTGACCTTGGGCTGGCCCCACATCTGACCTTCAGTTGACCCACTGGTGTCTTTATCACGCTTGATCTGGAAAGAAAAAACAACAGCTGTCAGCAAAGACCTCTCTCAAATTACAGTAAAACTCAAGTTCACACAGTTTGTGACTGAAAAATGCGAGCTGCGTTTACACAAAATAAAATCAAGTAAGATAATAAAATGTAAACAATGCTTCAAATTGACCAACACCAAATTAGTGATTTTGATGTTAGTTTCCAGCACAATACTGATAAAAATGTCTTAGAGGAATACTCCACAGTTTTTTCGAACATTACCAGCAACAGTCAATTCAGTGTTATAATACATTCATTGTCCTCGCAGCAGTTCTAAGGTAGCAACTCCCCCTTGCCAGTAGGGGTGAAAAGGAAACTCTAGAGATGGCAAGTGTGGATGCTTCAACAAAGAATTAAGGCTGATTATAAATATTTGCCATAAAAGTATAATGCCAAAGTTTGTGACTAAGTTATACACACCTAACAAACACAAAATAAATACAGCAACAACAACAACAGCAGCAGCAGCAACACTGACCCTCTCTTTTGTCTGCTATTGGCATAGCTTACTATTGGTTTACCACTTAGTTAGAAGCATTGGCTAAGGTAGGTGGCTGGTCATCAGCAGCTGATAACAATGGGCTCTATGCACAGCTCCACTACTTCCTGAACGTAATGCTGCTCCTTTGTTTCCTGTCTTACATTATTGGACAAACCGATTAATCCAGGTGTGTCTGAGTAGTGGATGGAGCCCATTAGACTTAATAGCAGTGCAGCTCAACGCTAAAGGTGCTGATTGGGAAGTTGCATTCAACAAACAATTATACTGGACAGGGACTGGGTTGACAAAAACACCAATTAGTAACAAGTAATCCGCCAACAAACAATAGCCAAAGTATTTTTTACTTTAAATTACGGTAAGTGATTTGGATCATTCTTGAATCACTGACTGACAATCCCTTCAATTCAAGTAATTTGAACAAGGATTAAAAATCTTTTTCCATGAAAATCTCAAAGAGCGTAATTTGATTCAATGAATTCCAGCACATGGAAGTCACAAGTCATTCTTCAAAGCCAATTTTGACCATAGTGATGTCCTGCTCACACCTTAATCACAATGTTGCTTAGTCCTATTTAGAAGTGATTATATGTGACTGGGGACTGCGTCTCTTAAGACGGAGTTGACAGTAGCTATAGTGAATGAAAAATGGGCCATTTTCAGCCCAAGTATTTTGGCAGCACAACAGTAACAGCAAGTGCTTTCACTAAACATTCACCCATGTGTAAGATCTGAAAAACAGCAGTGGAGCATTTCTTTAAGGTACTTGCTTTTCTTAACACACAGGATTTATAACTTAATAAATAAAGCAAAAAATAAATTCTACATTTAAGAGATGGTTAGGTGAAGGTTAATGTGTTAACAGAATTTGGAGACCAATTCCAGGAATAAACAAAAGGCTTATGAATGGAAAACCAAAAACCAAAAAGAGTGAGCAGTGGTGTGATTTGGTTTTGTGAGATTGCAGGCAGTGACAGTTGAATGATTGGAAGATGAACAGATTTTTTTTTTTTGGGGTCAGCCCAGATCACCTTAGGGATCTGGAAGTTCTTCAGTGCGCCACTATGCCCTCCCAGGAGCTGAGCAGGGAAAGAATCTGGAAGTTTAACGCCAGAGGCAGAAGAGGCTGGTTTGGAACCATCTTGCCTACTGCTGCTCCGACCAGGCTCTCCAGTGGAAGAAGCCCGGAAGCCAGACCTATCTCGATCACTTCGGCAACGAGAGTCAGGGGAGCGTCGGTCTCGACCGCCGGTCTCGCTCCGATGCCTCCTATCTCTGTCAGATTCTCTGTCCCTGTCTCGTCCGTGTTCTCCTCTGTTTGATGACTTTGGCATCTCTCCTCGTCTCTCTGAGGATTTCTCATCATGTCGGTGCTTTGATGACTCCCGACCCTCTCTCCTGCTGTCATGTTTATCGACCCGGTTCTTGATGACTTCTGGTCGTCCGTCTGGTTTCAACCGCAAAGCTGTATCAGAACCCTCCACTGCAGCCGGCCCACTAGCTGGTTCTTCAGGCCAGCGTTGGGCTTCTAGGGCTGGAATAGGGGCGGCCAGACAGGGGTCGAGCTGGCCGTCAGCTCGGCCTGCCTGCTGTAGGTCGATGCTCACCATGAGGGGAGGGCGGCTGGCACCATTCCCAGCTGCTGTGGCCTCTTGTGGGGTCAGTTTGCCAGCATTTCCCCCTCCTGTTGATCCACTCCCTGGGGCACCCGTGGGGCCACCTGGTCCCCCTGCACCTGGCTCCAGGGGAAATGAGTCCTGTTTTCTCTTCTTCAGTGGCTTATCTGTGAAGGGAAAGACATGGAAATAAAACTGCATACTCAAAAGGACAACAAAAAGAATAAAGTCAATTTGTAGCCATTGAATCACATTTTAAAATACCCTACACACCTTTATCTTGCACTTCCTTGGAGCACTTCTCACTAGCCGCCTCACGTTCTATCCTTTCAATTTCCGCAAGCGCATCCAGCTCTGCCTCGTCGTACGGAGAGCTGGGAGGCTGGAGACCACTGGCACCACCTGTTTGCTGGGACAACTGCTGCTGTTGCAGCCTGGCACCGAGATTTTGCTGCAGAACAGGGACCTGCTGAAAGCCCAGTTCTGGCTCCATATTGTCCGAGTTCTGATCCATACCCGGCATAGCATCACCTGTGATACAAACAAATATATATGTATTGTAAAATGCATGGTGTTTCAAGCAGTCAACGTGATTGAGCGTCAAAGATTTATTTCTGTTCTTAAAACATGTGACTGCATCCTCTTCCTTCTTCGTACCGTGGGAAATTGTAAAAAAAAAAAAAAAAAAAAACACACACAATGGGATCCAGCTTAGAGTTGCTGTAAATCTTCTCTTACCTGGAGTATCAGACTCATTTGACTTGACCCTTGACAATTTGAGGGTGAGTTTTGTCGAGTCCTTGTTTGGAGAGCTAACAATGTCGTACATGTCCTTCTCCTCTTTGACCGCTGGAGCTTTCTTCCGTTGTTGGGACTGCTGTTTCTGGTCAGGTCCCCCGTCCCTCGGTGATGGCGCATAGGGAGGCGGTGACTGAAGAATCAGTGGGGGACGAGAACCCGCTGGGAGAAAGCAATGCCAAATAAACAAAAAAGTTATCCCAAAACAGTATGCAAAAAGGAGGCTCATATGCCTGTCAACAAGAGGTATTCTGCTGTAAAGACATGCAATGCAATATTCAAAGACGACTGCTAAGTCTGAAATAAGAATCACTGTGGCCTTGTATCACTTTTGGAGGATAATGGCCTTAAACCATTCTACTGCTGGGAAATTAAATTATGAGTATTTTAGAGCCAAAGATTGCTTTTCCTTGAATGCAAAAATAAAGGGCAAAATGAAACGTAGCGCCTCTCTTCCTCTTCCAGTGGCCTTACGTTTGGGCGTTCCTTCACTCCCTGCTGGCGAGCAGCCTGACTGTGGAGACCTCAGAGAAAACGAAGGATTCCTCATGGTAGTTTCACCCTCCTGGACAAGGACAACATAAACAAGAAAGATGAAGCTACCACATATGCGCTTTCGTGGACATTCAAACATGTCAGCCTAAAAAAATTCTTAACATGGCTTATGGAAGTCCAAATTTGTCCAAGTGTCGCCAATAAAGTTTGTGTGATGAGGGAGAATTTAATTCGGAGTACTGGCACATCTGTATTATAACTACTAAACCAAAACAATTGGAAATTGATATAGATGCTCTCCTACAACACAGAGCTATAATCTTGATTTTAGATCAACAGAATTTCCTACTGTGTATAATAAGACCGATTTATAATACCCTTAACACACACACAAATATACCTAGTTGACAGATTTAATTTGAAAACCTCATCGCCTGGTTAGATGAATTACATAACCACCCCAACTAAAGTACCACTTTATTTTACTTTTCTTCTCTTTAGCCTTAAGCATTTTGTGAAATCTCGTCCCTGAATTCTTTCTATTTCTGTTTTTGTGGTCCAGAGTTCAATGACATTTTTCATTGTAGCCATAACCATGTTTTCCCCATATGAATGCTTTTAGGCCACTGCTGATGGCTGCCTGTTTGAAATAATAGTGCCGACTTTCATTTACAGCGACATCAGATGAAATGTCTTTTTCGTTCCCATGACAAATCATGCAAACCGTAAGTAGTGATTAAAAACAGCATTACTCACAAAGATAACTTTGTTGTTTGTTCATACAATTTGATGAAAAATTAAAATATAAAATATTGATTCTAGACATGTCTGATTCATACCTCATTGCCCAGTCGCTGTACAATGTTAAGGTAGTCCTCAGTGCCGTGTCTCTCTGAGTGGTGGTTGGCAGCATTGGCCATCTGACCCGATACTTTGCCCTCATGGATATTTCTTATGCCACCTGGGACCATGGGGCTGGCTGCAGACACTGCAGGATGAAAGAAGAAAAAATGTATTCTTTTTAATGTATCTATCAGCGTGGTAATCGTAAAGCTACTCACAACAGAAAAAATTACATGCTCTCATGTTATTAGGGGGGAGTCCCAAATTGATGATCAAAATAATGCAAATAAGTATTTACTGGAGCAAGCATCGTATTAGAAATGTTTTTGGTTCAACTGCTTGAATGAAGCATCAGTTCTTCCTGTTGTCCCAGAGAGACGGCATTAGACTGAGCAAAATGGTAAATGAATGAACTGCCTTTGAACTGAGGGTGAACAGTTTAATGCACCAGGAAAGATACGCTTAATGCAAAGATTTCAACTGCTACAGCTACAATGGTTGTCATAATATTAATTGTGCATTACTCGTGTCCAGAAGGCATGTATTTTCTGACCAAAATGGTCATTGGTGCCAATTGTATTAAACACATAGCATAGGATCCTATTCAATTTTTGATGATTACAGATATGGTTAGCATGACAGTACATTTTTTTACTGTGGTATTCACTGGGTAATAAACACTGTTGTGCATAAAAAAAACTGAATCATGAAACTTCAAAGCACAAATACGGGTAATATAAGATTATGCAACATGAAGATAAAATATGCATCTAATACACAGCCAATCAGATTTTTTATGCATAAATTATTTTTCCATAACTGACTGCATACAACAAAAACAATATGGTACAAAGCCAGTACTAACTGATGCAGGCCCTACAGAACATGGCCAAACTTATGAAACTTTCACACTGGCTCATAAAATCTGATTAGTGATTACTATTTATAGAAACTGTTCATGCTTTCCTGTTTTGAAGTATAGATATTTGTTCTGTTTTATATCTCAATTCAGAATCAAGTCTTTCACTTTGTGAGTTATTCTTAGTGAAAATCAAAAGTTATTGTTGCCATTTTCATTTGTGCTACTTTAGGAAATCCCTTGTTAAACATCTAAAATAGAAGTGACAAAAATACTTTTGGCAATCTGAAAAAAAAAAAAAATCAATTAACGCAATGAAGAATTGATGTAACAGGTGAGATATTGTGAGGCAACTGAAGAAGGAGCTGTTAAATTTGCATTCATCGTAGTTAAAAAATGAACAGAACCTTGTCCACAGAACTGCCCATAAAACCACAGCCACTGATCACATGCAACAAACAGCAAACTACCAGCAAAAACAGCACGCTTGTATTTTCCATTAAAATTATTGTATAGCTACCTGATATGTTATCACATTAACATCCTGTAAAACAAAAACTGTGGTAGACCCATAAAACCCGTGAAACCATGCTAAAGCAAAGAACTCCACATGGGGGTGTTTGCCAAACACACTTAGTGGCTCTTTGGCTGCATACATACAACAAGAAACCTTCTTGCCAAATTTATAAAGTACACTTGATTGTAATTGTCTAATTATGTCAGCATGTCAAAATCGACCACATATCAAACTCTACTACACTATGCAAGTCTGAAAACAGATGTACATTAGCCAGGGGAACTCCAAACAGACACAGGAAAGTAAGCACTGAACCGTATTTCAAGACCTCCGTCACTTCTGACATGCACACAAATTTGCAACGCACATGTATACACTCTCACCTTGTTGTATTTGTTGGTGTTGGGTATAGCTGGGTGGTTGTTGTTGGTGGGGATACTGCTGAATGTAACCAGTGGCGGGGCTCTGGGGAGTGTAGGGGCTGGGTACAGGGCTGTTCTGCTGGCCCATATACCGGCTACTGGACCCACTCGACGGCGCCACAAACCGGCTGGACAATGTGGAGGAAAGAACATGGAAGGTGAGCAAATGGATGGAAACTGCATGTTTAACAGTGGCATAAATAACATTATTTAACTTTACAATATCATTGCCTTATCTTTCAGTTGTGTCATGATACTACATAAAATACTCATCCTGTATGAGACTAGAAAATGATCCCATATGTTTGATATAACCGGGATAAACTAATTGGAAAAATAAATAAACCCTTATAAAATGTAAATTAAATGGTTATTATATTTTTACGTTTTATTATGGAAGGGCATATTTCTCAGTGTTGCAGCTTGACGCACCTGGTTGGACTGGGAGAGATTGCCGCTGGCTGGAAGTTTGCAGACTGGGCGGGGCTATGCATGGAATTCTGTGTGATCTTGAAGGGTGGTACCATTGGTTGCTGCATAACATCTGTTTAGAAATGAAATTACATTTGTTATTAAATATCTATATGAAATGTATCTATATGATTGCATGCTCTCACGCTGTAAAGTGCAACATATGCCATGTCTCCATACTTTTCTCCCTGAAGATGCCAGGGTTCCTGGCCAGCATGGTCTGCAGCAACAGTGGTGCATCTCCCTCTGGCTCATCGCTACCCAGGTTGTCCTTCAGCTCTCTGAAAAACATTCAGGTTCAGTCACATTACTTCATATAATATAGCAGGACAAGATTGCACAGGGCAAAGTAAAAAATAATTACTCAATAGACAGTATTGCTAGACTACATGGAATAATTAACATGTATTCAAAATGCAGCATGTATTGCATGTATGTACTTTACATCTACATCAAATCTACATCAAAAATTAATCTACATCAAAAATTACACCTTTCAAGTTCAATTTCATTTTAAAAGCTTCTTAATAAGCTATGATTTGAAATTGTGCTGGACTTTTTAATATAGAAGCAGTATTTGCATTTAACTAACTTGCCCACAGGTAAAGCATTAACATACTATATGTATTTATTAAGTCTTACATGTCTCCATCACATTAAAAATTCACCTTGTTGCACTTAAGCAGGTAAAAACTATTTATCACACCATCTTCACAAGTCAGCAGTGGAATCTGTTCAATTGTCATCTATTTTTTACTTAAAGGAAAGGTGTGTGTGAACCTAAACGGTAACACAGCCCAACCACCATATACTTACATGTGCTCTGTGGAGACCTGGTTTAGGCCATGGGCTAGCTGGGAGGCCAGATTCTCATCCCGACAGCCCAATAAGCAGGTAACTTCCTCTGCGATCCTCCCATTGTATAGGAGGCTCTTAGTGGTGGTGGCCGGGAGAGGGGAGGGGAGGGGTAGCTGGTTCAACACTGAGACGAGAGGTAAGAGATGTTGGGATACAGTACAGAGGTGAGGAGGTAAGAAAGTAAGAAAAGGAAGCACGGTGAGCAACCAGTAGTGCAATGTAATGTAAGACAGGTGATGGTAAAAAGGTAGAGAGAAGGTAGACAAAGTAAGAGGCAGGATACACAATCATAATTGCAAATGTGCATCTGTTCAGAATATAGTTCAGACAACTTAGCAATTTACACTGGTTGTTGTTGTGTTTTTTTTTTAATGCGCTACTGGGACAACTGAATTTCCCTTCAGGGACGAATAACGTTACATGTATCTATCAATGGAAGAGGAGACAGAAGAAAAGCTGTGACTGTGTGTTTGGAAGACAGCTCTGTTACTTACAATCTGTTAAGCTAGCGATCCCAGCAAGAGTGGTGATGGGAACATGAGGCATATCCCCATTCATGCTGAAGGTGAGGGTGGGGGGTGTGTTGATACACAGGTAGATCAGGGGGTCGATGGACGACACCCGTCCTCACATCTCCTGACACCTAGGAGAAAGGGAGGCTAGTTAGGAGGAGAACGAGTGGAAAAATGCATTTGATGGACAGGGGAAGGGTGGAAAGAGAGGGCAAGAGATAGCAGACATGTAAAGGCCGCAGGGAAACAAGGGAATAAAAAAGAGGGACAGTAGAAAAATAAAAAGGCAAATATTATTCAAAAACACTGAATGCACAGTAAATGGAGAGATACTTGCAACACCATATAAAAACTACTGTGTCTGTGCTGAGAATTAATGTTCTGTAATACTGCATCATCTGTAAGCCACAAATAAATATGTCTTTTCATACCTTGCCAATCAAGATAAATTATTGTGGTCTCTACATTAAAGCAAAGCACCCTAACCCTATTAGTACTACTATTATGTACGTATGCCACAGATGTATATGGGGGGTGTCATCAGTGCTCACTGCTCTGACAGGGATAAAGGGACATGGGTTTAGTAATAACAGGCCACAAACAAGAGTGCAGTCTTATGAAATGTTTGACAGAAACAAGCGTGCAGAGGATTGAATCCAGGCCTCACACTTAGAGAACAAGGTCACTAGCCGTTAGACAATTCTGCTGCTTAATCTTGCTATTTTATTATACTGATACAAACCAAAGACAGTCTCAATTCCACAGTGACTTATCTGAAACAAATGTATTGATAAATACAATGCACCTTGAGGAGTAAGTCCTTGTTCAGCCTTATAATACTAACTGCTAGTTATGAGTTATTATTATAAACATCCTTTGATATTACTCTCATTTCCCTAAATGGCAGATGTGCAATACATATACATCTTGGTGTCCACCATAGAATTAGAAACAAATACATTCTCAGTTTGGAATATTAACTATGAAAAAAACAATGCAATATTAACATTACTGCATTTTTTTTGTTGTTGCATTATTAGATTTGCAGAAAGGGGCTTTGAGATAAATAAGGGCATATTCATACTTATGTATCACACTTCCAAGAGTGTAAAATTTGTATTTATTTTAATAATACCAATCTCCTGTTATAATGCACCAGCACTACCATGAATAACTGTTGACTGTTGACTGACATGGTGGATATAACTCACTTTTTCTCCAGCTTTTGTCTGAATCGATTTTTACGAATTACACATTTTTAATGTTGTCAGAAACTGAATAAGTATTAATAAGTCAGATGAGGTAAATCTTGGTCTTAATACCATGGAAGTCTATTCCCCTTCATTAATTTCAAACCAGAGGGCTCTACATTTACAGTTTATTATGATAATTCTGCACAAATTAGGGCCCGGTGTTGCACTTAATCTGTCTTAAATCCCTTTGCTTGTTAGATGTCCTTGACCTCTCGAGGAAGACAGTACGAGAGGCCAAGAAAAACAGAGGGAAAAACCAGCTGCAATTTGCAGAATATCTAAACGCAGCCCACGCTTCATGGATAAACCCGGCCAATATAATAGGCCAGAATCAGGCCAGTGCAGGGCCAGCTTGGTATCAACATTAATCTCCATGACACAAAATTCAAAAGAAAGTGTTTACATGTTGCCAACATCAAAATGAGATACTATTTACACACACTTGCGTATCTAAATATGTTTACATTCTCACACAGTTTAGTGAAACAAAAAATGACCCAAACCATTATGATAATACCTTTTTGAAGAAGTCTGTGCAGTCTCGGGTGGACTCAATGACATTTCAGATAAAAAAGTCCTACTCCTTCAGTCTGTTGAAAGAGAACATTGCTCTGCATCAGACTTTGTGACATAAAACGGATTATCATTCTTCTTCACAAGTTTCCTAATGAAGTTGTGTCTACAGTTGTTTACTACAAACCTGACCCAAAACAGCAAAAATGGTGCCAATTAGAGCATCACAATGTCAATCATATTTGCAATGAGTGTTATTGCCGCTGGACAACTTTGCAAAACCAAGAATGTGACAGTATGGAGCACTGTTGCGCTTGTGTGTGTGTGAAATTGGTAACGGCTAAGGAAATGCAGCTACTTTTTTCAGCAACTTCTGCATATCACTGATGCCTCTTTCAATCTATAAACACTGTTGCAACCAGACCCGTGTGCAAGCCGATAACCGAGGCCAAGTAGTAGACGAGTGAAACTGCTTCTGCACGCCGTAACTACAACTGCGGCGATCAACAGATGGATATTGTAAACATTACTTTTTTGCTAGCTGTACTGTTAGCAAGCTCGGGTCTATGTGGTTTCCCTCTCGGTACGCAGAGGCTTGGCTGACAGCTGTGAGACTGACAGGCAGGAGGCAGCACAAAGGAACAGATGCACTGTGATGGTGGCGGCAGTAGTGGGGGGCTGCCTGCATCCTCCAGGAGCCAACAGCTACCGTACGCACTCTGCAAACGGGGTAACTGCAGAAAAGCCGCCGCCGCCAAACTGCATTTGTTGTGGTCGAGAAAAAAAACAGCCTCCGACAACCACTACTTAACAAGTTGCATGTCTACGAAACTCTTCATGGCAAAGTGACTATTAGCTGAGGCAACGTAGCCTGTGCTCAATCAAAACATTGCAAAACAGGGTAGCAACCAAAAAACCAACATTAGCTCAGCCAAAGTGCTCCAGCAAAAACAAAACACAACACAACACAGCATCAGGATTAAAATAACTTCCAATGTGATGATTTACCCAACAAACGCCTTAACGGTTGGTTTCAGTTAGCATCCATTTTTAACTGTTTATCTTAGTTTGCTGCTTTGCCATCTGTAGCCCCGCTACTTGCGAACAAAACCACCAACGCTACACTGTCAAGAAGTTGCCTGCCTGGGTCCTCCGAGCTCTAACCGCGGAGCTAAGTGTTACCACTCACGATAGCAGCTAAAATCATCAACGCTAGCTGCCTAACACTCGCTAACAACAATAGTCGTGTTTTAATGGCTAGCTGGTTATGCTAACTAGCTCGAACTGTTGTTGCTTAGCTCCAAACGCTGCTGCTGCTCCCCGTTCAAATAAAAAGGAAGGCGATTTAAATAACACAAGGAAGCGCTAGTCGTATTTAATAAAAAGCTAGCCCATTTCCCCTTGAGCCCAGAAAAAAAGGGGGGCGACGGGTTTGTTTTGCGTGAGTAGATGTAAATGCAGCGGCACGGTTTGTAATTCCGTGGCATCGGCCCAATCCTCGGGCTCGACAAATGACATCCAGTTTGAGGCCGAGCGCCTCGGCGGAGCGAAAACACACCTCAGCTAGTAGCTTCGGCGCTAGTCCGCTAGCTTCCGTTACCTCCCGGTCACAACGATTAACGACGCCGTAGGTGGTCGTGCAGCAGAGCGTTTATAAATGTGTAAGATGATAATAATAAGAATACAAATAATAATCGCAATTAAAAAAAAAAAAAAGTTTGGTTCTCGAAGAAAGATAGGTGATTACATTTACCTTCGGATGTTGCGTTCAAAGGGAGGGGAATGTTTTAGCTTGGTTTGAGTCCGTGTCCGTGTCTCTAGCTCCCCCTTTCTTCTCTCTCGCAGCTCCTCCAGGAGGAACTCGACTGGCTTGCCAGGCAGCTAGCTGCTGAGCTAGCCTGCTAAGCTATCAACAATAATCCGGGTCGGACCGATTCGTTCTTCTTCCGTCACTCAAGGGTGAATGTTTCAGCGCACATTCATGGGGAAACATCCGTTCTTCGGAGTTTCAGTCGGTCTGCGCCGACATAAACAACGAGTGTAGCCAATTTCGATAGTAAATGAGAAATATGACGATTGTTGCGATCATCAAGAGGCTCTCCTCTCGTAGAACAAAATGCCGACCGGAAGTTCTGCCGTCTGACTGACCAAAGATCTCAGGAGTGACTCCCTCCATCGGCGCCAAACAAAATGCCATGCAACGTTTCGCCGTTGAGCCGCTGGAGGGCGCTGCAACACAAGGTTGTCCTCTGCCACATTTACTGTAAATAGCGGACTGTAGGTTTTAATTTAGCGAAAGACATACAGGTGCTTGTCATTAAATCAGATGGAAAAGTCCATTTCAGTAGTTAAGTCAAATAGCCCCAACCAAGTATTGAGTGCATAGATGGACAAACTATTCAGAAGGCCAACATTTAGGCCTACATATTTTTTTTTATCGGTGTTTTGTAATATTCCTTTTTTTTTTTTTTGAGATACTGAATTTTAGGTAGGGTAGGCTAACCCATAAACATTACAATTGAAATAAACTAAATCAATAAAGGCATGAAATGTTTCATTCTGTGTGTGATGGATTATATTATATTATATTATATTATACCATATATTATATTAGTTTACATTATTTAAACGAATAGCCTAATGTATTAGTTTCACTTTTGAATTGAATTACTGACAAAGCCTAAATAAACCTTTCCATGATATTCTAATTTATTGAGATGCACCTGTATTATGCACACAATCATCATTAGGCTACATTTTGGGAATGAAACAGGCAGTTTAGCTATTTTGCATCATATTTTAAAGGCCCATCATATTGTTCATAAAGTCATTAGCAAGCTATGCTGTCACATAACTAGTCAAATGTAAATAAGCAAAGTTAAGTACCTCTAATTTAGCCTACACTATTCTTAAGAACTGGCTGTTGTGGAAATGTTGCTTTTTTACCACCACTGTGCTTGTGTGTTTTGTTTTGATGGATTTATGTGACATCAGTATGATTTACTTTATCATCTGATGGCATTTGAATATGTTATGTGGAGTGGTTGTACAATTAGAGTATAGATTGATTAAACAAATAGCCTACTTATGAAGGTGAAGGATGAAATAGATTTTTTTTAAACTCTTTCTTCATGTGCCAATGGTAAGGTGTTTTTATTTGTAAAATATGGCATTGTTTTGTTTAATCTTGTTTTCAAGTGTTGAAGAATACAGACAATCAAATCACAGTTTGCCCTCAAGGTGTCAGCATCGGCATTTTCTGAGTAAAAACTCTGTGTTTGTTGGAGGCAACAGCTGAAGGAAGCTGCACTGTTGATAAAATGCTCCTGTTTTCAAGCATCAATTCCAGCAGAAAAAAAAAATCAAGGTTCATGGAGTGATCGATAAAAAGAACTGCCCTCCCCTCCAGTTCCAACACCCAATTTTTCAAGCAAGAAACTGCCCCCACCTGCACTCACTAGCTGTTCTTACCGTCTATGTAGTGCAGGCAGCTGCTCCCTAATACCTGCAAACACTTTAAACTTTCAAACTAGTTGAACATTTAGGCTATTTAAAACATCCATCATACTTTGCAAAAGCAATGAATTTTTAAACACACAACTGATTTAACTTTTTTTTATTCCAAAAAAGAGAGAATCCATTCAAGATAGAACTACAACTATTATTCAGTCACATGCGTGTGTTCTGTTTGTGTTGTATGTGCACTCCAATATGAATTAATGAGAGAAACAGTCATATCAAGAGAAACACCAGCAGCTGTAAACAAAGGAATTATTCCATTTCCTCAAGTGTGTAGAAGAAAACATTTGGTCCTTTAAATCATCCATTTGCATTTGTAAAAGGAACTAGAGAGGTTGTTAGTCTGGTCATTAGGTTTGATAAGAGCATGTTACAGCATCTTTACATAAGCAGTCCTCAAGTAACCTTTCACAATTGAAATCTACAATTAATATACACTTTATCTACAGTTCTCTATACAAGTACAGTATATTCAGACGACTCTCCTATACAAAGCAACTTCTAAATGTTACATTTGTCATATATACTGAATTACAAAACAGCACCTAAAATTTCGAGCTAGCTAAAAGAAAAGATGCAGAATGAAATCTATTACTTTACAACATGCATCCTTATTAAATCAAATTAAACAAGCATTCGATTTCACAATCTACAGGAGGCTGAATTGAAAATAGTAACGATTCAAATATAGTCCAGCAACATTTATATATCCAACCTACTGACTACAATTTTATAAGTTTGATATGAAACACATTTTTATACTGACATATTATTATTATATGGATGTTAGACGGTTCGGTAGAGGAAATGACTGAGTGGCATCATTCAAATTTATAAAAACCTATTGTGCAATTGTTATTATGAAGATTAATGATTTGTTTCAGAATGGATGGGTATGATTTAGAAATTTAGATACAATTTTTGGTGCTTTTTTTGGTTGAAATAAACAGTAATTGCTTAAAATTCTGACATGATGACATTTCAAATGCTCAGCTCTGCAAATTAACAGGTAAAACATGTCTGAGTTATTTTGGTTCGTCATTCCTTATGATTGTGGGAATTGATTTGAGGAATATATAGCCTAACAAAAAAACAAGACTCGACTTCGCTGCCAAGACACTGACAGCTTTATTTACCTAAAAAAGCACATACCGATTTGGACTGATATGGGGCAAAAGTATGTGTGCCTACAGTAAAATTTCAGAATTCATCCTGCCAAGTTCTATAAAGCTAATTATAGAAAATAAAGCCACTAATGTCTGTACAGACGTTGGTCAATAGACAGCCCTTTTCCCCCAGAAATGCTGAGAAGGTCACTCCTGTGTATGTGCATGAGTTTCAACACTTTTCACATCAGTGTCCAGAGAGAGTTCTACCGACACCTTTTTCATACTGTACCAAAACAAAGGAAAATCAACAACTGTAAGGCCAAGCAAAGTCTGTGCAGATATGGGTTGTAATCTGCTGTGAAGCTAAACAACTCACAGCAATACTGGCCTCTAGTGGGCGAGATTAGTCATCACAGTTCTGAGAGGGAATTGGATATGGCATGCAGGCCACAGACCACCGGGCTCTAGAGTGGTTCATGTTTAAAAAGTAAACAGCTGTCACCCTATGGCAGTTACATGTAGTACTCTTAGAAAGCATCACAGCACAAACCCTCGGAAAAACAATACAACCATGAACCATTTCAAGACTACAGTGTGTCTACTGTGTGTCGAACCCTCCTCCCAGGGGTTTGAGCAAGGTTCGAAAATCAAAAAGAGGTTAGCTGAGAGTGTGGTTCAATACAGTGCAATGGTTTTCCTAAGAGAGTTTGCAACCTTGGACTAAAAGCTCTCCCCTACATCTTGGTCTCGCTGTCAGCTGGCCTCTCATTCTCATACTCATTTTCCTGGCAGATGAGCTGGTACGGCTTCTTGTCTGCCTCCTCCACCACAGAGTTTCCCACCTCGGGGTCCTGCTTCTGCAATTCGTGGCGAGATAGGTGTTCCACTATACCTGCACCAATAGAGTCACCAAGGACGTTGGTAGTGGTGCGCAGTCGGTCCCTGAGGAAAGACAGGGAACAGGTGAGAACAACAGGGAGACAGTGTAAACAGATAATACATGATCAAATGAAAAGAGAGAAAAGAGGTCAAGACTAAAAAAATACAAGACAAAATGAAACAACAGGCTGGAGAAAACAAAACGAGAGAAGGCAAGAAAAAAAACAGGAGAAGAGGCGAAAAGACAAAACAGGTGTGGACAAAGTAAGATAAGTCAAAACAAGACAAAAGAAGAGAAGACACGAGAATATGAGAAGACAAGGGAGGACAAAACAAGAGAAGACAAAACAAAAGAAGAGATGACAAAATATTGAGAGGAGAAGACAGGACAGGACAAGACCAATGAAGTAAGACATGAGACGACATGGTAGGACAAAAGAAGCTAAAGCAAGAAGACATGAGAAGACAAAACAGGACAAGCTGAAGCAATCAATACATACACAATACAGTGCAGGGCAAAAAAGAAAAGACAATGGGACAAAACAAGATGAAACAATAAGAGACAAGAAGACAAACTAAGACAATATAAAACGAAAGGACAAAAGATGACAAGTCAATGAAAACGAGAGAAGGCGAAACAAAATAAGGAAGGACAAAACAATTCAAGAAGAATTGAATTAAAGATACTGTAGATTAAATCCATGTGGCATGGTTGTAAATGTCTCCACATAAAAAAAAGTATCATTAGAAAACTGGAGGCAGTCCTTAATCGCTCCAGGCGTTCCTCCCACCACATGAAACACAGCCAGTAGATAGGAGGAAGTATGGCCTTGCACTGGGATTGGATTGTCGACTGAATAAGAACCAGATGGACGGAGGGACATGGAATGTGAAGGGCGTGTCTAAAGGAAGTTGTCCCTGCACCCAAGACCGTAGAGTGCACAAATTTGACCCAATAACCCACTGAATTTCCCTCTGGGTGTAACTTCATTGAATTCATACAATTTGTTTTCATCACAACTAAACTATCATCATCACTGTAGCCAACAACACCTTCCAGTTATTTCTGATCTCTTACAATAGCTTTGGTTTGAACTCCGGGTTACTAGAGCCTCCATGCTTAATTTCCTGTTTTTTCTTGTGGATGTCTTATAAGCTAATACTTACAGGAACCAGTCAACAGCAATGATGAGTGTGATGTCGTCAGTGGGCAGGCCTACAGAGGTTAGCACTATCACCATAGTGACCAGTCCTGCCTGTGGGATACCAGCTGCTCCAATGCTGGCTGCTGTGGCTGTGATACTGATGGGGAAAAAGTGCAGAAAATAGACAGATATTTGAAGATGTTTCAGTTTGTGGGGAAAAAAACTTCCATTACAGTGCAGCTGAAGAAAAGACAGACGTGTCCCCAATCTGAGTGGTCTACCAACCTTTGTTACAGCTTTGAAGAGGGTCACTTATAGGTTCATTCTTCTGGTTGAAATACAATCTCTCTAACCCTTGTCAAATACCAGCCCGGTGGTTAGAAAGTCTTTTATAAAGCCAGACCTTGTGGTTTTGTCGCTTGGAAATGTTTTACTCGAGTTAAGTAGTAGCCTATTTCATGCCATAATAAAAGACAAATGTCACAGAAAAACTGTCCGTGGCACCCAAAAAGTCTCAGAACAGGCAACATTTACTGAAACAAATGCTTCTTGGACAAATGTTGAGTGAATACAAACTGTTGAATGGTTGGCATTTAAAATACATGTTTCCAGAGCGAATGTTTTGTACATTATATACCTGATGGTGAGAATCTGTCCGAAGTTGAGGTCGTAGTCATTGACCTGAGCAATGAAGATGGCTGCCAGGGCCTCATATAGAGCTGTGCCATCCATGTTTATTGTGGCGCCAACAGGCAGCACGAAACGGGTTACACGCTTGTCCACATGGTTGTTTTCCTCCAGGCATTTAAAAGTGATGGGCAAAGTGGCAGAACTGTGATAGGAGAGATGGAGAAAGATGTGAGAAGCATAAGGAGAAATCCATCCTGTCACCAAGAACCACTGTCCTGATTTTGATTTAACCCTGACCAGTCAAATAAAGAAAGCAAATATGAATGACTTTAATTGTCAATTTTATGAGAGAATGACAATAAATTCCTCTTTGACCTTGACCTTTGTTTTTCAGACTCAGGTACGTGTCAGCCCACATACCTGGAGGATGTTCCCAGGGCAGTGATGAGTGCCTGCAACAGCCCTGCAATAAAAACGAAGGGGTTCTTCCTGGTGATGACGAAGTAGAGTGTCGGCAGCACAAAGAGGGCGTGGATGAGAAGCCCACAGATGACTGTCACTGTGTACATGCCCAGCTGGCCTCCCATGGATGTGATGTCGTCCATCTCCACGATTTTACCAGCAATCAAGAACAGGATACCAATCGGGGCGTACCTGAGGATTGATGGGTGTTATTACTGAGTTTTGCATTAGCTCCATTCACTCACCCCACCCGTCCCTCCTCAAACTTACCACATGATTATAGCAACCAGCCTCATGATAGCTTCATTGAGACAGTCGAAGAAGTCCTTGAGGGGCTGTCCCTGTTCCCTCATGCTCCCGATGATGAGACCAAAGCAAATGGAGAAAACCACAAGACCAAGAGCATTGACTCCATTGACCGCCCCTGGCACCGGGATCATCTCCTCCTTGGCTATTACCTGGCTGCCGTTTAGTGTGAAAATTGTGTCATTCACCGTCATCTTCACATGGACCACTCTCTTGGCATATTGCGTCTTGAACTGGAAAAAGAAAGACCAAGGTTAATCCCTGAGGCAATAGCATTTCATAAATACTTTTATTCAAGGATACTATTTGAGAGCCATGGTCAATCTAGCTAATGTATTTAGCATTTGCAATTATTTATGATAAAAAAAGAGCACTTAAGAATGCATTTGTTTGTTTGTGCTTGGTACATAAAATATCACAGTCTAAATGGAATATCTCCATCCACCTAAAATGATGTGATGAAATGAGGAAGTGAGAGTAACACTGACACAAGGACCTCAGGTTTACCACACAGATGTGTCAGGTGAACACATCTGCAGAAAGATTAGATCAATAGGTGTTGTGAAAAAGTCCCATTCCCCTATTAAATTATTACCATACACCTCTTTATGTCAGAACTGTGAAATTTTTAATACTATGAAATTCGTGTCCAGTGTAACAAAGATTTCTAGTACATAGCTGAAAGTCCACATGGCAGTATGGACATGAAAAGAAAAAGTATTAGAAAGCCTGTATCTGAACAGCTTTGAGCAATATTAAACAAGTAGCTACTTAAGCACTGGTGGCAATATACCTGAGTGTGACAGTTAAAGAATAAAGCATTTTATTTAACTGAGTGTAGAGTTACCTGTTTGGTGCAAGCTTCCACAAGGTTTGGAGGAAACATGTTTCTGGAAAACCAAAGAGAAGAGGTACAGTTTTAATTAATACACTTCTTACAAATTACAAATTCACTGTCACAATAGACAAACATTTAATAATGGCTATAATCTGATCAAAGCACATAAATAAGTGCTAGTGGGCACCTGATGAGATCCAGGAAGGCATCCGCAGGGCTGATCTGCTCTATCTTCTGCTGCTTGCCGAACTCATCCTTCGAGCCTTTTCCAGGATGAATAACGAGCACCATGACTATACCGATGAATACAGCGATGATGGTGGTGGTGGTGTAGTAGATCACTGCTCTCATACCCATTTTACCGGAGGCACGGCTGTCCAGAGCAGCCATACCTGAAAAGGACATGTCATATAAATGTACATCAGTATTTAACCATTTGTATTTGCACTCTTACTCATATCACTGATCAACTTTCAAACACTTCCTGTAGAGGGAGCAGCAGGGCAGCAACTAGTACTAAAGCCTGTGGGAATTACCATATTGTGGATGTATCAGTTCAGTTCTTTCTCTTAGGAATTCATTTTATAATGGTGATGATTTAATAATTAATGATTATATTTATTTACAAGCATGCATAGAAAAAATGAGAACAACAACAAAAAAATCTAATATTGCCTTGGTAGCATAAGCTTGATGAAATATAAATCGTTAAGTAGTTTATAAAAATGTGATATTTATATCTGAATATGGAAAACATCTCCTTCAGTCATGCTGGCCCATGACCTTACAGTTTGCATAAATGTGTGACCGTGACTAATCTGTTCCAGTGAGCATACAGTCAGCCTGGGAAAGGCTGCTGTAATTACAGGTGGAATACACCCATCTGGATTATCTACCCAACTATCTGTGACCACAAAGAGCCACAGGAAACATAATCTGACTCTGACATTTAGTGGTGGAAAAGCAACACCTACTGTACAGCACTCAGCGGCAGATCAAAATCTGTTTACTGAATTTTCATATTTAATAGATCATTTATTTTAAATTGGAGCTGAATAGAGAAATGTCTGAAAACTGGTGGCGATTTTGTGCTGTTCTATCCTCCTTTTTATTTGGTCATACAACAGACTGAAGTGTGACATTAGTTTGTTGTGAACACAGAAAACAGGTAGAGATGTCAGTTAGAGATTAACAGCCTGACCTCAAATGAGTATCTCTGTCACAGAGAAGAAAACACAAAGAAGACGTGCCTGTTGTCTGAGATGAAAACCGTATGCGCCGCAATGCATATCAAGCAAAGGCCAAAGCATGGAAAGTAGCTGAGGAAATTCAACAGAGCGACATTTTACACAGAAAAAATATGACGCTGCAGAGAAGACAGATCACAACTGAAGTTGCAAATAAATTCTTTGGTTGCTGCTTTGTCTGGTAACCTTTGCATTCCTCGAAGGCGGACTGAATGCCATCAAATTAAACATAACCTAAAATATGTGGCTGAATTCAACAGTCCTACTCAAAAACCGCAAATCAATTTCATGATGCATGACAAATATTTTGGCTACAATGTGGTTCTCAGTTATGAACTAACCACTGAAGGTGAAATACATTTTTATCAACCAGAATTAAGTTTGAACAGCTATAATAGCATTAAACAGACTTTGTAGGGATGATGGTGGTAAAAGGAAGAAAAAAAAAGTCATTCAAAAACATGGATTTGGAAACAGACAAGCTATCTCAATAGGCATGACAGTGTTGTATTTTCAAAGTGTCAGGTCCTATTATGGATGTTTTCTTCATTCAGAGCTGAGGCAAAGCGTAGCTTTGTGTGATGGGAGATGTATGTGTTCTTTTCATATGTGACACTTTGACACAGCGTATACTAAAGTGTGTGTGTGTGTGTGTGTGTGTGTGTGTGTGTGTGTGTGTGTGTGTGTGTGTGTGTGTGTGTGTGTGTGTGTGTGTGTGTGTGTGTGTGTGTGTGTGTGTGTGTGTGTGTGTGTGTGTGTGTGTGTGTGTGTGTGTGCCCCTGCTAGCCCTGCTTTGGCCCTCTTGTCTCAACATGCCCTGGACTTAGGCTTTTATCCTTTCTTTCTTTCTTTCTTCCTTATCCTCTTCATCCCCTCCTCACCCTTCCCTCCCTCATTCTCCTCCCCCAAATTCCTCACCTCCTTTCTCCACTACCTCTTGTTTCAGGGTGCCCTCTAGTACCCCTGCCCTTACTCTTCCTCCTCTCCCACCCCCACATCTTGCCTCCTTGCACTCTTTTTCTTGCACGCTGATCTTATTGCAGCAATCTTCTTTCATTGCCACCCTTTTCCTCCTAACCACCACCCCCTTTCTTCTTCTCTCCTCCTATTCCCTTTTTGACAGCCCTGGGAAAACTTGTTGACTTAGTCAGCCCCGCACACATGCACACAATGATCCCCAGCCTGTTGTCCAGGCAACAACGGACGCAGCCTCACCAATTCCATCCTTTCAAAAGAATGAAAGACCCAAGACTGAAGGAGCGCAGAGCAAATGACTTTCTCTCTCATATGGGAAATGTTCATCAAACACAAAAGTAGGCCTACTTCAGGGGGGAGTTGAAGCACAGGACATAGTAGCAGCTGAAAGAGGTCAGTGCCGAGGGCAATTAATGTCTGCTGATACTACGCAAAGATTGACCCCACACTTATGCAAGACATTAGCTGAGGGCCTACAGCCAGAAAATGTACATACACATCAGTCTATGGACTTTTAAAGATAGAATAAATCAATTTTAGTATATCGATCTTTAGTATATTAAACTGTGTCATTGGATTTTGGTGTACTGGTTGGATCAAACAACCAATTTGAATAACTAACTTCCAAGATGTTGTCATCTGCATTTGTTTTGCTGTTTTCTAGCATTGTGTAGACAATCTGTCATAGGCTTTGAAAAGAAATGTCAGTTGCAGCCCCACAAGTGTCACAGGCAGCATTGCAAAGATGCAGGGCAAAGTGGTGGGTGTTGGGTGCATGGGCGATATGAGTGCCTCAGAGCACACCTGCAGTTTTAGTTCATTTGCAGTTGTGCAAAGAGCGAAGGGTTTGGCTTCAGTGTAATACACTGCACGTCTCTTAGCCAATCATATCACTGCTATAATAGCTCTGAAACAGCTGTGCCAATCAGCAGCGACGACGACGCATGACATCAGCTGAGCTAATAGAAATAAGAGATAATATTGTTGTCTGGTTGGCACATGGTTCTACCTGGACCAACTCCATTAATAATATGCTGCAGGTAACTTATTCATCATTTTGTATATATTGCAACTTTTAGTTTACTAAATCCAGTTATTTACTATAACACTGCCTTCATCCTCTTATAATTTTATTCCTTATCCCGGCCTTCCCCTTAACTTCTTTTCCCTCCCACATTCTCCTTCCAACGTCCTTCTCAGCCCCCTTTTCCTCGTTTTACTGCCCTCTCCTCTCCCTGTCAAGCCCCTTCTTGGCTCTATAAATACTCTGTGGTGGACTCTATAATGAAATGCCTGAAGACAATGTGGATTTTTCCAAAAAACATATGACTGAAGTATAGGTGAGTGAGTGAGCATATATGAGGATGTGAAAAAAGATCAATGAGAACCCTGCAGCAGTCTACTCTTTCTCTTTCTCACTCTCCCGTTGAAACACACAAACCCCTTTCTCCTGATCCTTGGTCTTTAATTCTCCTGCCTGTGTGGCTGTCCTTCATTTCCTACCTTCCGCGGCCCCACTGGACTCTGCACAAACTTTTTGATTCCAAATTCAGCCTCACTCTTTAGACAGGGACAAAATTCAGAGGCAAGTTTTCCTTCAGCTGGGACAACCCATTTCACACAGTGGCACAATTTAGTCCTGGGAGTGTGACAGTCAGTTTGCACAGGAGCCACGTGTTTGTTTGCAGAAAAGAAGTCACAGGAATTTAGCTGTGATTCTCATATCCTCTGAAATATGTTGCTCTCAAAGTCATGCTTTAGAAATAGGTCTTGTTACAGTTAGATCTGGGCTGAAATTATGTAAATCAATCATGGAAACATGGACAAATGGACAGCCGAGTCTACCACAACAGTTGAGATCAGGAGTTTTCTTCAGTCTTAGGTTACGCAAGGTCTCTTTTATTACTCCTTGGTATGGTTAGTCAAGTTTTTCGTAAACCAGCAGTCTGCAGCTGGACACATGTTGTCAGGTTACATTGCTGCAAAAACCGTTGACTGTGTATCACAGATGCTTTTTTGTTGTTGCTGTGACCTTAATCTCCTCCTTCAAATTTCTAAACAACTACAATTCAGTAGAAACTGAGCAATCACTTCAATTATGCAATAGTTTAACGTCACGTATGAGATCTTTTACATTCAGTGCATTCTTGCAGCGTGTAATCAGATAATGTCAACCCATCCGCACAAGCTGTGGTTAAACTGACATGTGTCAACTCTTATGAGGTGAGGCGTTACTTTTGATGTACACAAAGTTATTGATAAGTTTTGTCTAAATTAGCCAAGTCCAAATACTATATTGGCACATACTTAATTAATATTACTCATATCAAAAAGTCTTGTTGTTAAAACTACATGAATAAATGTCATGAGACTTTTGCTTATTACAGTAAATGATAACTTTACAACAGGCAACATTGCTCCTGGTGACTTGGACAAGGGCACGTAAACACACACACACATGAGAGAGGAGCTGTGTGCTGGATGACTTGGCGACAGAATCTCTTTGTTGATTTCACATGTTGTAGCTGCAGTCATGTGACATGATGTCAGAGGATGCTGATGTTACGCCCCACTGCAGCACAAAGCAGGTTATTATAGGACAATGAGTCTCTATCATCCCCTCAGGAGTCCGGGCTCTTGCCCTGTCAATCACTGTTCAGCAACTGAGCATTTTGGCCTCACTGTGTGCTGTTTCTATTTGTCAGTCACTGCAGCTGTCCAGTGTTTTTTGGGAAATTCACATGTTCCATAACGGTATAAGTCTATAGCTCTGTGAAGCCTTGCTCAGTTGCAAACCCACAGACCTGCGGCCTTTACATCTGGAAGTCAACATCCCAGCATGTCTGAGTGGGCTTATGAACCGTGTCACCAGTGACGAATGAACTCGCTACATCCCTGGATTAGAACTGAGACCCTCAGTGTCATATGTTTGTGCTTTTTCTTTAGCACAAGCCCAAATACACGTGAGTTAAAGAGGGTACAAAATGTTCTGGTGCCACAAAGTAAAAAAAAATTAAGAAATGCTTGTTTAATTAAAACACATGGAGCTGGAACTGCTTCGGTCATGTTGGATCAAGGCTGAGACCATTACAACATGGTCCAAGCATTTGATTGAGACCAGTACTGTAAGATCAAAACATATCGCTCTCATTCTCTCTGCCTTTCTCTCGCTCATGAGGTCATCCTAACCCCCGTCCACCACTGCGTCCAAAACCAACAAACAGCATCGGCTGAACAAACAACTGGCTCACTCTGCCACTCATGAGGTACATGTTGGTCAGTTGAGCCACAGGACAACAAACAGCTCTGTCACTGGTACAAACCTTTTACATAAACATGTAACTTAAATATTGCACAAACAAAGTCAGAAAGAGGCCTCACGGTCTCCATGTGTGAAAACTGATGTTGCGTTCCCACATTCACTTCAGGCTGGTACTGATACAGTATGAATGATTAAAGGGAGGTTGGGTTTTTGTCTGGTTTGGGGCTATTTCTACAGTGGCTACCAAATGTAAAAGCTCTGTGGAGCCATGCGGAGCACACAGGGACACCAGAGAAAATGTAAGCAGGAGTTTTCTGACAGTCAGAGACACAGTGCAGTGCTGTGTGTGATGACTAAGGCATTTGATATAAATATAGAACAAACCAATGTCACACAAGCTGTAGCTGAAATTGTGATAATTTTAGACATCTGAGGTTCATCTTAACCGGAAAAAAAAGCTAGTAACAACTGAGCATCTTATCTACTGTAATGATATTAGACCCTTGTGGCAGTGCTGCGTGCAAACCTCGTAACATTCTCACTATTACTGATTCAAGGAGTAAATGATTTCTATTGAATTCTTGTGAATTAAAGATATTTAGCAAAAATCTGTGACGCTGTACATTTTTGGTGTCCATACCAGTGATGAGACTGGATACCAGCAGGGGCAGAACCAGCATCTGAAGCATTCTCATCAGCAGCTCTCCAGGGAAAGAGAAGAACTTCACTTCACGGTACGACATCTTATAAGGCCGCAGAGCAAATCCCAGGATTATCCCTGCAGCGAGGATCAGGTATGAAAGAAAAGTCAAAACAGTCAGTCTCCTGTTGTTGAATCCAATCATATAATAGAACATGTAGCACATTTATGTGTGAATATCAATACAATTTAGTTTTTAAACATCTCTGAATTTGCAGCTTCAGCATAATTTGTAGTTTTTACTTTATATTTCATAAGCAAATGCCTTTGCTTCTGTTGACACTTTATCCACATTTTAACAGATGAAAGTTATAGGCGCAGTTAAGAGACTTTATCAGATCAGCACTGAGCCACCATAAGGCCCAGGTGGCTGACAAAGCAGCCTGAAATGAAGGATATCCTGAATTTAACAATCCATCAAATGGCTTTGCCATGGCACCGTGTAATTCTAGCAGGGCTGCAGATGTGCAGGCAGTGTGTGGGCCTGGCTCACTTCCTACTGAGTAAGACTCAGAGGTTAATGGCAACAGGGCAAAGGTCAGCTGCAGGGTCGGAGAAAGGCCAGCCTGCTAAGTTCATCTCAGTTCCCACTATTCTTTTATCTGGCCAGTTTCTTTCTTGTCCCTCTTCCGTCCTGCGACAGGGGGGTTTGTCACACCAGATTGATGGATTAGTGGGAAAATCTGTTGCCTTCTTTACAAGTTTGAATAGAGGGAGGGCAACATAGTGAGACATGGTTTCTTCCTGTTATCTGCAGTTTAAAATTAGCTAAAGGACTAAATCATAACAGTAAATTACCAACAAAGCAAACTGTTTTAAGATTATCTAAAGCCCTCAGCCCCCTAAATAAATAATATGAATAAATAAATGAATAAATAAACCATACATACCAATAATGACAGCTGCAACAGTCAGGATGACAAAGGCATTTCTGATGAAGAATCCCTTCACATCATCCTTTGTGATGTTCTCCACTCTCTTCTTAGCCAGCAGTGATCGGGACTGGATCCCAGCCCGGATCTGGTGAAGACCACCACGGGTCCTATGTGGGTTTTCCCCGTTGCTCTGAGTCATAGCTGCCGCTTGGATCTTCAGATCTGTTGCAAATATGCAGGAGCTCCACTAAACTGTGATTGGGACGCTTCAGCACTGCTGCTAAATCACTTTGTTACCTGGCGTCTCTCTCCCTCTTTGTCCAACCTCTCCTTTGGTTTGAGGATTACAAGTTGTCTGATTGAGACACACAGTAAAAGCTAAGATTAGTCATCTGAGCTGAGTTGACAACCTCTCTGCTAACTGCAGAGTGTCATCGCTCTGTTGCACTGAACTGTTCATTACTGTAAAAGCTAAAAATAAGATAAATGAAAATACACAACACATAGGCTACACAGCAGATTGAAATCACAACTGTCTTGAATGAACTATTTTGCAGATGTTCAAAATGTAAAGTAACAGTCATGCACAGTCCTCCAAAAATACATTAGAATCAGTAAAACACTGTAAATCCTCTACCAAAGACATGCTGCTTTCAGTGAGTGAAGAACACATGTGTTGCTCCCACAACTCAGAAAAGCACACAGACTTCCTCAAACACACTCTGTTGTAACTACACACGTGTACCGTTTGTATCTAGTGGTTATACTGACGCTGATCCACGCTCTCACACATGCAGACACACACACACACACACACTCAAATTGTAGACATATGGTTAAGAAAAAACACTAAGAGAGAAGATGTTTCTGTACCTTGAAACTTGAGCAATAACTTCCTTTGGAGTAAAGTCTCTGTGTTTTTGTTTGGTTTTTTTCAAAGGGAAACCTCTGGTTTAAAGCTCGATCGGTGTGAGAGGGACAGAAGAGCTCTTTGGATGTGAGCTGGTTGGTGTGCGCAACCAGCATTGACGAGAAAGAGTAGAAAAAGAGGAGAGGGGAGGAGAAAGGAAAGGAAGGAGCTGCAAACGGGGATGAGGGAATAAAAGAGCCAGTGAGAGAATGGAGGCGGTGCTATAGTAGAAGAAAAACTAGTGTTAGTCACTCACACACAGTGTGGGCTTGTGGGGAGGTGAGGCGGAGACTAAAAAAGTGAAGTAAGGTAGAGGAGGGGGCGGGGTGGGGGGACTTTTCAACTTGAGGAATAATGAGCTTTCCAAGCAGGAAAAGGAGAAAGGACCTTCTTGTTTTCTTCTGTCTCGCTCAGCCTTCCTTTCAAATGCTTTTCCATGCTTGATAAGTTCAGGCTGATTGGAGATTCCTGTGGAGAGTGAGTCAACAAAGAAAGAAAGTCCTCCATCCATCACAGAAATATGGAAGTAGATCAGCCATTCATGCGTTTCTTTCAGCACATCTCCAACAGCCAGACCCATCCAATATCACGTTGCCTTCTCTTGCTGTGTTGTAACTAGCACATTACGCATTCTACAAAGTTCACTTGGCTACAGATTGTTTTTTCATGGAAAAGTGTGGGCTTTTTGGTTTGTTAAGCTAAACACAGAAGGTAAATATTAACCATAATGCTGGAGCTTGTGCTCTGCAACTTTTAGCTATCAAATACACAATCAGTGAGCCTGTGCATATTCTCATTTGTCCAGGTCATAGTATCTCAAAGGAATTTTAAGTCGAAAGCAACTGGACTTGGTTATTTGTCTAGGAAGACATTTCACCTCTCATCCAAGAGGCTTTATCAGTTCATGCTCTGGTCCCAGCCTGGTCAGATGCGAGCATGAACTGATGAAGCCTCTTGGATGAGAGGTGAAACGTCTTCCTATAGACAAATAACCAAGTCCAGTTTGAGACACAATCAGTGTAAACTAAATCTGGAGGTGACTGCAGTGCTGTTGTGACGGCTGGCCACGCACATGTGCTGTAATGAAAACTTAATGACTACCTAAGCTTCAGCATGGGAGAGTGGCTAGAAAAAAAGAAAAAAAAAAAACGTCCCGTGCAGGATGACCCAGACACAAGCAGGCAGGAGTTTAGTTTGGCAGCAGCACTCAGGAATTCACAGTTTGGCATGTGCGATGTGTTTAACGCTGAGGGTGAGCACGGGAATGTGCATGTGTTTATGTTGTGTGTACAAGGATGAATGTGTCTGGAAAAAAGTGTGAATGCGAGAGGCAGAGCTGAAGGCATCCTTTCTGACTCATACTGAGGGAATCAATGTTTGGCAGAGATGATATGATTTGAGAAATTTCTCAGCCGTCAGTTAACATACATACACACACACTCTCTCTTTCTCTCTCTCTGTCTCTCTCTCTCTCTCTCTCTCTCTCTCTCTCTCTCTCTCTCTCTCTCTCGGCCTAATGCTTCATATGACCTCAGTGAATTATATAACTTCTCTACTAACCTACTTGAAAGAATTTTAAAGTCTAACACTGTCTGGGCGTTTTTAAAGTAGTTAACATATTTACAGTGGCTGCACTTGTGTGGTAGATTTGACACAATTAGACATTCAGAGTATCAATTCATACCGTTTGTATTTGCTGAAAATCAGTGGAAACCTGCCAATTTGGCCAAACATTCCAGTTCAGCAGAACAATTTTTTTTACATAATGACACTGTTATGTGAACTCTTTCTTTGTGTAAACATGATAATTGTTTGTGGATTATTGTCTGTTTGAAAGGCTAAGAACTGAGAATGTCATTTATGTTGCTCTGAGTGCCACTGCCGCTGACTTGAGACAAACTTTGAAATTATCCTGATGGAGAACCCTTATAATTTCGTTATCTTGAGATAACAAAGACCGCTTTCCCTTGAGAACGACTTATTATTTCGTTATCCTGATATAACAAATACCGTTTTCCCTTGAAAACGAATTAATTTATTTTGTCTTCTCATTATAAGACAGACCATTGTCTCGTGATGACAGGGCCACGTGCACCATATGGTATTACTGTAACTTCCTGTAAGCTGTTAAGGAAAGTATGAGGGACATGCATTTACTGTAACGGTGTAGTGTTGTAGTGTTGTTGTATTTGCATGCCATTGGCATTTAGATTATTTTGATTTTATCTGATTTCAGTTTCGTTGCTGTAACTGTAATGTTGCCAATTCTGCCCAAAAGTTAAAAGTCTGAAAAAATGACAAGTACAATCTTCAGGTAAAAGCCAACAGCACATGCAATAAGAGAGCAAATACTATACTGCTGTTATTATTCACAATATAATACATCAAAAAAGAAAAGCATAGAGTTATTGTTGAAATAATCTATCTGTAGAGATGTTTGAGTCAGTTCTGTTGTCACTGTATCACAGAATCGTAGATGCTGCTATTACTGCTCACTGTGAAACAGCCTCTGGTATTTCCATACCATACATACTTTGACATGTTCCTTTGACAACAAGGCACTAATTTGTTAACTTCTGTTGTCATGTAACAGCACATGAGTCAGATTTTATGGAACATTTTGCAGGCTTTTGTGAATCAACCCCCTGCTTATGTCCAACTAACACAGGTTTATCTGTCAAAGTGGCCTCTGAGTGTAGCTTTATAGTCTTTATAAGACTACTGGTAACAATAACAAACTGTGTGTTGTTTATCGCCAAAGAAAAAAAAAATACACAAGAGTGACAGTCTGACCAGCATCCCATCAGGTGATGTAAATGGGCTGTGGAAAAACATGCTGAAGAAAAAGAGTTCCCAGTGGCTCACACAGCTCCTCTGCATCATGTCTTATGTAAATGGTCTCTGGTGCAAATTTGCAGTGACGTATATTTCTTTTTTCCTGGAAGGACTCAAAAATCATGTGAAAGTAGTTCATTAACTTCAGTAACTTTCTATTCATGATCTGATTTGGTCAGCAGAGGACATTGATCTTTGTGTGTGTTTCCTGAAATAATGATTCTGATGTGAAACTGTTAATGCTTCACCACCGCCAACAGCCACAGATTGTTTCTTCATTCTTTTGACCAGAGACTTTCAGATGCCCGAGGAATCCCAACCACTTTCAGAGAAATATTGTAAAATCATCCCTGGGCATTGTGCCTGTGTGTGTCACCGATACTGACATGGCCAAACGCCTGGCTTTCCCATCATTAAACCTCAGCTCCTCTGGAAAGCTTTAAATCAGGACCTCACCATTCCTCACCCTCACCGCAGCGACCCACATGGCATCCATCACAGAGCTATCCCAACAAGCAACAACACACAACAGACTCCTTTGTCTTCTGCGAGCAAAGCAAAGGATCGGCTGATGGGGTCGGGCCGAGGAGCAGGACTTGTAAAGTGAAGAAAGGGAGAGAGAACCAGGGACCCTGCCATAAAACACACAGAAACAACAGAGAAACATGTGATTGTGACATATTGCCATGGCTGCCATGGCTGCCATGGGATGAAATTTGTTGTCTGTTTGCATGTGTATTATCCTGTCATTGTGTCCGATTAAGGTGTAACAGTCAAAAACAGTTCATTGACTATAACGCTTATCCGTGTAGGGTTGTGAGGGGAACTGGAGCCAATCACAGCTGACAGTGTATGTCATGTGGACTGTGGGAGGAACGAGAACCCACACAGGCCCACGTGTAAACTCCACCTATGAAGGCCCCAGGCCCAGGAGTCAAGCCCAGAGTCTTCTTGGTGGAGGGGACAGAGCTGATCACTGCATCATGCAGAATGGCTTTATATGTTCACTCATTAACAGATTGTGTCTCTTTTTTTGAATCTTTATACAACAGAAGAAGAAATAGAAGAGCCTTTCATTTTGAACTGTGGAGAAAAACCACATCGGATTAATTATTGTTCATAGGCCTCAAAGCATGTCTGGAGGGGGTCTGTAATGATTTATTATATGGTTATGCATTATTGCATGGAATGAAAGTACTGTGTAATATCCTGTAAAAGGGTTTACAAATCAACATTTTAAAAATGTCTATGTAAGAAAGCTAAGTTTTCCTACACAATTCCTTTTCTCGCCCCTAACCCATGGATTAAACTAGAGAACCTCTCTGCTCTTACATAACACTGACCTTGGGAAACTACATTACCTCAAATATTTCAGAGGTCTGGTGTGAGTTGTCTTAAATAGAAACGGGAGGTATGTGGAACAAAATGGATTTACGTTTTCCTTCCTGATCTCTTCATTTATCACAGACTGCTATCTTAATGGCATCACAAGTTTTGCAGGAGAATTGAATAATGACAAAGATGCTGGCTATGAAAACTATGAAAAATGTAGACTTTATGTTTTGTTAATGCCTGATTTTTTTTTTTTTTGCCATCCCTCTTGAAATGTCATAAACCTGTGGAAAAAGTTGGTTGAGCAGTTTTCTTTTGCAAGAAAATGAAGAAAATGAAGCTAATGGTTTGTCAGTTTCATCACCTAATCCAGCTGTACACACACACACACACACACACTTTATATACAAATACACACAGACCTTACCCTCGATCTCAGCACCACTGTGTGTAACTCTAGCTGATCCAGGCTCCTCTAGCCGGCCAGTTGTTTTAGATGGGAGTGGTCTTCTCCCAGGGGGGTGATGTATCCAGGACAGGTTATAAGATCTGCAGTCTACAGTGGCCCTCTTGGGACACACAGAACTGGGGCCACATTGTTCACCACTGTCATTGTGCGTGAGGGTTTCCCATGGATCAAATGTTACAGACTTCAAACCCAGGGGTCTCAGCGCACTCGTAGCTGTTGTTCAATGGGCACGATGGGAGACGAGGCTGCTCACACACTGTTTCTCACTGATCTGAATGAGACCACACTGGATGTGGTCCCACTGGCTCGGCGTCCGTATGCGCAGAAGGAGTGAGGAGGAGGGTAGAAGAGAAGATGCTAGACACACTGATAACAACAGGACTGAACTGTGAGGAGACAGGGAGAGTGTGAAGGCAACGGAAAACACAGAGGAAGTCTAGACACTCAGTTACAGTAGCAGACTGAGCCAAGATGGCAGAGTTTACCACACAGGAAAACAAACTTCCCGTTCAAGCAAACAAAAGGAATCAATTCTGTTCCACACTGTTGATGTGACAGAGCAAGAGGCAAAATGAGACAACTGTCGAGGGTTGAAAACACAAAAAAACAATAATGTGTTTTGATGAGAGCATAATTGTACACATTTAATAGTGTTTGTATTGCCCCCCCCCCCCCCCCCCCCCCCCCCCCCATTACATTTATCTCACATCTTTAGCAATCTGCAGATTCGAATTATCAATAGAAAAATAACAAACTGATATTATGATGTAATGTTTCAGATAATGCCACCCAGCCTGGACTGAGACACTGCAATGATTCTTTTCAGCTGTTTTACAGTTTTAAAGGTCATGGGATGTTCATTTCATGTTAGTGGAATGAAGAAACTCTCTTTTTGTAACTTTTGATGACATCATGATATGATGATGATGATGAATGGTTGTCTCATCATGACAACAGGTGATTAATACTTGTAGCATCTGTTTGTGTCATAGCCAAGCCAAAATACATTCATAAGAAGAACATACTCATGTATTCTTCAGGCATTAACAATAAAGATTGTAACAGAAGGTGTGGTTTCTCCTCCTGGCTTAGTTGTTGAGCCAGAATAGGTGCATCTTTCCCTCAGTTATTCACTGATCAGTCATCCTGATATCAGGTCCACACCACACTTATTGACCTCCTCCCTTATGAGGGCAGCAACAACACATCAGTGGTGATGGTTATTTTGAGAATATATATCTAATATATACTATAATTAAGTTGTGATTTAAAGATGAAATAAAAAATCCATGTGATGTACTGACTGAGCCTTGAAGTTTAGCTTCACAACACTTTGTGACATAATTCACCATGTAAACCAGTTACATACTAAACTGGAGTAATCTAATTTTGGTGGTCACAGAGGCGTCTGATAATTATATTACAAGATTAAAATAGAACCAGTCATGGCTTGTGAAAATAGGTAAAACAAGACTTTACTGTGAGAGCTGGAAATTGACAGCAAGTGTGATTCCCCTAAATACTAACTATGACTGTAACTATAACTTAGGTTATTTTACACATGTGTTAAAATATTATCTTTATTGTAGTGTAAATATGCTTTACTGCTCAGCAATGCTGACTCCTCCTTTAAAATCATCTCCCATAAATTTGACAGTATAATTTCAGATTCTGATTTCAGGTGACACAGGGGTTGAGTTTCCCAAATAATCTGCGCCCCACGGGGGGCGACCAGAAACCTGACCGTGTTTTTGTTAAAGATGTATTTGAGGTTCTCAAAGACTAAAATATGACACCCTGCTTTTTTGTGTTGTAAACAACTGGGCAAATAAGCCTGTCTCTCTCTAAATAAGAGATGAAAGTGATTAATGACAGCAGAATAAAAAAGGGAAAGACAATAGCATGAAGGAGAGACAGCTATCTCATCTCATCACGGCTTGGTTTCAGTCTCCACCTCTGAGCTGAACTTTCCTTCAGATGAACAGGTGGCATGCATGTTTGTTTTTTTTTTTTTTTACTTCCTGCTACATCTTCATGTTTGTCTCTAACTGAAGACATGCCTTTGCAGACCTGACTGCATAATTAGATGTTATATAGACCCTGAGCAAAATGACCATGATGCACACAGAACACCATAATCCTAATCATTAGCTTTTCCATTTGAAATAACTAATGCACTTAAAATTCTTTGTTAAATGGTAAACTGGATTCATTATTTCACAAACTTTATCTGATTCCCCTTCCCTTGCCTTGTTTGTATGTGTAATGCTTCATGGGTTTAAGGATAGATTCATTACCTCCATCTAGTGGTGGCAACTATAAAAGTGTTCTGGCTTGTACAGCAGTTGCTTTTCTTTGATCTTAATTGTATCTTTGTCCATCATATCAAAACATTAGTTATAAAAGCAAACGCTATTATTGTTTCATTTGCTGGAGCTGTTACAAATCAACAAAAGTGGAAACAAGCAAGATTGCTGTTTTATGATGAAAATGACTTCTATTTCAATAACCTAAAATGAACAGAAGGGCTTTAACCACTTAACAACAAATCTTTACACATTTGTCATTTCTTGGCCCATGGCATCAAGTTTAAGCCAAGTGGTGACATGTTTCCCTTTCCTCACACAGTCCAGACACCTATACATAGGTGTAGAGTCTTTGTTTGTATAGGTTTGGTATAGGTATTGGGGCCTGAATGGTCACATGGTTTATTGCATTAATCCAGACGAGGCAAGGAGAGAGAAAGGAGGGGTGGCTATAGGGGTTAAGGTGAGATTGTAGGCTGACAGATGGCCTCACTAAGCACCTGCAAATGCTGCCAGGTTTTATCTGCACGGTAAGTGTTTCGCTCAGGAAAATCAGCCTGAACAAGATGGAGGCAAAGCAACAGAAAGGAATAACGCAACACTGCAAATGGACCAACTCTGAAGACCTCTCTTACATGATTTTGTAAAGAGTTAAATATACAGAATTTCTCTGGTCAGGTCTGGAGAGCGAGAAACCAGATGGAGCTGATGGATAATTTTCTAGAGGACTGGCCAGAATCTCTGGACATTTTTGGGTCGGTTTGGATGGATGCATTGGAGGTGTCCAGAGCAGCTGGAAACTGGTCCATCTGTCTGAATCTTGTGGAGCATCTGTGTCTGGGTCTGCTGAGCCAGATGGATTTTTTACTGGAAGACCAAGCTGTGTGTTTCAACGTACTGGGCCCACTGTTTGCCGACGACCCATATGTGTGGATGTTTCTCCACAGTTGAACTGGATTGAAGATTTGTGTTTTTCTTTGACAATTTTCAGATTTGCTGCTTGGCAAATTTTTGTGAAGCACTTGAAGTATAACATCTCCGGTGATTTTACTGTTTCAGCCAGAAAACAGTGGAAAAATGTATGTCTAACCCTAAAACTGAGTGAGTTTGAAGCAAAAGAAATTTCCAGTAGGCTACACGATGAATAATTCTTTTTGGATGAAAAGTGTCTGTGAGCATGGTTTTATTTTTTCTCCCAGGAGTGAATGAATGTGCATTTCACATGGATAATGGAGCAGAGCTGCATCAAGACTGTAGAACAATGGCATGTGTCTTGTGCAAGACCAAGACTAAGACTAAGACTTTGCAAATCAGTTCAGTTTGAACACTGGATATAAAAGAAATCTTAGAAAGCCACATCTAATAGCCTATACGTATATGTGTAATGTGTGTGTGTGATCAAGCTGTGGAGAAATGAAACATCATATTGATCTGAAAAACTTGTTTTGTGTCATGAGTCTTCTATGAAGGTGAAAAGAGATGAGAAACTGAAACAGTATTTTATACCACTGCAATAAACTGTCATGAATCTATGTGCAAAAGCCAATGATGATGATTTTATTACCATTAATGACTTTCATTTCTCTTTATCTTAATTGTTCCATAATTTACACACCATATCACCAAGCAATACATTCCTTAGTTAAGCAGTTCCTATCAATAGAGGATATTTGGTACAATATGCTTCAGTCCAAATGTAAATCCACAGATGTTGAGACAGGCTTTATTAATATGTTGATACATTAGCCTATTTTATTTTTATTCATTTATTTACTTCCTTACTTACCGGTATTTAGGCCTATTTACTTCAACCATTCATTTGTCTTTTGATTTTGAGGGTCCGTTCTTAGGGTCAATAGCCTACAATACCCAGAATTCCGTGTTGCAGCAGCGTGAGCCGAGCTTGTCGTTACGCTCGTTACGCAATGTTGTTTCAAAGGTTGTGTACATTCGCCGACGAGAACACATTGTGACAGCAAAATTCAGACGGTTTTATCAGTTTACAGGCTTCAGTCTGAGAGAAGCGGCTTCAAAGGTAAGATTCACGTCGACTGTGCTTCAATTGTGTAACTAAAAGGCTGTTTGTTGATAAAACAAACATTGTGGTTGAGAAATCAACGTTACGAGCTGATTAATAAACAAAGTCTAATGATAGCTGTCACTTACCACGAAACACAGTGCTCATCCAAAATGTTCCTCGAAAATACGAGACTGAGAACAGACCTACAGTAACTGGAGGCTGATAATAGTTCACATTTTGGGTAGGCTAACAAAAAAACAAACGCTTTGACTGTGTATTACACAAACCTGGCATGTTTTACTGTTTATTTTTGCTGTATCAACCCTTTTTTGTCATCCGTCCTAAATCTAATCTAATTATAGTTATTTTATATGAAAACTTGAATCATATATAAGTAGCCTATTACGACAATAGAAAATAGGCTAAAGAAATAGAAATACCAGACTTCAAATTGATAAGCTCTGATGTAAAATAGATTAGGCTATAGCCACCATGTTAACAGTCCAAAATATTGCAAAACCACTTAGTCTATACAAACAGATTTTTTTCTTTCTACCTCCCTCTAGCTGTTTGACCTCATCACTGGATCATGTTCAGTATTGCCCTGTGGTATTGCCCCTCTTGAGTGTGTTCAGCGTTATCCTGTAGATAAGAGCTGATCTCCAATCTGTTTGCAGTTTGTCCAATGAGCTGCTCCAATCTCCCTCTCTGTCTCTTGCTCCCTCCAGTCGGTCATCATGAGCTCCTGACGTCTGCCTCTTCATTTCTTACCATGAGTGGTGCTGCATTGGCTGTTGTGGTTGTGGTTGTCTTCTTCCTGGCCCTCTACCTCCTCCAGCGTTATGGAGATTTGCGGAAGCAGCAGCGGATGGTCTTGTTTGGGACGTTGCTCTCCTGGTTCCTCTGCTTCCTCATCATCTTCATCCTGCCCCTTGATGTCAGCACGGTATGAAACTGTGTCCTGACCGAATAATCGGCCAAACAGTGTAGTCAGCTGATTTGATCTTTTCTCAGACATATCAGTATCAGTGTATGCGTTGGCCGATAAAAACTCATGTTAACAGTTACTTTGCAACTTCAAACATTGCAGGTGAACTGCAAAGTGGCTGGATTAGATTCAGATCTGACATTGGTTTTCCACTGTAAAAAAGTAATGTAAGTGTTATTGTTCAATCATGTGCTGTTTATGTCATTTGTATAGGTTTGCCCCACACAATAGGGCCGATGGTAGCTTATGAAAGAATAGTGTCTAATGTTTCACAAGAGGCTTTTGCTGATTTTTGTAGTTACTTTTTATTCATTTGGTTTATACAGGAGTTTATGGCAGTGCTGCACTGATGTCATTTTGAATAAGTTAATTATTGTTAAACAATAAAATGTTGTGGCTCAGTTACATATTTGTAGTGTTCGATTTGAGAGATCACTGTAAATAATGTGTGTTCATGTCGGCTATACATGAGGAATATCAGTCGATTAATCAATTATTGGAATGTTTACTCCCTAATATTGATACTGGCATCAGCGCCCATATTGGCCGGGCCCTAAATGAAACCACTGCAGCTGTTTAAAGCACGTGTCAACATAAGGTCATTTTTCACTTCTAACGATAAAAACGTTATCAGCAGGATGTGAGTCTGTGTGTGTGTGCTCTGAGAACAATCTGTGTGTGAGTGGCAATGCAGAGCTGTGTGTTTACTTATGCTGCTCTTGCCCCGCCAACATACTTGTGCCATTGTAACGTGATGAAAAGGTTTTATCATGAGTGTTTACCTGACTGTGCAAACTCTGCTCCTCTCTCAGACCATCTACAAGCAGTGTGTTCATGACAATCCAAACCAGCCAGACCCTGTAACTCAAGCGAATCGGACTACGGCCGGCTCATCTCTTGATTCATCTGTGAGGTAAATAATATATTTGATTTAAGAGTACCAGGGCTACAGTTTGCTATTTTATTCTTACATGTTGTGTTTGTTTGAACGCCATCCAAAATCGTACACAGCATTTTACCATTCAGGTCGAAGTGGGAGGTTCCTTTGACATGGTTTTCAATGTATTCAGTTGCTTTAAAGAATAGAAATGACACATTTTGTGTGGTTGATGTGTGTAATTCAATTTGATTGTAGTACAGTTGGTCAGGCCAAGCATATGTCAACAATGTGTGTGCCTTTGTGTGTGGCAGTGTACTGAAGGTGTGTGAGAAGCCCTGGAGTTATATCCCAGATGGCGTCCTCCCAGTGTTTTGGAGAGTTGTATACTGGACATCCCAGTTTCTTACATGGTGAGACTCTACCACACATTCGCTCATTTGCTCAAACAAAGACTATAACTTCTGTTAGTTCCACACATTGTTATATGGACAGTTTTTTTTGGAGGGGGGAGGATGTTGACTCTCTTTCTTCTGTGTGTGTCACAGGCTTCTGTTGCCCTTCATGCAGTCTTACGCACGATCAGGAGCTTTCTCCAGAGTTGGAAAGATTAAAACAGCTCTCATTGAAAATGCTATCTATTATGGCACCTACCTCCTCATCTTCATCTCTCTGCTCGTCTACGTGGCTGCTCACCCACAGTGGAAACTCACATGGTAGGTGAAGAGTGACCTGACCCACCCATATCGACCTCAAACAAAAGAAAGAAGAACAATTGCTCATGTTGCACCATGATTGTGTTTCATAAGTGGGTATTATGCATTTATGGATTGTGCATTGATGTAATACTTCTACTGTTGATTTACATATCTATTATCTGCCTTTGTAAAAACGTATTAAGGGCAGAGCTGCAGACCATCGGTATAACAGCTGCCAACAGCTGGGGCCTCTTCCTCCTGGTGCTGTTGCTAGGCTACGGCCTGGTGGAGATCCCACGTTCTTATTGGCTCTCATCCTCCCACGGTTACCTGTTGGCAAAGGCCTATTTCAAGGCGGCAAAAATGGCTACTGAGAAGGCCGAAGCGGAGGAGAACCTAGCAGATGTTATGGAGGTCAGTTTTATAAGCGGCTGAGTTCTGTAAGAGCTTTCAGAAAGTGTTAGATTGTTGTCCTTAAGTGTATGAAACACTAAAGAAAATAATCAACAACAAAATCAACATATCACCTGCATTTTGGCTTGTCTGGCTTTTACATTGAGAACAATATTATGTATTATCAGGAGGTGGCTGCTGCACATCAATCTGTCAGGTACAATCACTCTCTCAGGAAGAGTGTGGACACCATTTTGACAAAGGTGAGACATCTGTGAAGATGATTTGTTCCCTAGATCAAAAGCACTCAGCAATATCATTTTCCCTTTTATATGCAGATGAAAAATGTAATGTTAACATATTTTACTTTAAATTTCAATTGAGAATCATTTCATTCCAGTGTCCCACTGACTACCAAGAGGAGATGGGAAGAAGTGTGGAAAGCTCTGGTGGGGAACCAAATCTCTTTCCCACCAAAAGAGGACTAATTCAGCTTCATAAAAAGGTAATTACTATTATTTAACCTTGCACTCTCATTTTAAAAGAGGAAATGCGAATATGTGAAATTTGATCAGCCCTGGGTGTCTGATTGTCTGTGTGTGTTTCAGGTGATCTCTGCAGTGCAGCGACACGGTCAGGCTCAGGTTCAGTGGTCTATCTTATTGGACCAGGCTTTTCACCTGGAAGACGTGGCTAAGAGCAGCAGCAGCCTGGTGCGACACTTTGTCCACAGCTTACCCTCAGTGCACCACCACAGCTGGATCCGTAGGTTCATCTACACTCCCACTGTGGGTGAGTTCACTCATTACCTCTATTTTGTGTGTGTGTGTTTGGGGGCGTGGGGTCCTGTAGTCTCTCCCATCATAAGTCCCCTGGAGCTGTCCCTGTCTGCCCCGCAAATTGTGTGCGTAGTGCATTAAAATCGGAGGACGTGGAAGGTGGCCAGGTATCCACCTCTCCATCCCCCGAAATGTAAGTGTATGCTACTGCTGTCTCATAGCCTGTCCCACCATGAGCCCCCCTGAACCCTCTCCAGTCTGCCCCGCGATGTGTGAGTGTGTGTAGTGCATAAACCCTGAGAGGTGTATGGTGGGGAACTATGTGAGGTTTAGGAGGCCAGGCAAGTGTGGGTCCGGTCCGAACAGCTGTAGGATGGGACGATAGGAGCGAGACAGTGGTGCCAGCTAGACCGCGGTGCAACTTTCATATTCAAACAGCCAGTTTTTATGTCCAAGCTTTTGAGAAAAAACCTAAATAATGGCTTATATTTGTACATTTTGTTGAAGTAGTGACTTTGCAAAGGCCTAATTTATCCCAGAACTCCCCCAGTTAAATAGTGGTGGTGTGATGTCACTGCTGAACTGTGTTACTGTTGTTGAAACACAAATCTTAGGGAATCACTACAATTCAATTCCATGGGATCTCAATTATTGGAAGCTTCAGTTCAAGGCCAAGATTTTGGATGTACCTGACCTGTACATGTCCATGCACATCATAGCAAAAAGTATGAAGAACTGTTGTATCACTAGGACTGGGTACAAGTCAAGACACACTTCAGTAACACAGTTTGCTTGTTTGTGAGTTCAGTATGTGAAATATTTAACTCCAATTCCAGTTTGAATGTTCCTCCTACATTTTTATTTACGCATGTGTGTGTTTGTCGTCCCCAGAGTGGTACTGGGAGTGTGTGTTCAGGCAAGGTTTCTACAAGCTGCTGGCTGTGCTCCTGGGTCTCCTCTCCGCAGCAGTAGTCTGGTCCGAGTGCACCTTCTTCAGCACACACCCGGTCCTCTCTCTCTTTGCTGTCTTTATTTGGATGGCCGAAAAACAATACAACTACATTTGTATCGAGGTAATCGACCTGTAGTCTCACCTCCAATATCTTGTGAATAATCACAGAACAAACAAATAAAACAAAGATGTATTTCTACTCTCTTCAGTTGTGATACATTGAACTAATCCAGCCATCCTGTGTCTTTTTTCTTTTCCCCAGATGGCATGCTTCATCAGTATCCTCTTCCTGTGTGTGTGTGTCTACTCCACGGTATTCAGGATACGATTTTTCAACTACTATTACCTGGTGCCACATCACCAAACTGATGCTTACAGCCTGCAGTTCAGCGGCATGTAAATCCGACACACATCTCTCATGAAGTCACAATTTAAACACACGTTTACTTCACATCATAGGCATAGAGTGTTGCTTCAGTTATTCAGTTTACAGCACAGCGCCACACTCTACACTGTTCAGTTCTTGTATTATGATTCAAGGTTTCTTCCTTTTACTTATTTTATACTCAGGTTGTTTTGTCGCCTGACTCCTCCATTGTGCCTCAACTTCCTGGGCCTGATTCACATGGACTCTGCCATCTCACACCAGGACAGAATACAAACTTCCTACACTTCTGTAAGTCACACATGCGCGCACACATGCATGCACAAGCCAACAAAGGCATTTATCACATATAAGTATTCATGCACCATAACAGAGAAGAGCTGTTCAGGAAATGCAGTGTTAGCACTTAAATGTACACAGATGGTCTCAAATGGAGTGATGCTATGTCTCTTTCTCTCTCTCTCTCTGTCAGATCATGGGCTCTATGCATCTGCTACCTTTCATATCTGATGGGTTCTACATTTACTATCCCATGCTGGTTTTGCTGCTTTGCTTTGCCACTTTTTACAAGTAAGCCAACTAACCACGCTGATCAGATATTAGCTTATTGCAGATTTATCAAAATCAGTAGTATCATAACAAAAAAACAAGAAATAACTGATCAGAAATGGCAAATAAGTAATTAGGTACATTAGAAAGTACTTCTTCATTTCAATGTCCACCAGAGAGCATTGAAAAGTTGTTTTTTCAACTTGACTCGGTTATTTTTTGATGTTGCAAATAATGAAAATGTGTTTGATATTTGAAATTGTCTTTGTAGCCTGGGCTCTCGCTGTTTGAACCTCCTGGGCTTCCATCAGTACATTACTGATGATGACTTGACCTCTGACCTGGTGGATGAAGGCAAAGAGCTCATCAGAAGAGGTAGTTTCATCAGAGAGTTATATTTATTTCTGATGTATCTGTGTATCATTACTTGTTAATCTTATACTATATATTTATATCTGACATGTCAGTTCACCTTAAAGGACAATTCCAGGCATATGGTGGTGTATAGCCATCTGATGTTGTCTGTGAAACATCAGACAGAACTACTGCATAACAGGAGCAATTAAAAATAAAATCTTCAGATTCATTCTTTTAGACCTAAAACATTGGGAAACTATAGCCCCAGGTTGAATTTGCCTGGAATTGTCCTTAAAGTTGTTAAATATGTGAATTTAATATCAATTTTAATGAGCAAATGCCTGTTAAGAAACTGTAATGACATGCACTTCAATTTGTTCCTATGTAGAAAGAAGGAGAAGACAGAAAGATGAAGACGCAGAAAATCGGAGATGGGTAAGAAGTTTTTATTCTAATTAATTTCTCTCAGAGGCCAAGACAATCCACGCGATCTATTAGCTCACTGTTTTAACTGGACAGTGTATCCAGGTATTAATGAGCCTGCTTTTTCCCCCCTGTTTAAGGCCTGGAGGGAGCGATATGGAAATCATGGGGCCACTGGGCAGAGCAGAGCTGGTTACACTGAGATAAAGGATGACAGCCCTGTAACAGAGACCAAGAAAAGTGGTAGGGGTTAAAGAAAGCTACTATACCTGATGATAATATTAATACAAATATTTCTCGCTGTTGCTAACAGTTACTGAAACTGATATGACAATACATGTCAACAGGGGTTGGCTGGATGGCTTGATAATACATAGTACATATCTCCTTGTCAGGTTTATGTGGTTTTTTATAGACCATGTACTTACTGCCTGTACAGGAAAGTAAACAAAAGGCACCCCACCCACATAAGGTTGGTTGAGGCTTTGCACTGTGTCAGGGTGGGTTACTGTAGAATTTGAACCACTCATTGACTCCCATGTCCCAACAGTAACTTAGATCTACTGAGACATCTATTACAAAAAAGTAATTTTATAACGGCTATTCTGTCCACCAAAAAGTAGTGTTAATATCTGCATTTGTTGTCACCTCATATCTTTGTCACTTTGTTGTCATTAAAATGTGCATTCGTGGTTCAGGATCACTTAATTTCCACCATGAATACACCTATACATTGCTCTTTGTCATTCTCAGTCATAACATTCACCAGAGGAGATGGAGAGACAGATGAGCAGCAGACTAGTTTACTGCGAGACAACTACTCCAGTGATGAAGATTCACCAAACAGGAGGTATGGTTCTCATCAAATAAAAACACTTAGTGTTTGATAGGGGCTGAATGTCCCACAGAGCAGCCAGACATGTTTTCACTTACTCTGCCTCTCTGTGTTTGACATAACAGATCTACAGGAGGACGTTACCGGTCTCTGTCACCCCCTAGGTTGGGCATCTTTGAAGATGTGTGATTGAGTGAGGGCATGGAGAGAAACCAAAAACCTAACATAAAATAACTCTTACACTAACACTAAAGTACTGTATATTTTCTTGACAAAGGGAATATGAGAATGTGACATGTACATTATCAAAAACAGATGTGAACTCTGTAAATAAAGGTTGTTGTTTTTAAAAAAAAAAATCTTGTCTGATTTATGGAACTGGTTTGTAGAAAGAGATTAGTAACTGTTAAGGGATGTTACTAAACCTAAGACATGCCCTGTTCGTATACAACCGATCCCCCTTGATAATCTCTTGAGCAACTGCGATAAGCAGGTGTACAGTAAGAGATGAGTGAAACAGTGAGAACATACAAACTCAACCCTGAGCTCTCTTGCTGTAAGGAAATGTGATAAAACACTTCACTGTGCTGCCATACATCCATTGCTTAGGCTATGTGAAAATTTAATATTGACACATTTCATTGATGAATTATATGTTAGGCTGTGCAGGAAGGAAGACACATTAACATAACTAAATGCATTTGAACATAGGCCTATGTGATATTCTTTATTGATGTCGTTCGTTAATGTAGCCTATCTCAATTTAATTGAATGACAGAAATAGTTTTACTTAGTTCATTAATTTACTTAATTTAACACAAACTACATAATAAGGAAAATGCTCATTTGCATCCAGGTAGCCTATCATACCACAGTAGCCAGCAATATGCTATTTGCACCCGTGGTCTGGACCACAACCACGTTCATTTCCTGACCTTTAGTTTTAGTGATTAATTCAGTCAACTTAGTGAGTAAAACTTTTCGCTTTTCACACAGGAATTGAATGCCAGTCTTTTGGAAGAAAGTGCTACCCTTGGCCCTTAGCACCACAATACTTTCTTTGTCCTATCTGACCCATAGATCTGACCTGACCACATAAAACCTTTCTGCTACAGAGGCGATCAGTTCAGGAGCACTTTACCGACACAATTTGTTTTCTCACATATAAAATCAGAAAGCGGTTAGTAACGCTTGAAAGAAAATTCACACCCAAAAAAATGATGCAAAAAATAGCGATCGTTTCAACGCTTCGATTTTTGGTCGTTTGCGGCACCCGTACCGTAAACACAAGCGGAATGCGCAAGGGGAAAAAAAACACTCGCCACTTGGTATTCAACACAGAAACACAGTCTGCCGTTTGTATGGCAATAATGGATACGAGCTAACTGGCCATCGCTGATAACCCGGCTACGTTGTTAGATATATCGACCAGCCACTCTGTGTGCATCACATTGATATTTATTCATTCCCGTCGTTTCGTGTCTCTGTAATCCACCGGGTGAGTAAACTGTGGTTTGTAACGTTATTGAACGGCAGCTATGGACAGGCTACGTAAGTTAGCTAGCTCACAGACGCAGCCTTATGTGGCATCTCTGATTTGCTTTTAGCATTGACTCAGTTGGTCAAACTGCGCCTTTTAAATAATACGTATTTGTAGATTTTATCTTTATTTGTTTACATAAACTATACTGTCGCATGTATCTCTTGCAAAACCACAAGATAAGACCAGCTGTAGCGGACGACAGCCAGTAGTCAGTCTTGACCTGAGTTTAGCTGGTCCACCCTTTTGGCTAGCTGTTAAATGTTAGGTTGGAGACAAGAGGCTCAGTCTTGTTACATTGTCAAACACGTTTTAAGAAGCTGAAGCTTGTAATTTGGCAGCACAGGCCAGAGTTTCCTTTTTTTAATGCCCCGGTGCTTGTTTGTCAGCTTGGTCTTCCTGCGCCAGCTTTTGCTAAACCTCAAGGATTCATTCATGTAGGCATCATCTTTCAGTCCCAAGCGCACCTCTGTCTGCTCTCATTTTTTCTTCTTCTCCTTTCTCTCCTTTTTTAATGTGTATATGAATGCATGTGCTACGAGGGATAAACAATCTCGTTGTGTGGTCATATGCAATGACAATGAAGTGTTCTATTCTATTCCGAATTCCATTCCGTTCCATTGTCACGACTGACTGTATCCGTGGCGTTTGATTTACAGCCGCAGTTTTATGATTTACCACCGTGAAATCAGTTAGTGCTTTAACCTATGAGAAACCTGCAGTAAGTCATTCATGATGTGACACACAAGCGGGTGTTTCCCAACTGGTTTCTAGGTTGTCGTTTGTATGGAAGCGGTCACAGCATGGAGATAGACTGGGGTTGATTGGACGTATTAGTTACATGGACAGTATGCACTGCCACCACCAGATAATAATAGGATACTGTACTAGAGGTGTGTGTGTGTGTGTGTGTGTTAGTTATGCTTGAATAGCATAGAGTTTCAGCACTCATATGTCCGTGGGAATGTCCTGCTAAATGAGGACTTTCTCGCTGTCTTGCAGGCAGATAAAGAAATGTCAGCATTGACAGGAACAAACTGAGACCTACCTGCCTATCCTCCTCTACTGCTCCTCCTGTTTCTTCAATATGTTGTCATCCCCCAACACAAAAAGACTGACACAAATCACTCATAGAGCTGCCAAAATCATTGGCCTCCCCACCCCCATCCTCTCTGACCTCAACACCATAGCCATAACACGCAGAGCACTCACCATCACCCAGGACCCCGGTCACCCCCTAAACCCGTACTTTGCGCTGCTTCCATCTGGCCGCCGGTACAGGTCCCTGACCTGGAAGAGGGTCAAGTTCAGCCGAAGCTTCGTCCCCTCTGCTATAACAGAACTAAATAGATTGCGTCGCTAAATGTGTGTTCCTGTTTAATGTGTATGGGTGGGTGATGTAATGTATGTATTTATGTATCTTGAGGTTGTGTGTGGCGTACGGGGGTGAAAACAAGTTTCCTTGTAAAGGACAAATAAATCTGAATCTGTTGAGTGTGTCTGTCATGAAGGTTCCTTAAAAAAGTGGTCCTAATATTTGTGCACTTGAAAACAAAATTGCACATACAGTATGTATAGTTGATTGGCTATGGAGTTTTTGTACTCAGCATTTTTTTTGTCACTAAAGACAATGATGCAACTCTCAACTGATGCAAGCAGAAGTTGCTCAGAGCTACTTGCAAGTCTGACAGCAAGTTTTTCCACATCAACCTGTAAAACCATAAATACCTTAGCCATAGCTCGCAGACAGAAATGACTTGTTTCAACAGGTCATTATAGAGTTAAGGGAAAGTGAGCTGACCCCCCCTGTGGTTTCTATCTCTCCAGTCTGTAGACAGCTATGGGTGGGCTGGGGAACGGCCGCCGTGGAGGAAGATCACCCCCTCTAATGATTGGCGCTCTGATCGCCTGCATCCTTGTTCTGGGCTTTAACTACTGGGTGTGCAGCTCACGCAACCTGGAGCTTCAGGTAAGTTAAGCTATCTGTGTTTATGTGTTTGCATATCTTCAGCACAATGTACTCCCCTTTTTAAAAAACCAACAGCAATCTACTGGAAAAAGTCAAAGGTGGCGTGAGCAGTGCCGGACAGAGACTGTTGAAATTTTAACTTGAAAACAACACTGCTCCTTCACAATCTGCATGCCCCAAATTCATAGAAATGCATTATCACTGGTCTGACACAGTTGTGGTCTCCAGAGCTGAGAGGACGTGCAACCGGATACTTTAGTTGAAGCAAAAAAAGGCTTATGGTTAGCATCAGACAAACACCAGGCACATAAACAAAGTTAAGTTAAAGCTAGTGAGACCTAGTTAGCTTTTTTTTTTATAATACTACAGTGACAGAAGAGAGGATTGTAGGCGTGAAACTGCTAACAGTGCAGGTAACGTTGCATTTAGGTGTTTAGGTCTTCTTAGTTATAAGCTATAAGCAATAAGTTACAAGTTGTACGGATAAATGCCATGATGATACAGGGCAGATGAGACAGCGTACTGTGGCCTGGCTTCAGTTTGCTCTCTCAATGTTACCCACCTACCAAGCAGATTAACTCCTTTACAGAGCCAGGACTGTGCAGGTACACAAGATGTCATGCTAACTGAATGGACAGCTAGCAGATCATGAGGACTAATTATGTCCTGAATTTATTAAAAAATGATCGTAGAGTACAATTGCCCACTTCTGCATTTTAGTAATTTAAAGGATACCATGTCACTAAATCACACTTACCTGGTCATTTGAATGTAGCTTAAGGCCACATGACTCTGCAGTTCTTTATTCTTCTTTCTCATCAGTTATGTTCCTCATTTGATCTCCCTTCTTTCTTCAGGCTTTCACGGTTTTGTTATGAGAGAGTCTTTTTGTATGCTATGCAAGTTTCTTATTAACTGTCACAATAGCGATCACCATTAATTTGGAAGACATCTGTAAGCAACTTACTGAGGAACTTTTTATTTGGTTGTTGGAACAGGAATAGTGAAAATGCTTGAGTAAAGATGTCCCGATCTTCTTTTGCTGTATGGATCTAAATAGCGTAAAAAAGACCCCCACCCCCAAAAAAAACAAAAAAACAAACAAAACAAAAACAAAAAAAACAACCTACAATAACGCTTTATATTGTGTTCCTATCAATTTTGTCTTTCTGTGTGTGATACAGACTAAGCTCTATGAGTTGGAAGGCCAAGTTCGACGGGGGGCAGCAGAGCGAGGAGTAGCAGAGCTCAAGAAGAATGAGTTCCAAGAGGAGATCCAGAGGCAGAAGGAGCAAATCAGCCACATAGAAAGCCTCTACAAGAGACAGCTGGAAGGAGCCCAGAACACTTGCAGCATGGAGAAGGTGCAAACAAACTTCGGGAGGTTAAATGGGAACAAAATGCAACCGGAACAAATTGCACATAAAACTGTTGTCTATAAACAGCAGCCAGCCAAAGAGTAGTTCATTTGGGACCAATTCAAACATTTCTTTCCTTTATTGCTGCTCACTGTTTTGGTTCTCACTAAACTCATAAATTGAGAGGAGAAATATTGACTGTGAATATTGATTGTTGTCACTTTTTTTTTTTTTTTTTTTACTTTTAGGGTACACTCCAGCAGAACATTTCCTCCTCTACCAAAACCATACTGGAACTCAAGGGTAACTGTTAATAATTAACTTCTTCATTCCGAAAATGGCAGATTTCAGTCTTGTGAATTGTTATTAAGCTTTTATATTGTTTTATATCTTGTTAGGTCAGTTAAATCAGCTGAATGATGACCTGGGGAACCTGCAGAAGGAGCTACAGGGTTGCCAAAGCAACATCAACACACTTGACAGCAAACTCACTTATGACATGTAAGAAAAAGATTCTTTGCTGTGGTAAAATGCATGTTGATGGAAGAGAGTTAAAGATGAATTGTTTTTATCTTGTTTTATGGTCCATTCATTATTAACTCAGATACATCACATTAACACAAAGCGCTGTTTAATATCAGCTCAGTCCAGTGAATAGAGTTTTGTTTGTGTGTGTTTGTACACATGTGCAGGACCCATTGTCAATCCCAGGTCCTGTCCCAGAAGGAGTTGTGTGATGAGAGAGTGGCAGCTGCAAAACTTGAAGTTCAGAAAAAAATGGATAAACGTATCATCCCTGCTGTAGGTGTCACAACACAGGTAGGTTGTTTGATAACATATACCAGCCTCTCCCCAAGAATGGAATTGGGGCAGATAGCTGTGAAGTATCAGCTATACAAGGCCTGATCCATTTCTCACGCTTTGTTTATTGCAGTTTGAGCAAACCAGTTGTTATTAATACTTCACTTAGGGGAGAAACCATAGAAGAGTTTCTCAACACAAACATGTGCTGCTCACCCAGCTTGGTGATGTTTTAATCCACCCACCTGACACCTTTTTCTTAGTTAGTTCACAGTCATTCTCTTTTTGCAATTATTGTTAAATCCAGCTGTTTGCTTTTGGTAGTGTAAAAGATATATCATGATGTTTACCCCTCAACAGGAAAATGCAGTGGATGGAGCCGTCAAAGAGGACAGACTCGCCATGACTGAGGCAGATGGGGTTAAGATGGAAACAGTTGTTAACCAAACTCCAAGTTTGTCTCAACCCAAAGAAGATGAACCTGAACTACTGACCAATGAGATCATTTTAGACAAAGGTAAAAAAAAAAAAAAACATGGAGAGATTGGGAGGTGGTGGCTCTGTGTAGTGAACTGAAATTTAACTTAAAAACTTTAAAATAAGTGTTGTTTTTGTTTTTTTACTTAACATTTGATGCATTTTGTATATATTTATATATCTACATATTTCCAAGTTCACTTGCAAATACAAATGTAATCCCTCACATTGCACTTGCTTCCTGCTTTCTTATATCCCAGATATCGATGCTCCTGTGGGCTTACAGGCAGTGAAAGAGTCTGTTGCCCCTGATGCTGAAGTCAAGCAGGACATTTTGCTACCACCAGAGGGAGCTGTCAAAACACAGGAGGATGAAGCAGAGAGCAGCAAACTCTTGAAGAATAATCTGACTGAGCAGAAAGAGATGAAAGTCATGGATGATCATGAAGAGGGAGCTCAGACAGAAGGTAAAGGACTTGGAGGATCGTACCATACGACAGGCTCAGTGCTTATCAGTTGACTTTTTTTTTCTTTTTCAAATGACTTGTTGTACATGTGGCATACATTACGCTGTTTAAAGACACAGTTTTCACAATACATCTAAACAAAGTGCTGAATTTGACTTTGCTCATAGCACTGTAGCTTATTTCCAAAACACATTGACGTATCAGAAGTTAGTGCCATTCTGGGTCCGACTGAACATGTGACATGACAAAAAAAAGAGAAGAATTATCCTTCATCTTAGATTCTTGACCTTTTCAAAGTGTAAATGCTTTTGCCATCCTCAAATTCTTCTTTTTGCAACAAGTAGACGGCATGTATATCCTATGGATGCATAAGTGTCTGTTCCCTGCTTGAAGTGTGTAACGTATCTGAGACAGAATGGCAGTTCATGGTCCCCTCCACCTCATTAAGTAGCAGCAGTTAAACACAGTCATAGAGAAGAGGAAATTGTTCATAAAGTTAAAACTCCAATTTGTTCCCGTCTTTTAGAGGCTGACCCTGGGATGGAAGGCATGTTGATTGGCCAGGGGAAGGTCGACGAGACTGCGGTTGGTCAGAAACTGGATGAGCCAGACGAGTATGATGGAGACGAGCAGATAGTGGGTGGAGTCGATTTGGAGAAAGATCACCAAAATAACAAGCCTGAAAACACAGGTGTGTGTTTGATAAAGTCCATAGTGCACAATCTTTATAAAGTGCAGATTGACTAAGGGATAACTTGATATAAAGAAATAAAAGTGTGAATGTGTTAATTGTCCTGTTTGATAGATATGGCGGAGGAGCTGGCGGACTATAACGGGGATGATGAGAATGAAGGAGAGTTTGAAGCAGACAAACAAGCTGAACTTGCTCAAAACTAAGGTATACACAGAACAATGCATTGTCTCCCGCACTTTCTTTCACTTGTTTTATGCTCAAAGGGTTTTTATGGTAATGAAACTGACTTTGCATGTAGTCCTATCATATTTTACTTTTCGATACCTGTGAGTTTCTATAAATCACTTCTGAGTATCTTTGCTGCATTGAAAGTTGTACGTGTCATATTTTTTTATGACATGTTTGATTAAAAAAAACAACAAAAAAACAACATAAAGAGCATTGTCTAATGCAGTTTTTATTGTTGAACAAATTTTATCTTTTTGTGTTATTCATACAGTTTATTTCTCATACAGGGATGCAGCTGGAGAAGGATCCTGGACAGGACATCCGGAAGCAAGACCTGTTTTACACCTAAGCACAATTGCACCGTACAGGTTAACGCATCCCTTCAAACATAGGTGAACACAAAACAGACCCGGAGGGGAAGAATTACTACACGAAACACTTTTCATGAGGATTTACTCCCTGGTCTTTTCATTTGTCATATTAATTCCATCTCAGTCACTTGATTTTATTACATTTTGTTAAATATTTCTTCCCTCGGAATCATCTTCTCTTATTGTAGTACATATCCAAATCACAATTGAGTGCAATATGCAAATGTCAGCCCACACACCTTTTTCCATTAGCATTCATTTCACTGTACAAAAAATCCTTTTTACAAAGTGGTCTGTGCTGACATTCATTGCTGTCTATCTTGATGACATGAAAATACTTTGTACCAAGTATTTTCATGTCAGGTGCTTTGTAGCACATCCTCAAGATTTGACAGCATTTCGCTTGAAAAATTCAACATACCTGGTAATCAGTGATAATAGGCGTATATTTGCCTGTCATGTCCACTCTGTAGTGACTGTACCTGGATGATAGTGTGCAGACCCCAGTAGGGTTACAAGGTGTCGAATACTGAAGCACGTGTAAATGATCTGAGTGATCCCAGTGACCCACTGACTCCTTCAACAGAGGGCAGGTCTCCTCACTCCGAGGTTCAACAGCATCTTAATGCCTTAAGATACTTTGGTACAGTTTCCAATCGCAAGGATGCTAAATTAGGGAACATTTCATGCAACAAAATGTCCACAATAGCAGATGTTCTTCTTGAACTGTTGTTATTTTGATGTTACCCCATTCAAATGGAAAAAGAAACACAGCAGCTCTTTTGATTCCTCTGCAGCCAAAGATGCTAGTGTGCCACGTAACATCTTATGGAATATAAACTGCTGTAACTTTTTTCAGGTTTTATGATTGCTGTAAATTGACATGTATGATTAATCTCTTCTAAGGCATCACTTTAATTTGGTAGCATTATTCTCAGCTGTACTTCAAATCAAATGTCCTAAGGTTAAATATGTGCTGTTTTCCACATGTAAGATCAGTGACACAGGACAACAGGATTATGTTATAATGAAAGGAATACTCTGGAACATCTGGATATTTGTAAATGAACAAGTTTATTTTTATTATGATGCATGCCTTATTGATTCCGTGTGCACCAGTTTCCTCTACAGCCGTGTACTTCTGACTGTGGACCGGCTCAGATATTTGTGACGTTACTTTGTGGATACTGTCTCTAATCTGCTGAATCGGGTGAACTTTGTACACTTTGTTGAGAATGTGGAAAGAGTTTTCTATGAATTGCTGTAATATTATTATGAAGGACATTTCCTGGAAGTAGGACCACTGTGTTGTCCGTTAAGGCTCCTGGAATCCAGTAGATGTGAATTGGTCAGTAGGTCTATTAAAATGTATTTATCTGTCCATCTTGGAACTGAACTAGACTGGAAATTGTGTGGACGAGCACAAACCTGAACTAATTATAGGCATCGGGAGTAACAAAAAAGTTACATTTGTGGCGGGTTATTTTGTTGCCTTGTGTTTTATACAGATGTCCGATGACTTGTTGTATTTTTCAGCTATTCAGCTTCATGTAGAAGTGTTGAATGTGACTACAGACCCACAGTTACTCATTACACTGTGGTTGTATTTGCCATAATTTCCATAATGCTTTGACTTATCCAACAGAGAATAACTCACTAAAGCGGTATCTTCATAGAGTGCTGGTATTTGCCTAACTGAAATCTTTAAACACGTGCATGGTTGGTGGAATACAATGGTGTGCAACACAGTTCAGCTATTTTGCACATGGATGTTGCAAGGTCAAGTGTGCAGGAGAGAATTGAATTTTGCGACAAGGATAAAGTCCAAGACAATGGTTTGGTCCTTCCTGATGTAAACCATAAAAAACTTGCATTATCAATTTAAAATTTTGTTAACTTATTTTTAATTTATGTTATTGTTATTGGTTTTTTAATCTGGGCCTTGTTATCATGTCATAACCATGTAAATACAGAAAAGCGAAGCTGATTTAACATTAATGGTGCAACTAAGATCAGTGATAACTATTTGACCATTACAAAATGGGAAACCCCTTTGCCAGTAGGTAAGACCATCTCCCACTGCAACATCTGCCCAGACTGCTAGAAGGCAGTCAGACCTGTTCACCGTCAGCACCTGTAAAGACCATAATCCCTTTTGTTTGCCTTTTATCTCCATTTTGGATGATGTTGCAGGGGAGGCTCCTGGGATATTTTTTATGATGTCATGTTGTTTCCACAGTTGCTGTTCTTCATTGTCTGGCCAATGTGGCAAAGCTTAGACAACTATTGCTTTGTTTTGTCTGAAACATTTCCCAGCCCAACTGTAAATGCTGAACTACAAGTCGATCTACCTGGAGAGAAAATGTATGATTTTTTATTATTATTTAATAAATTTGATCAATGGGTTTGGTTGATTTGTTGATTTTTTTTGTTTTTTTTGTTATTTCATTCTGTACTGCAGAGAAAATTTGTGAAATCTCTAAATAACCATAGCATTTATTGAATAGAGAATAAAATAGTTTTTACTACCACCTTCAAGACTTTTTTTTAACTTGTTTGTGATGAGAACATTTTAATCTTTATCTTCTGAGGAGGAACTGCAAGATTATTGCAATTGAAGAACAAGAGAACACATTTAACACATTAGACTATTAAGCTCTACTTCAACAGCAAAAAAAAAAGACAATGTACAGTGAAATGACAAGGGATATCTAAGTTTTTAATTTGCATAGATAACAAATACTTTCCACTCTTTCCGCTTGTGACAGTTGAAGATGACACTCAGTTGTTTTACATTTGTGACAGATTTCTGAAGAGAGCAAAGAAAATTAAAAACTGAGTTACAATTCACTACTCAAACACATTCAAGGCATTCGACAACATGTTTTACAGCTATTAATTACACTTTGCATAGATAGATAGATAGATAGATAGATAAGCTTTATTTCGGTGTCACTCCACAACACACAATAGAAATCCAGAGACAATATAAAAATACAGTATTGATTACAAAATGACCCGTTCCCCCTTGACAAAATTAAAAGTGTTGGGGACCACTCAAAAAGAGAGTTGTGAGACACCAACTACTAAAAACATGAATAGAAACGCACATTATGGTATATATGGCATATGTATACACAAATATGACTTGAGACAATACTGAAAGTGTGAAATATAGAAGTGTGATATCTCCACATCTGATGAATTGGTAGGAAAGGGGCTAATTTTCGTAATGTAACGCTCCTAACACAATACAAAAGAAAAAGTGCAAGATATATTTTTTTTTACAGCTTTACCTATTGTGAAAAGTTTGCAGAGACCTTTAACAAAATGTTGTTGAACATACATTTTTTATGTCAAAGCATTCAATAGCATAAGATTATAAATCGATATTTACCAACATGTTTTATTGATGATTTACTTACATTTGAAATGAACATTAATCATGTTTGTCGATGTCCTACAACTGAAATAATGTGGTACTGAGGCTTCAGCTACACTCTATAAATGAGAGTTAAACAAAGTGTTGAGTTTGAAGGAGGTGAGCGAATGCGTAGTAAACAGAGGTTTAAATAGGGTCCAAGTGTAAAAACTTAACAGATACCATTTTAAATGACAGCATATCCACAAAAACTTGTTTCGACAGACAGTGCAACAAAGGTGCACTGACCAGCCCCTCCTACTTTAAGGCTCATATCTGATGTTCATGTGCATAATTATCTTTTTTTCTATACACTCTACTCTTTGTCCCACCCCAACACTTCATTCTGTTGCCTTACTAGGAATATGAAGTGAGGTAAGGACAGAGCTGGGCGGGGCGTACTCATGGTCATCTAACACAACTTTCTAACACATAATTGTTGCCAACCAAAGTGGAGAAAAGATTAATCTGATACTCACTATATAAGGCTGGAAAAATTGCCGAAGGGCCACATGATGTGGTCCACATCCCAAGCAAGCATGGTGAAAGTTGCCTTTGTCCTTGTGTTGGTTCTAGCAGGTGAGTTCTCTTTTCTCTCTTCTTGAAGTTATTTTCTTGTGCATATACCACACTTAACAAGCAAAATGTGGAGTAGTATAATAGGGTTAAGTACAACAACTTTTAATATTTTGGACCCATCCAGGCTGAGGTGTGCCGCTGTTTCACATGATGTCTGTTCTGCTTCTATACATCAGATGCTGCATTCGGGACCATTGAGAAGAGGATTGTTGGGAGTAAGGCCTGTGACAAGGACAGACAGTACCATGTGCAGATAGAGTCTGTACAGGGGGGGAAGTTCTGCGGAGGCTCTCTGCTGAACACCCGCTGGGTCATCACTGCTTCCCACTGTGCAGACCAGTAAGACACTGTCATTTTGCCATGTGACACAGCTTTCATGTGTTTACAGAAAGTCAACGCAAAGACTTTCTTAACTGCTGCCATAGTAAAGTTTCAAATCTCAGAACCACTGTATGGAGAGGAATGCATACTATTTGCATGATTTTTTGACTTCAATCTCATGACAAAAAGTTTTCCCCTCCTTTGTTTCTGCAGGCTTGTGAAACTGAAGCTTGGCGTGAATAATGACGTGTCAGCTTTGAAAAAAGCATGGTCTTGGATAAAAGGATCGTCCAAAAAGTATGAGCAAACCATTTCAACTGACCGTCAGTTTACCTACAAAGAGGAGGAGAACAAACATGACATCATGCTTATAAAGCTGATTACGGACATGCCTGCTAGCCTTCCCACCATCCAACTTCCTCCTGTTGATTGTACACCACCGGAGAAGGGACAGCAGGTTGAGATTGGAGGCTGGGGTGCCAAGAAAGCTGATGTGGAAAGTGAGCAAAATCTGGCAACTTGATTCAGTTCTATAATAGCTGATGTGTGTATGTGTATGTGTGTATACAGTATATTCAATATAGATATTCAATGAAACTGACATTTCTGTTTTGATTTAAATCATCAGACCCCAAAAAACCAAAGCATTTGAGATGTGCCAGCACAGACATCAGCGAATGTGGTGAAAATGACAAACCTGGGTCTAACTACTTCAGTGATGAATCTACCACCATGTGTGCCTTCAAATCTGGCGTGGAGGCCTGTTTTGTAAGCAACACATTTTTTTAAATGTATTTCTGAAATTTTCTGGCTGACCTTTTCTTATAATGACTAGTGAATGACTACAACTCATCTCTCTCTCTCTCTCTCTCTTGCAGGGTGATGCAGGTTCAGCTGTGGAGTATAATAATGTCTTACATGGGATTATTGTTAGCAACCCTGTGGATAAGTGTGCAAACCCTATTGTGATGCTCAATATCTGTCACTACAGGAAGTGGATTGATGAAACCATGCGGAACAATCCATGAATAAACCTCATACATTAACACCCTTTAGAAACTGATTTCACCTGTCAAATTTGGTGCAATTTGGTATTTTATCTTGTGTATGGAGGCAAAGACATATATTCGAAGTGCTGTACTTGTTCCCTCTGTTAAATCAAATTTGCATAAATTACAACTGGTCTCCCAGAGTCTGTGTGTTGGCTGTTGAAAGTTTATTTGAATGTCAAATGTGTGGTATGCATGCACTGCGTTCAACTTCATACATCACTGTCTCTTTATAAGGTGCCTTGGTCTAACGATATGTAACAATATGGCGTTCACAACATACAATACCAATTCAGAATCATAAAGCAAATGAAAACAGACAGAGAAAGACATATCTAGCTGACAAAGTCCAATGGAATTGCTCTAAATCCTGCACATCATTTTTAAAAGACCTAATCCAGATCAGCTCATCTCTCTGCAGACCTTCCTAATATAAAAGTGTAAACCTCAGGGACAGCCGGTGAAAGGGTGCCATTAGAGTACAAACAATGATTACAGGTTTTAAGTGCGATACAGCCCCAGACAGACCAAGGATGGACTTATAAATAGATGCCATTAAGTGAGTCTGTGAATTAAGGGTCAAAGAAGGCCACTCAACTCTGACATACTGGGTGAGTGGGATCTTTACAGCCTGTGCCAGTTGTACACCGAGTTGAGCAAATGCAAGCACTGCACAGAGGTGTGCACATAAACCAGGTCACCGAAGGAAGGAACTCAACCTCAACATTTATTTTACTAGTTTAAGAAGAAAAACTCTCAACTCTTAACCAAAATACCTAAATATCTGTATTGAGACTAATTTCATCTGACTGCTTTGCATTATATAGTCAAGGAGAGAATCACTGCATTAATTAGGCACACACAAGGATCACTAACATTAGTTGTGAAGTAACCACCAGTCTCAAGAGTACCTATTTATGGTGGCTATAATTAAAATTAATCGATTAAAGATAATTGTTCTGCGCAGACCTATCTGAAAATAAGTGTAAGATTCAATGGGTTAAAGAGGTCTTTAAAATCAAAACCCAAAGTAGATCACCTGTCAAGATGATATCGCTGTACGGCAGCTGTCACATGATCTAGCCATATCTTCATTTCAGTGTCAGCTGGGCCAGAGCTGCGGGGCGTACTACTGTAGGGCGACTCCTATAGGTAAAATGTATCATGTTGTCGAAGTCATAAAACACAATACAGCTTTTCAGGGCAGAGAGCCACAGAGAACCAGCTCAGTGCATATGTATGTCTAACTCAAGTGTGTCATGTCTGCTTTCAGTTGTATATTCTTTCTGTTTCTGTATGTACAGTCAAGTGAAAACAAATCTCCCTTCTGGGACAAATAAAGTCCAAGTCTATAATCGATGATCCTTTCCACATTGTTCCACATTGTAAACTAGTGCTGTCCAAGGGTACAGGATTAAAAAATAATAATAATTCAGATACACACATGAATACATAGAAAGGTTTCAAATGGTTTAATGATATGCACACACTTTCATTACAGCAATCTTTTCAAGCCTTAACAAGACAGTTCTGGAGGTGGCTTATAAAAAATGTCATTGGCTAGTTTCTTTTTTTGCACAAAAAGCACCTCAACTTGTGTCTGACCTGCACACACACAGACATGCACACACACACACACACACACACACACACACAAGATTTTCACAGATGCAGATGTGGATATTGTCGCTCATTTAGGTCCAGTTGTGACTCATTCAGGTGAAAAAAAGAGTGGGTTGAAACAAACACTCCTTTACACAGCTTTACAGTTAGGTGTATAAACACACTCACTCACACACACAATTGTTCTGACATGGATTGGATCGGGGCCATTGCACACTTGTTCATGTACGGCTGATGCACAGAGACTCATCCTGAGATACAGAGCACAGTCAGATAATCTTGACCACAGGGAAATACTTGTGAGCGGAGAAGTCAAACTCTGGTAGCACCTAGAGGACGCAGACATAGTATGTAATGAACTGTTACAAACACTACATAAAGGTCAGTCAATCACAGCGCCTGGTTATACACACATTACATCACTTTAAATAAACCAATCATTTCACAATTGTGTCTTTTCCCTTTGTGTGGCTGCTAAACACAACTTTTGTATGTTAACCACAGAAGTAAATCATTTAAATTTGAGAATGTGTATATTGTTACCTTGGTCTCCTTCTTGTGTCCTCCAGCCAGGAGCTTCATAACCACAATGTTGGGTTTGGCTACCTTCAGTATACGGTTCACCTGTTGGCAGTTTTTGATATCTGGTTACTGACAATGGAAAAGGTAAAAAAAACTAACATGCAAAGAAACTATATCTTAGGTTGGTGCCATGCAGCAGAAGAATATTGTGACCCCATAAAAGGAAAGTCATAGACCTTATACTTTGTTTGTTTGGTAATTATTCAAGAAGTACCACAGGTCTTGGGGAGAAAAACTCTATTCAGAAATAGATTTTGATGACAACTAAATTGCATTTATTTAACAGAAGTTTAATGTCCTGACCTCTGGATCTGGGCTGGGCACATTTTCTAGGATGAGCTTGGCCTGCTGGAAGTGTTTGCTGGCTGCCAGGTAGAGGTCAGCAGAGCCTGGGGGAGGATTGTACTTCTTCAGATCAGACATCTCCTGCAGGAGGAAAGAGCAAAGTCAGGGGGAGCATAGAAAAGCAACGACAACAAGAACGAAAGGGATAAAAAAAAAGAAGGATAAGGGAGGATATGAATTACTCCCCCAAACAGTACCTTGAACTGGATGTAGTGCACAGGTGGAGGGGTGACCACACTGTTGAAGGGGGCAAAGCGATGCTCATAGCGAACCTGCTCGCTGTCCAGCTCAAACTGAGGCTTACGCACCTTTCCATCCATATCCAGAGCTACCATGGTCTGAAGAGAGAGAGAGAGAGAGAGACAGAAAGGGGTAAATTATACATCAGTGTGCAAGAAATGGGTGGGGAATGGTTGTGAATTTATGCCTTACCTTGTACATGCCAGCACACATGTTCTGGTAGGCTTGACTCATGGTAATCTCCTTACTGAGGGGACGAACTGAAAAGTAATTCCAGATATAATACCGTTATCTTAAAGATTCCGCACTGACATAAAATGAGAGTATTTCTTTACACATTTGAGCTGTGTATCACACACACAAAGAATCAACTGCAGATAAGGATGATGCAACAAAGCGTACCTTTTTTCTTCTTCTTGGTCTTTTTGCTGCTGCGTCCTTTCAGCTGCTCCTCCAGAATCCGCTCCTCTGCCATCTGAGAGGAGTCTGCTCTGCTCAGAGTGGACATCAGCCACGCGTAAAGGAACTCTGATAGGTACCTGCAGATAGAAAACAGGCAGATATTCACTCACAGATAAACCACAGGTCTGTCAGTATCTGCGCACGATACCGACATAATGTGCCTCGACCGAAGCAGCAGCAAACATGCAGGTGTGTGCTTACCAGTAGATGTAGTAGTACTCGTGCATGCTGTACAGCTCCAGTTCAAAGCCACTCAGCAGGTACTGGATCATGATCCTCAGGTTGTGGTAGAGGATCCAGGTGCCGAGACAGGCTAGGTGCTGTCGCTGGGGCTCAAGTTTCATTAGCAGGCTATGCAGCGCCGCATCGACTTTCTCTGCCTGCAGAGCACAAAAGAGGACTTCAGTATTTAATATTCTAATACCCTAATACCGGTAATTATCAATTTGTGTGGTAGTGGTATTGTATTTAAACGCTGGAAGGAAAAGAAAGGAGATAAACCACAAAAGAAGCAGCCCCAGTTCACCTCATCCTGCAGCGTGGCAAACTCCTCAAGAATGTGTCCCAGCTTGTCTCTCTGCCGAGCTCGGTTGTGCCCGTGAATCTGGATCAGACTGCAGAATGGCTAAAGGGAAAGAGAAAATATGTGTGAGGAGATTATATGTGTGTGAGAGTGAGAGTATATGTGTGTGTATGGAGAATATATGTGTGTGAGAATGCCAGAATGAATTATGTCTTGTACGGCCCCTCATAGGAAAATGTTAAAAAAAAAACACACGCACGCACGCAGTTACATTCAACATCCAAAGTACCAAAAAATCCTATTAAAGTAAACTCTAAACTTCTTGTCCTTTCATTTCAGTTGATATCACGTCTCTCATCGAGCTCTTTTTATTAAAGCGATATTAGATCCCCCCTCCACACCATCTGTTTTATTGGGGGGGAAATGCTCCATTAAGCTCACTGGGTAACTGAGGTATTAAAATATATCAAACTGCATCAGATGCACAGACTGGTTTGAGCAGTAACGGTGGCGGTGGTGACATACCCTGGAGCAGTGTGTAACAAAAGAATCAATATAGTCCTTGGCCTGGTGGTTATTAAACAGACAACACCTGGAGAGAGACAGGTACAGACACGTATGCAAACACATCATCATCATCATCATCATCATCATCAAACTCAAGATAAAGAACAAAAACAAAACAATGACCCAAATTAACCTATGATGAAACCTACTTGTAGGAGAGGACAGGTGGGCTGACAAAGTATCTCAGAGCATCTTTAATCATGTCCTGCATCAGGTGTGTGCCAAACACCTTCTTATTATCTATCAGGAACGTTGTCTGGATTTAGAAAAAAAAAAAAAATCAGTTCAGTATTCATTTTTGCGACAACAACATGTAACAAATGCCAAGGGGTTTCTCTAAAGACACCAATAGTGATTTCTACTACACACAGACAGGAACGACTCACTTGAAGTAGAGATCTGGAGAGCACACAGGGAGACTGCTCACTGAATTCACAGAAGAAGTCCTGGTAAAGCCAGAGACACAATATTTAAGTCAACAACAGTTTCCATCTTTAATATTTACATGTTCTAGTGTAGGTCAGGAGATTTGGAGACTTTTTTTTTTGTATGTGCATGTCTGTTGTTTTTTAACCATCTGTACTTACCAGTATGCCATGTAGGTTGGTGGTGTTGATTACGTCACAGACAGTCTTGATACGTTCAATAAGTTTGCTGAAGTAGGCCACCATGTCCTCCCTCTTAATGATCTTAGCATAGCGAGGGAAGGTAGGTGGCAGAAGTCTCTGGTTGACCAGGGGCTCAAACCCCATCATGATAGGGTGGTCTGGGGACATGCAGAGAAAAAAAGCCCACAAAGGTTAACACAGGTCACATTATGTAGTTTGAATGTTCCCTATGAGTCTCCGATTGTAGAGCGACATAAAAATTAACTGAAGTTTTTACACAGACTTAGTTGTGCGTCTCTGTGTCACAATATTTCTTAAAGTAGAGGAGGTACACTGGAGTGGACACTGGATGTAACTGTCTGGGTGTTGCCACCACAACCTCTTCACTGGATGGCTGGAGAGCAAGAATGCGTATAATGGGTAAGCGATTTTGTGTGTGTGAGATACTGTTCCAGTTAAATATGTGTGTGTGTGCGCGTGCATGTGTGTGTAATACTTTAGAGTTGTTGGTTTGTAAACTCATGCCAGGACAAATTATGGACTTGATTGGATGGCTGAAAAGTGTGTATGTCTCAATGTGTATGTGCGTGTTAAGTGTGTGTGTTACCTCCTTTAGTGGTGTCATTCTGGGACTGGATGCCGTGCTGAATACTGGAATGAATGGCTGATAAGAGGTCAGCTGCCTGAGCCACAAGTTTCTGGGCCTCGCTGACTGAGCTGGTCTGCAACAAAACACACATGAAACCAAATGTAAATAAAATCACAGACTCGATATATATGTATAAATATACACACATGTGTAATTCACATGTTTTTAAAAAAGTGTCTGTCATTAACTTTGTCACAGGCTTGTTTTTGTGTATTACCTCCTTTTTGGTAAAAGCAATCAGTGCAGTAAGTAGAAGCCGTGTGAACTTGATTCTATTGAAAAGTGCCAAGTACTGCTGATGCTGAAAAAAAGCAAAACAAAACATAGAGCAAAATTAAACAGGCACATGTATACATACAAAGCTATTAATACAGACACAAGAATTTACAAAGGCTGTTTTTTCCCCCTAACCACCCAGAATACGTCTATTTTTGGCTCTGATATTTTTCTTCCTTTAATTATGTTACTATTATGGACCGGCTGGAAATTCCAGTCTCTAAAGGTCATCTCAGGCCCACAGTCAGATATACAGGAGATGGGAACAATTTTTAATAAGCAAAATATTGAGAGGGTACATGTTTCAGTGTATGACTTAAATGTTAGGATACTACTGTAAATACTGCTCCAAAAATGTACCTTCATCCGCAACAACAAACAAAAAACTACGCAACTTACCTCGAGCTCCACCTCTGGATCTCGCTGCTCACCCTGTCGACTACGCGTGCTCTGAGGGAGTGAAGGGTTTTAATTAGGAAACTGTGTAATATTCTGAATTATTAGCAGTTGCACTGGCAGTAAATCATTGAAACGGCAAATCATGAACACATACCTTAACTTTCCTCTGTAACTCATCCTCCACATCTTTTAGCATACCTGATGGGATAAACACATGACAGAGTTAACGTCAGGTACTGTATCTCTGGTCTGTTGAAAGAACTGGATGAATCTGGCACGGCTTCAGTTGTCCACAGCATGTGTGAAGCTGCAGCCCTTATCATAATACAGTACGTGTACCTGTCACCCGCAGGTCTGTGACATTATTGGCCATTTTGAAACCATACGTCATGGCCTGGAAGTCCTCCTACAGAAAGGCACGAGGTCAATCATCAATAGCCCGTTGCAGTTTTATCTCATTATAAATAAATGTTAAGCTCAAACATTGTCACACACATTTGTAAATATAAAGCCTTCTCACATATGCACATGCACTGACGAAGACGACTGCAGACATCTGCTTACCTCCTCAAAAACAGCAGCCTTGTTGACTTTCTCTCGGGCGATGTCACACACCTTCAGGATGCCTAAGGCGAAAGCTTTGAGCGCTGGTTCCTCAATCAGGTCGGGGTTATGAACATACAAACAGGTGAACACTGTCTGCGCCAGGGAGTGGCCCTCTAGCCATGTGATCTAGGTAAACACACATGGTAGACACAAAAACACGCTCCAGAGTGGATTTCACAAAGATGGATGTAGTGAAAAGGGTCTCAGTGATTCAATGCTTATACTGCCCTGCTGTTCCACTACATTACAATATGTTATAGCAAAAGGTCTGAAAAGAGGGTTTCATTGTTCAAGAGAATGAAACTCACCAAACAACAGAAACATGTGTCTATGATGCCAATGAGTTCAGGAAGACTAAGGTCTTTAACCTTGATAGCACCTTCCTGAAATGAAGATAAGAGCATTATACAACTGCAGGGTTGGATTTAGTGTTATGATTATAAAAACAAGTACAAATGGAGTGGTACTGCACCTTGATGGCTTGTTCAAAGTTGAGTACTTTCCTGTTGACCTGATTTCCAATCATTCCTGCATCCATCTTAGGATCCATCATCTCTATGGCTGACATGGCCTCGAACAGGCCAAACCTGCCAACAGAGAGCCACAGCAGAGAGTTCAGTGTACTGTACAGTGTATTATCAACAGTATATATTGTCATGTTCAAACAAGTTGATTTCAAAAAGTTTTTTTTCTGTTTTTCACTGAAATTACGTTGATCACTGGGTTTTCAGACAAGAAACATTTTCTCTACTGAAATCAACACTAATAGTACATTTTTAAGAGAGTAAACAAACTGACCCACTTAACCTAAGGGTAAGTGGTAGAAAATACATTTTCGTAATTTGAGCTAACTGGCCCTTTAAAAAGTGTTTTTCTTACTCACAGTTTGTCATGAAGCAACTCCCCAAGGTTCAGCTCTGCATAAATAAAACAGGATGAGGAGCATGTCAGTCACTTAAACAACTGCAGACATATCACACACACACACACACACACACACACACACACACACACACACACACACACACACACACACACACACACACACACACACACACACACACACACACACACACACACACACACACACACACACACACACACACACACACACACACTCTCACCTTTGCAAGCACCCTTGAATTCTTGCGTAATATCAACCCAGTTGGCATTGTTCTTCATTTTTTCTGGGATGCCCAGCCCCCAGCCAGCATCATCATCCTCAACCGCTGACTTCATCACCATGGTGACCACTGAGGACACACAGAAGCAGGACAAGGTGTTCAGAATATATCAAAGCGTTAGCTGATTTTCCACAACAGCATGCCTCATTATAACAGGAACTGTCTTTAAATAATTCCTCCCATGTCTATGAACCATGAACTGGAAAATACACACACAATCATTTACTACATCCCTTCACTGGACATAACCCCCGGCAACTTGGCACACACTTTAGTGACTCATCAAGCTTTACACATGTGGTGTAGTGGCTTAAACAGCTCACATGTTCAGGCTCCATCTCTGTAGTGCATGTGCACTAACCAGCCATCACTGCCTTGACACTTCAGTGTAGCCAAATGTAGAAATAAGGGCAGGCTCAAAATGTAACTTGTTGTTTCCCGGCAGCACTACAGCCTTAACTCCAACAGGCAGAAATGGTTATTAATACCTGACCCGCACTCCTGGAAAGCTGAACAGGCAATATATTATGACCAAGTATTACAGCAGAGGATTAACATCTTGCTCTGTCAAATGACTTCGCCTAAAAAGGTGTCAATTGCATGTGTGAGTGCTCTGGAAAGTCTCTGCCTCTTGAATCAAGAACATGTCAGTACTATGAAAAGCCCTTCCTCCTCTGTATGACTGGTTTACGCATCCTTACCTGATTTGTACCTGTTCATTCACATCATTTTGTTATAGAACATGTACATCATAAGAATAATGTACAGTTAATTGACATTTCACCAACTGAGCCACGAGACAACACATTAAAATCAATTCGACCTGATCTGCCGGTTAAACAACCACAGATTTAAGAAGATACTGATGTTTTTCCCTCAGACCTGGTATTCGGAAAGCATTTCAATGACAGAGAAGCATTTTAGTTACATGCACCTCACATACACAACGATACAAGGCCGTTTTCGCATTGTCCATTTACAACATTAATGTAATCAGTTAACTTTAATTTGTACTGTTTAGAAAAACATACATTAACGACGTAAGTTACAAAAACAGCTAGCTATCTTCTAACACCGTGTGCTAACAGGCTAATGTTGCCCACAGGGGATGTTTCCTGTGAATAAAGCTCGAAAATCGCGAGTTTAATACATTATTGGATTTTACCAGGCACACACAAAACGATTACTGTAATCGAAAAAGAAATATTTTCATTGTGAATTAGCACGTACCTTAGTATTTAGTGTTAACCATGTAGCTAATAAAGACCTGCTTCGGAGACTGTAAAGATTGACGCACACATTCGACGTCAGAATCCACTGTCAACACGGGAAATGTAGTCCCTCACTGTCATGAGATGACTCAAGCCTCCTAACAACAGCTTATAGCTTAAAATCGGGTGAGTGTAACCGTGAAACAACACTAAAGTAATCCTTTTGGTAAGGCTTGAGGTGCACTTGGCTCATTCGGGAGCTTTCTACCCGGGTGTTGACTTCGCTCAGAGCCACACAGAGACATATTCTCGCGTTGTTCAAAGACGGTGGTGTCTGAGTGTGACAGTTGGGGCTGGTCTCATCATCATCACATCACAACATCAACAGGGCGTTTCAGGCAACGCTCACACACACATACACATACACACACACACACTGACACACACAGTAGCACTGGAATTGGTCCACCCTGAATGGGACAGCAGTTCCTTTCCATACAGGTACGTAAAATCCTCTTTTTTGTTAATATTGTACACACGCGTTGCTGCAGCTAACATCGTCCGCTTGCTCTTTATTTAGCATTGCTGTGTGCTCTTTATTTAGCATTGCTGTGTGCTCTTTATTTAGCATTGCTGTTAGCATACACCACAGCTAGCCTGCTGCAGCAGACAGGCGGCCGTTAAATGACTGACTAGTCTAGCAGGTGCAGCGGACACCAGCAGTAATTTAGCATCTTGAAAAAAACAGCCGTACCTTGTGGTTTATCTTTGCAAATAAACGTCCACTAACCCGTTATTTCTTAGCGGGCTGCTGCAATGACAGAGCTTATCAAGTTTTTTTTTAAATTGATACAAGGAGGAGGATAACGTTACTGGGTTGTGGTGGGAGTGGGCAGTCATGTAGGGTTGTTGTTGTGGCCTGGTTGCCATCTGTCCTGTGTAAGCTGCCTGGCCTCCTCCATAACATGTCAGTTTTATGATCGCCTTGGCTGTTTATTGTCTGACCCCCTCCAGCTACATCTGTGCTCCCCCTCGGCTCAAATGTACCAGTACAGGGCGGGACCTTAGATCCAAGGGCTACCTGGTTGTACCTGTTCAGCAAAGGGAGGGCTGTTGCAATCTGACTCTGCAATGTTTGGGCTCACTGAGTTGTAATAGCTAGCCAGTTTAGCTTCAATCTTATTTTAACTCAAATGGATTTACCATAATTATTTTGTGTGTAACTGTATCTACTGTTTTTTCCCTCTTTACTTTTAATTGTGATTGTGCTAATGGTTAAATGTTTTTTTTTTATGTGTCATTGTGATTTTAATTGTGGTTGTATTTTGTTAAAACACAACCACAAATAAATCACAGTCTGGCACCACTGGTGTAAATTTTACAGCAGTTTATGACTCATCCACAAATGCTTCACTGTCTGACCTAATCCAAGGCTCTTGGGAGACCTGTGAAGTTGCAGCAGGCAGTTGCAGAAGTTTTCTCTTAAACTAGCTGAATGATACAGAGATTTTTTTTTTTTTTTTTTGGCAATACGTTTTGGCTCATTGTTGTTTATTATAATACAGCTGAGCTGAAACCGTGTAATGCTTCTTAACTTAATTGTTGGATTAATTTGTCTGCGGCTCTTTTGTCTCTCAACATCTGATATCTGCAGCATGTTGGGCAACTCCTTTGTTCTGTTTCAAATCAGTCTGGAGATTATGTGTATTTGATAGTGGTTCGGTTCTGGCACGGTCGATATGAAGCTGCAGGTTGCCCCAGCATTCACTGCTAGACATGTACACCCCAGACAGGTCACTAATGCATTTCAGGGCTCACACATATTGACAGACTACCGGTATACGTTTTCACAGCAATTGAAAGTTTAGATTTAGCATAATCTGTTTCTAACTTCAGTTTCCGTTTGCAGCACATGAAGTTTAAAAAGTGTGTTTATGTTTGTCATTGATTTCTTTCTTCTTTTTTTTGTCTTGCAGACGACATGAAATCTTGATTTGGTGAAAATGAACAAGCCCAAAATGGCCACAGAGAAAGGGTGAGTTGCTTTGTTATTTTAGAGCAAACAGATGCAATTTCATTATTCTTTCACAAACACACATACAGGCTGTGATACCTGCATGTGTTTCTGTGTGAACCCTGCTATGTCACAACCATCTGTTTACACTCTCTGCTTTCCAGTGTACCCTCCTTAATATGGTTCTGCCCCTTAACTGTTTTACCTTTTTGATCTATGTTTTCCCTGTCTTTCATTGTCTTTTCACACTATGTGTGTGTTTAAGAGAGACAGAAGCCTTGCTGGAACTAGTCATACATATTTGTCATTATTGAAAACAACTGATATATATAGTTAATGTCGAAACTGCATGGAAAAAGCTGTTCATCTGTGTTTCTTATGTAATGTGTGTATTTAGCCTGTACTTGTCCTTCAATATGTTTTCCGTTCTCTATTCTTGCATCAGTCCTTTCATCATTCTTTCCATTTTCCCCAGTTTTTTCTTCTTCTGTTTGTAGCAGTCTCTCTCTCTCTCTCTCATTCCCTCTGTCTCTGTCTTTATATGGACATATGAGAAACTCAGTTGCACTGGGTACAATCACAGAGTTTTGATTCTCTCTCCCATGTTTGCTGTTGCTGTACCAACAACTGACCTATAACCTCGTGTTTCCATTTGAGCGCCACTGGGCTAAGATCATAGGCGGAGGTTGGGTCAGTACTCCAGAAATAGTGAAGCAGGAGGAGACCTCTCCAACAGTCAGCTTTATAAAAATATATATTGAGGAGAGTTCTGTAAGTCAGACTCAAGCTATGTTTAAACATGGTTTGCCTCAGTTTTTAGCTCTGCATTACAGAACTGTCTATTTTTGTTGATTATTACGTATTTGACCCTCTGAATGAATTCATGATAGAATTTGCATATTGGGGTTGTTTTATGTTTGTTAAACAATGTCACCCAATGCTCGTTGCTTTCACACACTTAAGTGAAAAAACTGGTCTTTCCTTCTGTGTTAATTCTAGATAGAGGGAAATAATGTCAAATTCCTATGCCTCAGAACTAGTGACGACCAGTGCCAGAAACATTATTTTTTCATGTTGTCTGTCTGAACATATTTTCCGTTCTCATGGACAAGATGCCTCAGTAGTGCCTCGAGGGAATTTCTTTAAATTTGGCATTAATGTTCACTTGGACTCAAGCATGAACTGATTAGACTCTGGTGGGCAAAAGTCAAAGTTCAAGGACATGGCATCTCAAATTGGGACATATCAGGAATGTCCAGAGGGATGAAGGATGAAGAGATAAGAATTTAGTGGTGAAAGGTCAATGTCATTGTGACCTCACAACATCTCGTTTTCAGCCATAACTCGCAAATTCACCTATACGATGATGACGCAACTTGACTAAAAACTAGAACATTTTCTCCCAGTAATTTGTAGTTGTGTGTGTGTGTTAGACTTTAATCACAATGAAGAAAAAAAAGCCAAAAGTTTGATTGACAACACAGTCAATCATTCAAGTAACTCGTCTGACCTGCTTAGGGTGACGGTTCACCAACTTGGAAGAGACCTGCTTCACCACTGGTGGATGTCTGGCTTAGATCTGATCGTGTCATCCGATAACGAGTGTTGTTTGAGTTCTCAAGGTGGCAATTATTCTCAAGGTGGCAGTGATTGACAGGTGATGTCATGCCAGGTCGGGCCAAACCATCCCGGTATGAGGGAGAGACTCTGCTTTTTTCTTTAGGATAATGAAATTGAGTAGCCTAATTTAAGATTCAGTCTATGAAATATTTATGTAATAATTACTTTAATTATTATTATTTTTTAATCTCATGTACCACCTGGATAGCCCTCACGTACCCCCAGGGGTACACGTACCCCCATTTTAGACACAAGGCTGCACACGTAGTTTTTTTGTGGGTGGGACTTGACAGTGTAACACAATAATAACTTACATGGCATTTTTTCAATAAAAAGTTACATTTTGCTACATTTTGGCCAGATTGGTCTGTCTACCAATCTGTCCAAAACACCTGTCTGTCAACCTGCCCTCAGAGGTTGCCATGGTGATTTTTCCCGCTTGGTTTTTACTGAGCGAAATACAGTTGAAATGTGCCTCCCAAACTCTTGACTGTTATCACGTAAAGTTACCTGTGTGTGTTTGTCTGGTGGTGTTTTACAGAGACTTCATATAAATGTATGGGAGAATGGGGTCAGAAATATCAGTGAAATAGTAAACTGCAGAGATGTTGGAGGAGTGAGTCCCTAATTCATGAAATGGTTTCAGCCTGTGGCTCTGGCCTGAAGCTCAGAGGTTGCCACAGTAACTTGAAGTGTTACCATGACAAAAGAAAGACTCCAGGCAGAGGCAGGTAAAAATAAAAAAAGAGGGTATTTTTCTGCCAATGCAGTGGCCTCACACGTTGACTTATTGTGACAAAACAGTAGCTCCTATCAGACCAAGAAGCAGACCGTGAGTGGCGAAAGACCTTCTTGAACACAATATAGAAAAATATTGTGGTAACCTTTACAAGCTTCTGCTTTTCCTGTCTTTTCTCATCAGCTCCAAATTTTGTATTGGAGTTAGCTGCTTCATAGCTAAGGAGGTCAGTGCCTCGAAGCAGATCCCCGTGGCACTAATTATGAAGTGATGTTATTTTGTATCCAACTGGTCAAAGGTGAAATTCACTGTAACATCAAAATATCTCTAGCCATATTTCACGCCAACTGGTTAGTGGGATACAATCAGTGGTGGACAGTAACGGAGTAAATTTACTTGAGTACTGTACTTAAGTACATATCCAGAGGATTTGTACTTTACTTGAGTATTAGATTTCTTTGGTACTTATTACTCTTACTTGAATACATTTCCAAGACAAATATTTTTACTTTTACTCGAGTTAATTTCTAGGAAGGCTGAAAAGTACTCGTTACTTTCAGGTCTGCTCTTTTTTTTTCTAAAATACTATTGGACACAAGCTGTGTTTGTCAAAGTGCACAGTGCACGCTCTCCACTGGGATCTACGTAAAAGTGGAAATACGTCATCCCTCCCCATAAGGATACCCCCAAAGCAGCCACGCTCTCGACTGTGTTTGTCAACTCAAAACTATACCACGAGTCGTGAAAATGACAATTGATGTCATCTTATGATCCCATTCCTTTTATTTGTTTTTATAGGTGTTTCTGCAGGCTTTATATAACACTGTGGTTCTAAAAGCAAGCACATCAGTGCAGCTGGTTTCAAAGAGTTAATTCTCAGAAACAAGAGTTAAAAGGTCCTTAAATTAATTTAGAAAAAATTATAGTAATTCATTGATGTGAAAAATAAGAAATTTACTCTTACTCTTACTTTTACATAAAGTACTTTTAAAAGCAAGTACTTTTTTACTCTTACTCGAGTAACATGTCGACTGAGCTACTTTCACTTGTAACAGAGTAAATTTTGACCAGTAGTATTTGTACTCTTACTCAAGTACTGGGGTCGAGTACTCTGTCCATCTCTGGATACAATTGGTTTGGTAAGTTGTTTTACCATCCACTTACTGTACTTGTGAGTGCAGCATGATTCATTATATGTCATTTACAGCATGCAATGGCTGGACAGTCCGGCTGGGCCAAAATTCATGAATGTATTGTATATACCATCTCATTAAGGTAAAAATGTCTGTATGCTTGTGTTTTTAGTGTTCCCAGTAACTCCAGGGTCCTGATGCTCCTGGGCCAACTCGAGAGGATGAATGGAGAGGCCATGGTGAAGGATGTGGACACAGCACGACAGGTCACTGCAAAGATACTTCATCTCATACAGACGCAGGGTGAGAGAAAATACACACACTCGCACACATAATGCAACGTTTCAGGTTCTCGGGCCGAGTTGTTTAATTTGTTTAAAAATGGGAGTCCTCTGCACTTGCAGCGTAAATAAAGCTGTGATGGGGCATTAGTAGTTAAAGTGCGGATGGATGGATACAGTGTCTCTGGATGTGGTCTCTCTGTTTACGTTTTGAAAGGAGAGCAGGGAAGAAGATCTCACAGTGGAAGAGTGAGGCATTTGTGTTTCCCTGTCATGTAAACAGGCTGAAACATGAGTGTGCCTCTTCCACACTGAGCAGGGATGAATGGAAATCTCTGATGAAGCATCCTTGCTCTAGTGCTTCTAATAATTAGAGGAGTTAGCGTGTGGCAAACCGACAAAAAACGTGAACAGTTTTGATAAATCGTTTGATGTTTTACATTCTAAATTCAATACTGTATGTTGCACATTGAACAAAACTGACAGACTAATTGATAACTTGCTGGTTTCAATTAATCAAGATCCTATCTGTGGTTTTTCATCTCTGAATGCTAACCCACAAATTATTTTCTCTTTTAGTTCTTTTCCCTGGAGCTAGTAGTTTTCAGTCAGTGGCATTTTCAGTGTGGATCTTTTGACCGAAGAAAACTTGTAATCACTTGAGTCATGCCTCGGTGGAATCTGTGTGAATATGCAGCGTGTGTGAAGAATTCTGCTGAATCATTATATAGTATTTTGAGCCCGCAGGCGTATTTTGAACATGCTTTGAACTTCCTTCCACTCAATTTTTTTCAATTTGTTTCCCCTCTTACCATATTTGTTGCGTGCTTCTTTAAAGTCACTTGTAGTTAATCCATCATGACTTATGGGCGCAGTGGAAAGGCTTCTGTCTGTGACCATGTCGGTCATGATATATCAGCTGTTCCCCTCTAATCTACTGCTTGGCGGTGTGTCACACCCTGCCTGCCCCCAGCCTCAACTTAAAATGTGTCTGAGTGAGACGCTGGTTGGGGGGGAAGTGGGGGAGTTTGTGGCCCTGTCCGTTGTAACTATACACCCCACAGGACTTTGCTGTACTCTTGTCTCAAGTTCAGTTATTGGAGCTTAGTAGAAGTCGAGGAATACCATGAGAAAGAACAAGGATGATGGTCAGAACGGAAAGTCAGGACTTGTAAGTGAGGTAACCTGAAAGTCAATACAAAACAAAAAATAAAATTAATACACATGACCAGAGGGATTTTAGTTCAGTTCAGTGATTCAGTTTTGGAGGCAGCACTTCTCTTTTTTCTCTCTCATTTGCTGTCAGAAATCCAGCGTCTGTTGTCATTTGAGAGTTTTGGCAGCTCTCCCTTCCACCCAGTGCTGAGTCTGAGAGAGGAGGGGGTAAGAGAAAGAGGAGAGGACGCGTGAGGAGTATCTTATGCAGTTGGCAGTTCTCTATAGGAGCAGTCGGTGGTTTAGTTTTCTTGTAGCGTACAAGGGGGGGGGGGGGGTTCACATTTTCCTCTCACAGTCAGAGAGTAGTAAGATCCATCAGTTCAACAGGTTATAGCTATTGTTAGAGGGATAGAGAAATATGAGTAAAGTTTTAAAGGGGATTTGTCTATTGGCTGTTATACAAGATCAAACTCTTGAGTGTTAGATTCACTGAAGACATGGACTGAACTTGAAGAAATCCAAATGAGGTGGACCAGGAAATTTGGACAATAGAACTTTTTTTTTTTTTTTTTACCCAAAGCTTTGATGAAGTTTGTTGGAACTTGTCTTCAAATGGAGTACCGATACAGCAGGACGTACCGTGAGCCTGTGGTCTCTCCAGACTCACCAGGTATGGTCTAAATCATGACAATAAACTAGAACAATATCAGGCATTTAATTTGGCAGTTGGCAGTTCAAGGAACATTTGTGTTACAAATATTTTAAAGGTTTTCCTTGGTTGGGTCAGCTGAGGACGGAAAGAGAGAATTGAGCAACCATGCAACCTCAGGAGTTCATGAGCAGTGCCAACCCAGCAGTCAATCTCAGCTGATTAATAACTGAAATCAATAAAAGAAATATACAGTAAGCTATATACAATATTAAAGGGCAACAGGTTTACAGGTCCTTGCGCAGGTCACAGTTAGCTCTGCTTTATGTTGGACATAAATCTTTCTCTTGACAACTCACAATTTTTAGAGCAGTTGAATTTAAATTTTTATTTATTATTAATATTTTTTTCTTCAGTGATCGTCTATATATAATAACCCATCACGCTTTTGTTTTTGAAGATTGGTGTTGAAATGCCATTTTGTTTTGAAGAGCTTTAAAAAGTCTGGCATGACAGAAATGTTTTAAGAGGTCACTGCTCTGCAAGGTCCTGAAGTGTGTGCTTGTGTGCTCAGATACAGTATGCACATTGTTGTGCAAGTGTGGAAAATGAGTTTGTGGAAAAAAATGTGTGTGCACACACATAGCAGTTGTGTTAACTTTCACATGCATTTTAGTAACGGGATCATGAATCACAAAAGCTGCACGCTTGACACTTTCCACCTCCCCCGCTGTTAAGATGCCTTCCTAAACTGGGACGGTGTTCAGTGCCAAACACGGACCACTTGTCACTAAGTCATCACCAAGTGATAAAATAATTTAGTTGTGGTACCAGTGATATAAACTGATCTCATATCTGACATAATCTGCTGTCATATAAAAAATCTGACAACATTATTAATATCAGTGTCTTGTAGTATTTCATATATTTATTTATTTTTTTCGAAATGTCACATTTATCTATGATCCTCCACAATCTTCTACGATCTTTTCTCTCCTAATATAATTTCTCTCCTCCTACTCACGTGTTTGTGATCGGAAGGTTTGCATTTGTCTCAGGACATGACAGAACAGGACCGCTCACTGCGGCCTTTTCAAAGAGGTCAGGAATTTGACAGCTCCTAAATTACAGGGCAAACATAAGAGGTTGGGAGGTGAAGAAAGGAGGAAGAAAATAGAGGCCGAGTAACAGTTGTAAGAGGACCTCTTGACTTATTTCACGTATTGTGCAGTAAACCTCACGTGAAGAATCCAACAGTGTGCTTCACAGATATAGTATCTGTTTATTGTGAAATACAGCAGAATATTTGTTTGTCTCCGTAACCCGGGAAAGAGGTCATCACATGTGCCCAGATAATCCCCTATGACATTGAGACTTGTCTTTCATGGCCCACCTGTGAAAAAGCCCCTCAGCCGTGTTGCACATATACAGCACTGTTTGTTTATCGTCCCATTTTGGATCATTTTACTTTGTTTGTGTTACAGAGAAGAGCGGAAAAGAGGTGATGTCCAAAGGCTCCAGTGGCATGGAGGTCATCCTGGCTTCACTGGAGGTCAGCTCGTCCATCAACACAACCTGATAAAGCTACAAAAGTATCTTTAACCATGGCATGGGATTTTTAGGATTTTGCTTGTGCCCTTAAACCATCAGTACTTGAAAAGGTGTATACTCACCTATCCCCCCTCAATGCTGTCTCATTAATCATACAGACATCCGTGTTTTGAGCTTTGCCCAAACATTAGCCTCACACATTGCTTTATAAAATAGTATCTCTTTCCTCTACCAAGGTAGTGAGGTTTATTTGGGTGTATCTGTTTCTTCTGATCTTAGTCCATCATTAATCCAGTGGAGGCTGTCAGTCCCTTGACAAAACAGCCTCGGTGTCACATTGATCAGTGTGTTTGATTTGGGATTAGGCTGTTCACCTCGGATCAATGACATTAAGTAGAGTTTTATATTTCTCTCTGGAGGCAAAAAAGAAGTCATCGTGCACAACTCTATAATTTAGTAAACTGAACACACCGTTTTAACAAATTAGCTGTTTGTGACTTTGACAGAACACCCGCGATGTCCAGACCACCCTGAACATCCTGTACATTCTCAGTGAGCTGCTGACTGCGGGTAAGTATTGATGAGCCTCATTTGTAGAGTCATTAACATTGTCCATCTCTCTCACACACAAATGGTCACTTCATCATTCATGGTTGTGACAGTTGGTAAACATTTTCTGATAAATTGTCCAGTGGTGGTAAATTGTAGATAATGAGCTCTTTCTTAGGCTGAATGTCTCTAATTCCTTCTTTAGATTTTATCACATTTAAAGTTTGTTTTATTGGTTGTTTTTTTTCTTAGGCAGAGGTCGCAGGGTGGGAGTGTTTGTATCCAAAGGAGGAACAGGGATATTATTCCAGATTTTGATCACTGCCAGTAAAGAGCTGCCTCCCAGTGAGGAACTCATGCTGCAGCTTCACTCACTGTTGGCCAAGGTTGGCCCAAAAGGTATGTGTAATGTGCAGCTTAACACAAACACAGTACACTAGTATACACAATGGTGTATCAACTTGTGGTCCTAGATATTTAATGGCTTGTGTTTCTGTTCTCGTAATTTGTGTGTCCAAAAGTCATATCAGTTGCTCTGTGCTGTTAGAGATGTAGTTTCTTTGTAATCAAATAAAACATCAATTTTTCATCAAAATGTACGTCGAGTGTTGTGTTCTAACAAACATATTGATTTAAGGTAAAAAACTAAAGGATGGAGAATTGGGGACAAAAACATGGTTATGTTGCGCACTGACTTTGCAGTCTCTGTGTTCAGACAGGAAGTTTGGCGTGAAGGCACGTTTGAGCGGAGCTCTGAACGTCACAGTCAACTTAATGAAACAGAACCTACAGAATACCAAGCTGCTTCTGCCCTGCCTGCAGGTTCTCAGGGTTTACTCTACCAACTGTGAGTAACTTTAAACTTCAAAACACGTTTCTCAAAATATTACCTCTGTAAGAATACAAGCAGATTACTACCAAGAAGTCTCTAAAGAAATGCCTGTCAATACACTGGCACTGTCTGATACAGCTCTCGTCTAATATCCCACCATTCATGTGTTTGTTTATGTACAGCGGTGAATGCTATTTCTTTGGGCAAGAATGGAGTGGTGGAGCTCATGTTCAAGATTACTGCACCATACAGCAAGAAGAACACCAGCCTGCTCAAGTGAGTGTCTGTCTCTGCTTCTGCCTGCATCAGTGTGGCATCCACAGGCGACATGTCCCTGATCTCTTCCTGATGTAGTCCCCAATGTTTGTTTGATAGACCATGTAACCCATTTGCCTTGTTTCTAAATCAACAGGGTAGCTCTGGATGCACTGGGAGCACTGCTCAAATCCAGTGAGTAATTTTCTAGCACTGACTTTTGACTTATCGGTGGTATAGTGTAGTGATCTCTAATTTGTGTTTGTGTCCATGCAGCTTCTGTCTGCCTTCTCACACGTCTTTCATCATGAACCATTTGTTTGTCACCACTGCTGTAAACCTACAACCTTCCCTCTCATGTTTCTGCTTTCCTTTTCACTCCACAACATCCCACAGTTGTAAGGTGCTATTCATTTTGTGCTTTGTCCTCTTCTTCCAATCCCTTGTACAGAAACTAATGCCCGTCGTGCAGTGGATGGCAAACACGTGCCTGTCTTGCTTGCTCTGTACCTGGACTGGCATCGCAATGACACACGGCATCGCCACATGCTGATTCGCAAAGGGTTACTGGTCTGCCTCAGGAACATCACCAACATCAAGCTTGGCAGGAAGGCATTCATAGAGGCTGATGGCATGAGGATCCTCTACAACACATCCACTGTGAGTGAGAGTATGGCATGCAAATGGAAAGCAATTAAAGCATGCAAACATCATAAGTACTGCACATACACGCTGACTCTCGACTTCTGTGTGGTTTTCATTTCTAGGAGTGTCTCCCGGTACGGACTCTGGATCCTCTCGTCAACACTTCAAGTCTCATCATGAGGAAGTGTTTTCCTAAGAACCGGCTGCCTCTGCCCACCATCAAATCAGCCTTCCACTACCAGCTGCCACACATACCTGCTGCAGGACCTGTGGCACAGCTGTACAGCCAGCCTCCTGGGGGTGAGAACGGACACACACACACACACACACACACACACACACACACCACACACACACACACACACACACACACACACTTCATTAGAGTGTGTCCTAGCTTATTGCAGTGTATGCACATAGCTACCATTGGCAACAGACAGACACACACTTGTTAATCGCAGTCATCGTTCGTAGATTTAAACTCTCATACCACAAGACACACACGCACAAATAATGCTTATATCCCTGGACCGACTAAATGGATAATGACAACATTCATGACACTGCTGCACACAATGTGCCTTACAGGAAGAACAAGTCATCAGCTCAGCAACAAGCCCTTAAAGAAGGGTAAGACGTACGTAAGACATGACTCCATCCTCCGATTACATAGACCTGGCACGTCCAAACTATTCCACAAAGGGGCCGTGTGGCTGCAGGTTTTCTTTCCAACCAAGCAGCAGCAGCAGCACCACACCAGACTTGACTCTTTTAATCAACTGATCTCAGTCTTCAGACAGTCGATTGGTCAAACTGTGTGCTTTTATGATTGGTTTGAACAAAAACCTGCAGCCACATGGCCCCTTTGTGGAATAGTTTGGGCATGCCTGACATAGACTCACTCACTACTGCTTTCTCATTCACGTCACGTCATATTCTAACTTCACTAAACTAACACATGATATGTGTTAGTAATAAATACTTAAAACAGATGCTTAGAGCTTACTGCATAGCGCTTGCTTACTCACTGGTAGATGTCATCTACTTGCACTGTACTCGACTAATTTGCTTCCGACGAAATATCTGAGCCTCTGTCCTCTCTCTTAATCCGTCTCTCTTAAAAATGTCTTATCGAAAATGTTTTTTGTTTTTTTTTACCTCACATATAGTTAGTTTGTTTTCTTCCTTTCTGTTTAAGAAGTGCAAAATCAAACAGAAGCTCTATAAAATCGACACCATAGTTTTAAGGCTCTAATTGGAAACACAGTGATGATGTCAGCCGTAGCCATGTCATGCTGACTCATGTATACCCCAACAAATGTCTCAGTGTTGTCAGTCCCTCAACCATGGAGAACAGTGTAAAACTGTAAGCTACTGGTATTGCGCTGACTTGTCAGTGAGACCACCCGCTGAATGTACTGGAAGAAATATACTCAAAATTTCTTCTTTCTTAAAATAAATCTCTCACTCATCTTGTGATCATGGCTGCTCACATACTTTTGTTAACATTTTCATTCTTCCTGTCAAAACAACGCGACTCAGTGACCAAAAATCATCTGAGATCTGCTGGTCTGGTTATATACCACTTTTGATGCACATTTTGATATACTGAACTCCAGAAGAAAAGGAAAAATATCAGGTAAATCAGTTTTGAGGATATAATCATTAACGTGTGTGTTTATGTTTGTTGTACCAGTGGATGATGTAGTGGATGAAAGTGATGATAACGAGGAGGCAGAGGGAGACACAGAGAACGATTCTGAGAACGACGAGGATGATAAGGATCATCGCAGTGCGGTAATACTCACATACACACGCGATATTTCACATGGCAGCATTATCTGTTACACTTAGTGTTCAAAATGTTCTTCCTTTTGTTTGATAGTGGGTCTCCAACATTGCTACGTCTTCGTGAATGACCTTCTTAAAAGGTTGTGATGTGTAATGTAATTTGCCCTAGTTGGCAAGAAGATTTAAAATCATAAAAAGGCCATTTGACACCTGCAGTTCTGTTCGTTTATATATTTAATATTACAATTACATGACTCATTTTCATTATACAATATTGAATCTCTACACATTGTGTCAGTTGAGGACAGAATTTCTCTGAGAGGTTTCAAATTTTTGCCAGTCTCTATTAGTACTTTCACACATGCACTGCAGCCCTGAAGCTGAGCTCTGTGAGAGCAGACAAATGTCCAAATCAGTTGGATTGGTGGTTAAACAGACTTTACCCTGTCAGCTCACCAGTATAAAGTCTGTGTAATGTCTGATTGAGCCAGTGTGTAAGTAGAACGGATCATTGTCCGGAGAAGCAAGCGAGTGGGCGTGCTGATAATGCCACTGCTCTCCTAAACTGAACAGAGTATTTCCAGTAGGTGAGAGTGCATATGAGGTGGGCAATCTCCTGTTGTGTGCTGAAAAGGCAACAGATCAGTTCAAATCAGCTTGTGTGACAAAAGGGCTCAAGTCAAAAAGTCAGCCATGTGTAATATATGTTTCTGATTATTGATCAAAACTTGGTTCTGCCCTAAAAGAGAGTGAGAGGGACTTTGACCCACCCAAAGTAAATACAAAATATGGGATCCTAGTTCTTAATTTAAAGTTACACATCACAATAAATGGATTTTGGTTGTGGTTCTCACAGCTCTCAGACTCAGAGCTTTGATCATTTCTCATCCACTGCAATCCTTTTTGCACTTTGTTTCCTTCATCTCAAAGTCATGAGAGAAGCTGACTTGATTAGTAGTCCAAATGCATCTGCACAACACATTAAAATGTACACTTCTTTTGTGTCCTGTTAATCAGAATGATGACATTGAGACTGACCTGAACAAGCTACATCCCAAAAAGAGCCCTGACCGTCCATACGAGGAGTTAAGAGTCTATGAGAGATTCTTCCTGGAGCTGTCTGAAGACTTTCAGGTCAGTGCTTCTTCCAACTGCAGAAAATTTACCAGAACAAATGTCAATCCAAGCTGAGAATTGTCTATCGGTCTGTTAATACTATGTTGCGGTCTGTTGTTCTGTTAACAGTATTTGACAATATATTGCCACAGTACCGTTTTTGTGTTGTCTGGCTGATTGGCGTAGTCTCAGTTATTCATATTGTGTATTTTCTGGCAGGGGTATAACTTTGAGTGCTCAAAGAGTGCCTCCACAACATCTTCATCATCACCATTCACCTCCTCATCAGCCTCAAGCAGATCCACTCGCCCAATCATAGTGCCCACAGCTCAAGCCCTGTCCCCAAAGCACGTCCCAGTACCAAGTTCCCAGGAGGATGGCAAACCTACCAAAGAACAACACACTCGGCCTCCTCCCTCTGCTCGTGCTTCGTCTACCCCTGCTCCTCTAACGCCTCTAGAACTAGACACCATCCACCTTACTGAGGACCAAGACAAAAAAGAAGCCCACATTCCTTCCCCAGTTGGACCTGCAACTTTGTCCTCCGTCCCCAGGCCTCCTTCTCAGGGGCAGAGGATAGAACAAGAACTAGCGAATGTGTTGGAGTGCGTCTCTCTTGAAGAAGCAGGAGCTCTGAACGCAGAGGAGGGAATAAAGGGGGTCAAACAAGAAGGATCTCCAGTCAACGCCACAAGGCACATACAGTCTCCTTTGCTCTTGGGAGGCATTTCAACGCGTCGTGTGGGAGGAGGAAGCAGCAGCTGGGGTTCAGATTGTGGCTCGGAGGGTGCTGAGGATGAAGGAGGGGAAGGAGCAGTTCTGGAGGTGCCGGACACTGCGTTGCTCCTCTCGTTGCACGATCCTGACCTTTACGTGGAGATGGTGAAGGGAACACACTCTGTACCCCAGTATGCTGAAGTGGCTTACCCGGACTACTTCGGCCATGTAGCCCCAACATTTAGAGAACCCCTTTTGGAGAGAGTTTATGGTGTTCAGAGGTGAGATATTTTTTTATTAAATTGGTGGTTACAAAAAAAGATTTAGCCAAAACATTAAGGCACATATCCAAGCTAGAATAAAGCTGAAAAAGTACATTAACAGAAGTATGCTGGAATGTTTTCTATTTGTGTTCAGATTAGTGCAAATATTTTACTTTTAGAATATTCTTTTGTTAAGTCTTTTTCATACACTGATTTAAACTTTATTTTGGGGCTCCAGACAGATGCAGACAGGCATAATTTGGTAAATATTAAATGCATTCATGTGGGTAATGCATGGCATTCCAAAAAAGGCTTTCCAAAAAAAAAAAAAAAAAAAACTTTGCTGTGAATTTTTATCCATTGTGTTATGCATGAGTTTGTTTGTGGGTGTAATTCTGCAGGTCTAAGATATTCCAAGACATTGAGAGGTTGATTCATCCTAACGATATCGTGGATAAAGTAGTTTACGACCTGGATATTCCCAGGTGAGTTCCTGTTACTGAGATGGAGATACAGTTTATTGTTTTTCTGGTACTGTTGAGAACTGTGACATTTACATAGCGTAGAGTATCTCAATCAATAATCATCTATATTTTAAGAAGGGTAACAACATCTCTGGACTGTCATTTATTCCTTATCACATTTCAGTTGTCCTGTGATTGAAGACGATGGCGAATCACTGAAGTTCAACTCTCAGTTTGAGTCTGGCAACCTCAGGAAGGCAGTTCAAGTTCGGAAGTAAGTATTTACTGTCACATCAGCTGCAGGGGAAGCAATAAGAGTCAACATTTAGATGTCCAGTAATAATCTAAATCACCTTGATGCAGACAACTTTTACTATCATTTAATAACATGTGGCAGATGTTTTGGGTAGGTAATGTTTGGGTCCATGTTCACAGCTTGTGTTGTGTATTTCTCCAGATATGAGTATGACCTTGTGCTGAATTCAGACATCAACAGTAATCACTACCACCAGTGGTTCTACTTTGAGGTGAGCGGCATGCGGGTGGGAACTACCTACCGCTTCAACCTCATCAACTGTGAGAAGTCAAACAGCCAGTTCAACTACGGTGAGAAGCAAAACAACACCAGCAACTCCCAAAACAAAGTCTGACAGTTGTCCACAGCACACATTCTTATCTGTTGTTGGTTTCCATTTATGTCTGTGTGTTTGTGTGTGTGTAGGCATGCAGGTGCTCATGTACTCTGTGCAGGAGGCAATCAGTGGCCGACCTCGCTGGATCAGAACAGGAACAGACATCTGTTATTACAAGTAGGTTCACTCAAAATACAGTGGACCCGGAAAATGGAGAGAGACGAAAAGTAGTGTTACAGATACAGGGGCAAGATCAGGGCCGTCATGAAGCATACTGATTTTTCCATACTACACCATGTATACTGCATCAGTCCTGATGATGTTACATACACCCAGTGGGCATTTTATTTGACACATCTTTGGCATTGTGTCTCTAATATCATAGAGGTGCTTTTATTTTCTATTTTCATACATTAGGGTGCAGATGCAAATCTTTTACATTTTGCATAAGTCTTTTGCATACACTGATTAAAACTTCATTTTGAGGCACTAGACAGATGCAAGCAGGCATGTATTTACATACATTAGAACACACTTGGAACACTTCTTAATATTTTACAGCCCAGACCCCAATATCAATTTCAATTTCAATTTCAATTTCAATTTGAAATCACCAAAATCTGAGCATTATAAACTTGTAAGAATTCATGTCTGACTAATCGTAACGCATAGTACAGGTGTAGCTAACACAGCAATATGTAACACAGCGGTATGTGTTGTGGCTGCTACGTTTTAAAACATTTACTCAGGAAATGTCCCTCCTCCTCCACAGGAATCATTTTGCGAGGAGCACCATCGCAGCTGGTGGTCAGAAAGGAAAGTCCTATTATACGCTGACCTTCAGCACAAGCTTCAGCCATAAGGATGATGTCTGCTACTTTGCCTATCATTATCCTTATACATACTCCACTCTTAAGGTAGTATTTCACTTCCACTGTTTGCTGTAATCTGGACAACATTAGCAGTTAGTGGTGTACATAATATATCTGACCTTTAACAAATTTCCCCGGTCCCTTGACCCTAATGTCTAGTTCTGGCTTTCTCCCAGTGGAAATGTCAATTGTGATTTTTTTTTTCTTTCTTCCATCATTTTATCCTCAGATGCACCTGTCCAAACTAGAGGCTTTGAGGACTCCTCACATCTACCTGAGGCAGGATGTCCTGTGTGAAACCCTGGGGGGAAACAGCTGCCCCCTTCTAACCATCACTGCCATGCCTGAGTCCAACTCCAATGATCACATCTGTCAATTTAGTAAGAAACCTGGCACGAACCTGTGTCATTGTGTCTTTCATTGCAGATCTGTCAGATCAGGATTTTTATATAACCTGGAAAAACTGGAAAACCTATGTAGAATCAGCAGTAACAGTGCAGCCATCAGGCAATCATCTTGACAGGGCAAGAAGTTTTTAAAATGTAAACTGACAATCTGGATGATGGTACAATTAATGCTTGACTGCTTGACATCTGCTGTGAACCGTGTTATTGTTTTTTACCCATGTCTCCAAAGAAAACATAATTGATATTGAATTGATTATTCTGCTTGAATTAAATAGATTTAACTGAGTCCTGGATCATTATGAAAAAAAAAACATAGTAAAAACTGGCATGTCAATATTGCCAGGGTTGTTGGTCCGTGTACGTTTCGTTAGTTTGATTTTTCCTTTAAACCGAACTGTCAGAAAACGAAAGTCAGCTGGTAATTTGGTTTTCCGTTTCAAACCAAAATCCAAAAAACCACAATTCAGGCTGGTTTTTTGTTTTTTGGTTTTTGGTTTTAAAACGAAAAAACGAGGAAACCAAAATCAAATTACGGTAAAATTTTGATTGTCTTTTTGTTTTTGATCTTAAACAACACATTAACGCCGATGACGGACCGGAAGTGTCGGAACTTCAAAATAAAAGCCCAGTGAATTGCGTTATAGCCACAGACTGTAGATGAATGGCCTATAAAATCTTTTTTTTTTCTTTGTAAATGTTGTGTCTTGAGCACATGGATACATTTTCACAGCTGTGCTTATTTTTTACACATAGCGAAGCTGATCGTTAACTCATCTTCCTCATGTAGGCTACTGTTCTCCTCGCTGCGCTGGGTCTCTGTCTCCATTGCGCACGCTGTAGCGCTTCGCTTCCACTCAGTCAGATCATTTTCACAGCGGACTTCTTTGCAGCCTGATCCACCTGTTTGTGTACCTCTGTGTAGGCTCCACCATGCCATGAGACAAACATGCAAGAAGTAGCGCAGTTTATTGTGTTTCACCGGCGAGGAGCTGTCATTACGCGCGACCATTAGGGCACGGCGATTCCCCTCATCTAAGCTGCCAATAGAGTGCCCTGTGCCGGGAAGGGAGCCTGATGAAATCCCGGACTGTAGCCGAGGTCTGGGACTGGATCTCATGTGACTGAAAAGAGTAGAAAAGAAAAGAACCATAAAGGGGCCGCTGCCACCTGCCAAATATGCCCGGGGTTGGAGACCTCAGGGTCGGGTTGAGTCTCTGAGAAGAGCTGGTCTATGACCCAGCCCCATGCAGCATTATTCCACAAGGTGGCGAACGTTACTGCAGCAGATCGTAATATAGCTATATTCCTCAAATAACAAAACAATCAGCCGGTATTCAATTAATAGGCGGGTCTCATATAGGCCTAATGGCGTTCAAGCCATAAAAAAAGAAAAAAAAAAAGAAAAAAAAGAATTAAAAACTATCTGCCGCCGCCTGGGACAAACTGAGGAGGAAATGTTCAGAAACTCTTAGTGGACTGTCTGTGAAGACTGACTGGAGTGAAGCTGACCTCATGTGAAAATGCTCTGACTGACCTGGGAGCGAAGCGCTGCAGCGTGCGCAACGGACAGACCGAGGCACGTGAGGAAGATGAACTAATGATGAGCTTGGCCGCTAATGTGTAAAAAATAAACACAGCTGTGAAAATGTATCCATATGCTCAAAACACAACATTTACAAAGAAAAAAAAAAGATTTTATAGGCCATTAATCTACAGTCTGTGGCTATAACGCAATTCACTGGGCTTTTATTTTGAAGTTCCGACACTTCCGGTCTGTCATCGGCGTTAATGTGTTGTTTAAGATCAAAAACAAAAAGACAATCAAAATTTTACCGTAATTTGATTTTGGTTTCCTCGTTTTTTCGTTTTAAAAACAAAAAAACAAAAAACAAAAAACCAGCCTGAATTTTGGTTTTTTGGTTTTTGGTTTGAAACGGAAAACCAAATTACCAGCTGACTTTCGTTTTCTGACAGTTCGGTTTAAAGGAAAAATCAAACTAACGAAACGTACACGGACCGTTGTTGTATTTCATTGCTGTTCATGCTGTTTTAAAAACGACTAAATTAAAGAATCTTTTTTTCTTTTTTCTCATCACATCTTCCTCCGTGTTTGTGTTTGTGCTGCACTCCCCGTCTTTCTCCCTCCTCAGGGAACCGTCCATTGATCTTCCTGTCAGCCAGAGTGCACCCTGGAGAGACCAATGCCAGCTGGGTAATGAAGGGCACATTGGAGTTTCTGATGGGCACCAGCCCGCTGGCAGCCAGCCTTAGAGAGGCCTACATCTTCAAGATAGTCCCAATGCTCAACCCTGATGGAGTCATAAATGGAAAGTGAGTAAAAATATTCTAGTGATGGAAATAGATTGGCAAACATTCACAGCTCTCAAGTATACACTCTGAAGACACACACATCTGCTGATCCTGGGCCTGCATGGTGGTCACAGCTTTATGAATATTAACACACACAAAATCTTTTCCTGAAGGATTCTCTAGCTGTTGCTCTGTTCTCCTCCACTCTGTATCCCTTCTCTTCCTCTGCCATCTCCTTTCTACTCTAGTCATCGTTGTTCTCTGAGTGGAGAGGATTTGAATCGCCAGTGGCAGAGCCCCAATCCTGAGCTCCACCCCACCATCTTCCACACTAAGAGCCTGCTGCAGTACCTTGCACACATACAAAGGGCACCGCTGGTATGACCTTTAATTAACTGGACCTAAATTACTTAAGGGCATTTAGCACTTTGCTGCATCATCTTCCAGTGGCTGAGTACACGGAATATATTCTAGCTTGTTGTTAATGGTGGTGTCATTTCTCCTGTTCAGCTGTGCATTCTGTTTGGCTGCATGTCCACTAAATTTCACATCAGTAAATCACCACATTAGTTGTAGGGCGTTAATGCAGCTACCATAAACAACTGCCTAGGCTGGCCTCTGTGCTACACTTTGTGTCAGCAATTCAGATATAATGGGATAGTCCTCTTATGGGAGACTTGTTTACTGTGCAAAGGGTGACGACTTAAAGGAATGAAACAGGGTGAGGCTGCTGTGCTTTGTCTTCAAAACGACCCGAGATTTACTGCCAGTAAATCTACCAGTCATCTTATCAGCACGATAATGTATAAACTTGCTATAAGTTATTGGAACTGTGACTCCTGTCCCCAGCCTCCTCTTGCTTTGTTTGTTTTATGCATCAATTGAACATGTTACTGCTTCTGTTTATTCCAAACACTCAACCAAACTAGTTTGGAAAAGGGGAGAGACAGATTTTGGTTACCAGAACTTACATACACACGAAATGAAATAAGGTTTTCTTTGTCTGCTTCCTTTGTGTGTGTGTGTCTGTGTCTGTGTCTGTGTGTGTGTATATGTGTGTGTGGGTGCATATGTGCAGGTGTTCTGTGATTACCATGGTCATTCCAGAAAGAAGAATGTGTTTATGTACGGCTGCAGCTTGAAGGAAACAGTCTGGCAGTCGAATATCAGTGCTACATCCAGCGACCTACAGGAGGACCTTGGATACAGGGTGAACATGCAAACACACGCGCACGCACGCACGCACGCACGCGCGCACGCGCGCACACGCGCACGCACACGCACACGCACACGCACACGCACACGCACACGCACACGCACACGCACACGCACACGCACACACACACACACACACACACACAATTGTGCCTGGAACACACACAAAAGTAATGAACAGTCCTCCAGGTTGTTTTTCCTCTCTGCATGTGGGAATGCAAAAATATATTTTTCTCTGAGCAGAATGCTAATAAAGAAGCCAATTCAATAGAGAGTTTCCTAGTGGATATGCAGCTGCGGGCTACAAGCCCACAGCAAACATTTTGGATTTCAGCAGTCAATACAGCTTTTTTTCCCAAAGAAACTGCTTTGCACATAAACCAGTCTCTGTTGGATTCCATTATTTGTGCCTACTGTAATATGAATTGTACTCCATAATCTGCCCCCCAATGCACTAACACACACTCACCTGTGCAGTAAACACTCCGACTACTAAAACATTTCCATGTGTTTTCAGGCACTTCCTAAGATCCTCTCTCAGATCGCCCCAGCTTTCAGCATGGGGAGTTGTAGTTTTGTTGTGGAGCGGTCCAAGGAGTCCACTGCTCGTGTTGTTGTGTGGAGAGAGATAGGAGTACAGCGCAGCTACACCATGGAGAGCACACTCTGTGGTTGTGACCAAGGCAAATACAAGGTAAGAGATATGGACAAGTAGAAGGCCTGGTCAGTGTTAAGAGGTTCAATCCAATAAACCTACAATCAAATATATAGTGCCTCTTGTTTATAGAGATGCTTCTTATTGGTTTATTTTTAAATTAACTGTCAGTGATGTCAAGGAAAAATGTATCAATTTATTTACATTCAGAGTGTATTCAGACCCATTTAGTTTGATCCAGGGTCTCTGCAGCTCAGCTAGAGTGACCACCAGGGCCTTGGTCACCTCTGGTATCAAGGCCTTTCTTCCCAGATTGCTCAGTTTGGCCAAGGCAGCCAATCTCAAAAGTGTCCTGGTTGCAAAGGCCTCCCATTCAAAAAATTATGGAGGCCACTGTGCTCTTGGGGACCTTCAACTTCTTTTTTTTTTGTAAATACCCCTGATTTGTGCCTCAACATAACCCTGTCTCTGTTCCTTCCTCCCCATGACTTGGTTTTTGCTCCAGTTTATATACAGACAGGTGTGAGCCTTTCCAAGTCTTGTGCAATCAGCTGAATTGATCACAGGTGGACCCCGGTCACTAAGGTGATCTTGAAAAATGGGAATCACCCGAAGATACTTGAGTTTTTCAAATTCCTAAAGATTTTGGTAGCACTTTGTCATTTTGAGGGATTGAATGTAATTACATGAGGAAATCTTTTTTTTCTAAAATCGTAGCATAAGCCGGTTCATGACGAATACAGCTGAACTCTGACTGGATGCACTGTAATCAGTAAGCATAGTAAGTGTTGAGATGATAGATTATGATAGAGGAAGATAAGAAGCGATTTTCCTCTCTGAGAAAATCATAACATTACATGGATAATTAATTACTGGGATGATGCGTTTGATTTTGTTGCTTTAAACAGATGTTTTTATTCTGTCTTATTTTCTTTCCTCCCTGTGTTAAGTGAGAGGGAGGTGCCCCATAAATCTCAAAGAATCCACCAGGTGGAGCCGCAGTTCTTCTCGTCTCCTCTTTGCTTTGTCTGTGTCTTTACTCCTCTTTTTACTATAACCTCTGTCTATCGCTTTCCTCTCTCTCTCTGTCTTTCCATCCCATTAGATTTCCTTCCGCCTGAACTCTGCTAATGTCAACATCTAACATATCCCACAGCAGTCTTGGGATGCCATTTTGGCTCCGATTTGCACCCCCACTGGTTTTTGTGGAATTATTTGTCCAGATGTGCAGGAACTAATGTGTACTGAACTCTGGCTGCATGTCTTTGTGGCCAGGCCAAGTTTAGATTTTCCTATCTTTGCTCTGGGGAAAAAGGAACATGAAAGTTTTGTGGTTGAGTCAGGGGTTAGCTCTGTCATTGTCTCCTTCCATGGGCGTTCAATTACTTGTATAATTGTACACTGCTGTGTAAACTTTGTTGGGTTTATAAGTATGGGTGTATATACATTATGCTTTAATGTGAGCGTCTCACACCTGAAATGTACTTCTATCACATTTCTACCTAAAAAGTTTCCTCTGCAAGTGCTTTCCAGCATTGAAAATTTGGGCGTTTGAAGATGGACAGTAGCTCCATCCCCAGGCTCCAGAGCAGTTATGGGAAAAAGAAACCCACAGGAGGCATTTTAAAGTACACATCTGTTGGAGTTTTGAAATATTTTAAGACTCAGCTCTGTATTGAGAAAGTGGGTGTACAGTACCTGCAAGTGTGTGTGATTGTGATGTCTTTGTTTGAGACGTTTTCTTCTGGTGAACCTAATGTATTTTAATCACTTTAATGCGCATGTGCATCTTCTCTTTAGGGTCTTCAAATTGGCACCAGAGAGCTGGAGGAGATGGGAGCTCAGTTTTGTGTGGCCCTGCTGAGGCTGAAGAGGCTGACGGGGCTGCGCAACCACCAACACCTGCTGGATTTGGAAAGCGACATCATTGGGACACAGACTAAAGTGGCTAGGTTAGTAATATGAAACACACTGTAACCACAACACACAGTCCATCTGGGTTCATGATGCTGTGAGACTATTCAGAGTGTTGTTTTGAGGGTTGGAAACACAACTCACAATTTAAACGAACCACTCACACGTGAGGATTTTTGATTTTGTAAAAACAAGAAGGCAGGATAAAACTGCAGATGTCAGATTTTCTTTTCTAAGCATTGTAACTGCAGTGTTGTTATCCTCATGCAACCTCCCTGAGATATCTGAGATTTTTTTAAATGTGTGCTCTCTCCCCAAACTTCTACCTGATAAAGAGCAAAATGGTTACAAGCTAGTTTTTGTTCTTCATACATACAAAACACCCTCATTACTGCCAGACACATCTCCCCTTGGCACTGTTACTCAACGGTGTGACTGTCACTCCTGCTCTCCTCTGAAGCACCATTTGAGAAACAAATGAAGGCCTGTATATATGCAGGGCTGCTATGAGCATCATTGAAATTCTTTCAATGATTATGTGTGATGAACATAATGAAAACTCAGGAGTGAGAGGGGATTGGGCATGAATAATTGTTGGCAGGGTCATTTTTCTCTAAAACAGAGTAAAGCAGCCAAAAGATCTTTTTTTTTTCTTCCCTTTTGATAAAATAGTTTCCACCTACATAGTGGGGTTTTCCAGACAGTGAGCAGTCAGTGGGACAGGATGATACTGTGTGGATCAAACGCACATGAAAAATGCAACCACAATAGTAGTCATAGAACCACAGTGTGTACTAGTCGCACTGACAAGTACTGTACCCTGCTTCCCCATACAGTTGCTTGTGTTTGATACATGTCAACACAAAATAAGAAATAGATATACTAAAATGATCCTTGTCAGAACATGAGAACACAAGGACATGTCCTTACCTACATAAGTGGCAATGGGAGAATCAAATGTGCTGCTGTAAGATGAGCACTATTCTCACTGTTAATATCTCTAATCGCATTGTCTTGATCATTGTCTCAGAGTTCACAAGTCAGTACTCTGGTCTCTCTGTGTCTCTGCTCTCACATTATGAAACATCTCACAACACTCCAAAGTATGTTCATATTTATAGTATTTTTTTGTGGTCACACAGACCACAGTTTTGTAAGTTCAAAAATTGTAATAAAATTGCAAAAGTGGCCGACAATTTTCTATCAAATTAGTGCTGAAATTACTGGTCTATTTAGTCATTTCTCATAAAATACATCAACCTTGGTGTCAATGTGTCAATGTTGGTATTTATCAAAAAAATACCAAACATCCTCTGGTTTCTGCATCTCCGAGTTTGAGGATTGTGTCTCTGTTTAATAGCTCAGAACTGAATATTTTTGGGTGTTAGAGTGTTGTGTCATACTGGGTTGTGGGAAGTTGCCATTTACTCTCCCACTCTTTTCTCATAGTTTAGACGTCAAACAATTAAACAAGAAATTACTAAAAATTTTCAGTGGGATAATTCAATACTGAAATTAGTCATTACTTGAAGCATCAGATTTATGTTTGTATGTGTATGGCAGCTTGTAATGAGCACCCACAATTGAACATAATGGGTAAGAGATAGATAAGGAAAAGCCATGTTCCAAATTTGAATACAGACTCATTAAAGAAATTCTTAATCCCCAGTTTAAGAAGTGGCATCAAACAATGAATCAGCAACAGTCTCTGTCTTCTATATACAGTATTTACTCACGGTCTGCACAGATTAGACTCTACTTTAGTTCAACACCACAAATGCATTATTAAACTTGGTCAAACCCAAGCCGTGACCACTAAGGTTATCTTAATTTCTTTTTTATTTTAAAACGTCAACATTCACTCGTTTAAAGATTTGTTAAAGCAGCTCATTTGGAAGAATGGCTACATGCTCAAAACCACTTAATGCTCACGTCCCTTTCTCTTTGTGTCTCCTCGTCTCTCTCTCTTACTAACCTACTCTACTCTCATATTGATATATTCATTCATCATTTATGTGTCTGATCATTAAGGGACTCCAAAAGTGTTCTGGTGTGTGTGTGTGTGTGTGTGTGTGTGTGTGTGTGTGTGTGTGTGTGTGTGTGTGTGTGTGTGTGTGTGTGTGTGTGTGTGTGTGTGTGTGTGTGTGTGTGTGTGTGTGTGTGTGTGTGTGTGTGTGTGTGCGTGTGTGCGTGTGTGCGTGTGCGTGTGCGTGTGCAAGTGTCCTTTGGGATTGGTTGCTCTCATCCCAGGTTTATGGTTTTATGCGTGGGGCTTGGTATTGTACCACTTACCGTTTAATAGGTCATCACAGCAATGATATTGTGGCCATTGGGAGGCGTCTGCAAATAACTGGGCGTCTCAAAGTGTGCAAAAGGGTGGATACGGGCATGGGTGTTTATTTGTGTGTGTGTGTATAAGGAAGACAAAAAGAGATGTTTGTATGTAAGATTTTGAAAATGTAGAGGTTTCTATGTACATAAATGGATCAGAATATTAAGATGGAGTGTGTACAGAGATGACTCTGACATTGTTACCCAGAGACAGGAGAGATTGGGTCTGGTATTTCTATAATGGCCTGTAATGGTTGAGTTACAACTCTTGTTTATTTGGAAAACATGCTGTCCATCCAGATCATTGTGCACATACACAAAAACACAGTCACACACATACACATTTACTGTCCATACACTGACGCACAATTTCTCTCTCTGCCTCTCTCACTCTCTCTCTTGCACTCACACACTGGTAAACTTGGTGGGAGATGATTGTCTGAGCCCCCTGATCGACTGTCTCCCTGGGATCACATTTCAGACCATTAACACCATTAAAAACCCACTAAAGCCACTAAAACCTCAACGAACCAGCAACCATTTAACCATTAAGACCCACAGGGAAAAAAACTGCCTCACCAGTCAGAGCACACAGGCTTTGTTAGCAGCAACTCTGTTGTTATGATTTTAAAACATATTTTTCTGCTCATAATGCAGTTGATTTAATTTCTGTTGTTGTTGGGTTTTTTTTTTTACTTTTAGTTTGCTGTTTATATAAAGGAAATACAACTGCAACAACTCTTATTCATTAATTGTTTAAGTCATTTAACAAGCAAACACGACTCTCAGATTCTCAAAATGTTCATCAGAACAAGAAATCTGACCTCATAGTCATTATATATGTACACATATATGTCCATATACACACAGAGCATAATACACAGAATATATTACGTATGTGTACACCATGTGTAATATATTCTGTGTATTATGCTCTGTGTGTATATGGACATATATGTGTACACCATGTGCAATTATGTTTTCTGTGGGTATGTGGATGTGTGTGTACACTATGTGTACATGTGAATGTGCAGGTGTATGTGTACCATGTGCTCGCTATGTGTGGTTTTAGATGCAGCTGTGTCAGCACTTGTGCCCAAGACAAGTTTCCTGTCAAGGACTAATAAAGTATATCTTAATCTTAATCTTAATTATATCAACAAATTAATTGATTCATAATTTTTAAACACTGGATAAGCTAATCAGTACCAAGAGTAATCGGAAATGAACATATTCACTGATATGATATGGATTATATGCAAATGACAATATGTATTTCTTCTGAAATACATAATTTATGACATCATATCTTAAAATAACACATGCAGAATTAGGTTGAACATCATCCTGCTAAAGTTTTGAAAAACAGAAAAAAAAGGAGATATGGACTTTCTCTCGTGACAAACTTACAGCAGTATTTTGTTTCATTTTGTCATCCAGCAGCTGCTCCACTACCTACGTGTTGGACGAGGACGAGCCGTCCTTTCTGGAGGCGATAGACTACAGTGCTGAGAGCAACGATGAGGATGGAGAGCCTGAAAATGAACATGTCGGCGAAGTCCTCAAGAATCCAGATCACCTCGATCAGCTGTCCGACACGGAGACAAATCACAGGGACTAATGCTGAGGTGTTTACATCTTCTATACCTGGTAGTTTGAGCTTATTACCAGCCAATGCTTGGGTTGTCAGCTGATCTCAAATACAAAAAACATAAAACAAAAAAACACAACAAAAAGAATCACAGGTTAAATAACCAGAGCTCACAGTTCTCACTTTGACTCAATAAATAGCATAACGTTACAACTGACCCTAATGACATGGCACGTTACGATGGTACATAGGTTACACTGGCACCGTCCTGGTGCTTTTCTCCCAGATGGATTGATATTGTTTGCCCATTGGAGGCAACCGTGTTACTCTTGAAGGTGCAACTCCACCTGCCTTTCCTCTTAAATAGGCTGATATAAGCCCTCAGTAAGATTTCAATGAATGTTCTCACCTTCCTCCACCACACTATAACCTTCATGAACTGTAAACCCTGACCTCAGACACCGTATAGCCTCTGAGATTCACATATAGCTAGCCAATGCAGCAAACAAGCAGGCACCGCCGATCCTTAACTTGAACCCTTGTCCACTCGCTCATTTTTGACAGCCGATCTCACCCTGAAGCTGAAGCTACCTGACGCGGCTGTGGTAGTGTTGTAGAGCCAGTGGCCTCTGTAGGTACTGTTATTGAAACCCCTCTTACCCATGACACTGTTTGATCAAACTGGATCTCCTACACTGACCAGCTTAGAGATCCAACCAACCTGCCTTTGTATTTCCTTTCCTTCTTTTTTTTTCAGTGTCATCCCGCACTTTAAATTTTTACTCTCTCCTCATTTGTCTGGGCCTATCTCTATTTGTTTCTTTCTTTCTGTCCTCCTTTCTTTGCTGACAAGCTATGGTATTGGTGTCTCGATGGGATCCAGGGTTAACCAAACAGCTTGCCTGCTGGTTAAACCCACTCAGATGCGACTATACTTGAGTTACAACCCCCCCCTAAACCCCCACACCCCAACCCATCCCTCTTCGGTCACAGTGCGCATGGTACAGTAACCCACGTGCTGTTTGCCTTGCTTCATCCAAAACTGAAACTATTTATATCACTCAAATGTAGAATGTTCACGTATTTATTAAGACAAACCTTGTACAGTAAATGAAAAACAGATATAAACTCACACCACAAACTAACTAACACAGATTTGGTTGGAGTTTCTTTGTCACGCACAGCAGTAAAGTGTGAAGATACAGTAGAATATCAAATATCCACATGCACTGTAGGTGTTTTCATTATTTGTAATAATAAACAGTATTATAATGTTAGACAAAGCAGTGACGGACAAGACGCATGAGCTGCATAGAGCAGAAAACCCTTTTGCACTTTGAAGGAGCACTATACTCACAAAACTTAGATGGAAACAAACTAAATGGGAGAGAAATATCACTTTACGACATGTCACAGTCTGTGAACCTCAACTTCAGTCACCTCATTAGTTTTTAAGTTCTCAGAGCCCAGCCTCAAGCTGATGGTAACGTTGCTGTGATGTTTTAGAAATTATACTGGAATTTCATTTTATTTGAATCCTTTCCTCCACTCTGTGTGTACATTTTGTGAATTTGCCTAGATGAGACCCATGCATAAAAACAGATGGTGCTTTGTATTGAGAGTGTAAAGTCCTTTTTTGGGATTTTTTTTTTCCTTTTTCTCTTTCTCAAGGAGACAAGTTGAGTTTCTGTTGCAATTGTACAGCTAGCGCATGGCTCGTTTTTACTTTGTAATTTATTACATATTGTTTCTGGTATGCAACCTGTATTGTATATGAGGCATTTCAAGCGTGAGTGTAAGTATGTGTATGTGTGTGTGCGGGAGATTTAAATTATTCCATTATTCAGCTCATCTAATGCTCTTACTGTGTTTCTTCTTTCAATTTGATTATCCCCTCTCACTCTCCCTCACTCTCTCCAATAATTTTCTCTCTCTCTTCTTCCCTCTAAACCTCTTTCATTCCTCTTTTCCTTTCTTTCTCTCAGCTCTACTTCCTTTACAAATTTGTACTCATAAACATCCTTCAAACCCAGGGATTTCAATGCTCTGTGTGTTTGTGCGTGCGTGTGTGTGTGTGTGTGTAATAAGGATATATGATGTGTAATGTAGCTGAAATAATGTTGGAACCATATGAGAATCTGTTTGTCTGTAGCACTTTATGTTGCTGGGTGCTGGGCTACTTTAGTTTTGTTTGTTTGGAGGTAAACAAGTGGAAATAGCAACTCATCTTAAGTCGATTGTAATGCAGAAAAAAAGAGTGAAGACATGGGAAATAAAATGTGAATGTGGTTAACCGTCTCCTTAACATTTCTCCTGATGAAAACCTTTCTCCCTTAATGTGGTGAAGGAACTGCAACTGATCCTTACTGAGATATGGGGAGACTTGGTGTTAAAATATTTTTTAAACTACAGTTTATATGTTTGGGAAATACGAATGGTTACAAATCGGGTTTTGTTTACAGTATATAAAGTACCCAGAAAATACCCAATACATACATTTGAAGTTCATTTTTGGCTGCTGCATATTTTGCTCCCATACATTCTCATAAAAACCTGTCCTTACACAATTATACTGGAAGTAAAGGCCAACAAAAGCCACAGGCCTCATCCTGGGTAAAAAAAATATCATCAGTTTAACAAAAGCTACAGTAATATGAGGCTTCAGTAGTCCAAGTTAGAAAAATTAACTCTTGTCTCTACTATGTTATCCTTCACCAAAGCTCAGCACTGGCTGGTGAAACAGAGGGAAATGTGATACACAAACAGTGAAATTTGGAAGATATTGACTTGATTTTCCAGACGGCTGAAGCCTAATATTATGCATTTTTGTCCCTCATCTCTTACACTGAAATTGCTTCAGAGAGGGATTTATTCACAGCCAGCATGGACAGAAGGAGCAATTACAGCAAGCAATAATTCTTTCAGTGGAGATAAATATGGGCATCTGAGTATTGTTTGAGGACAGATGTGAAAAAATATGGGCCTAACCTTTAATAGTGTCTTATATACAGTCACTTATTCACTGCCTGCAGACTTTGGTGCTTTGTAGTAGACTTTGTAGCTCTCTAAAACACAGAGAGGAACTTCCACACTCTCAGATTCGACCTGATCTGCTTCCAAGATCAGCAACATGTCAGGTCTTATGGGATTTCCCTCTTCTATCTTTTCCTTTTAAATCTTTTATCCATAGATCAGTATTGATTCTTCCCAGATATAATATTTTTATCACCATTTTAATTTTAGAGATGGCTGTGTGGTAATAATCCAGCCTTGCAATGGAGGGTGCAGCCATCAAAAACATGTTTTTTCAAGCAAATCATATTTAACTCAGTTATTTTAAAGCAGAAGTAAGTGATCCGGTCGTTTTGGCTAACTTTCTGTCAGCTGATGGAGTTAGCAGTCCCCGCCCTCGTCCCTACGTCACCACATTCACGTGCATCCCTTGGCTGCACACACAGAGAGGACCGCCCCTTTATGCCGTTCTCTCTCCTCATTGGATAAAGGTTGTCGGATACAAGACGTTTTCTCCTCGGCTTACAGCAGAGCAGAGTGACTGACAGACCCGTGTTTCGGACCAAACACTCTATATAAGTGATTGCTGTCGGAAGATATAACTATTTAAGACTTATATTAACACAAACATTCCGCTTACTTCTGCTTTAACCAATATCTGGAGGTAGAACTACAAGTAATTTTCTCCTGCTACATCTTTAACTATCTATCTACAGTATCATTCGTTTTATCGTTCGTTCTATCTATCTATCTCGTTCTATCTATCGTTCCTTCTATCGTTTGATCTATCTATCGTTCCTTCTATCTATCTATCTCGTTCTATCTATCATTCTATCTATCTAATCTGCTGTATTGATTTACTACAAAGATAAGTTTCTTTTCATTTCTCCAGACAAATGCAGCAGTTAAATGCTTCAAAAAATCTGATGATGTAATGCTTTGTCCTCAATCAGCCTCTATGAGTGCAGCGGCTCAAACATTTAATATGTTTTTCTCCACAGAGGCTTTTTCTAGTGGTAAAACTGTCTTGTTTTATCAATATTATGACACTAATCTGAAAATGAACCTATGGGACACAAAATATCCCTGGTATCAGCACCTCTACCTGGTTATGTCTGCAAGTCACTGTCTGGGTTTGGTTTGGTTTTAGCTGATTTATTTCTGGGCTAATAGGGCATAAGTAGCTATTCAATCACTTCATGTCAGTGGCACAGTTGTATAAGCATTTGTTTAGCCGTGTACCTCCGCTTTAAGTGCCCTGGGTAACCTAATCGTTTGCTTCGGAGGAAATGGACAAGGCGAGAAGGGGGCAACAAAAAGCCAGCACAAATGTCTTTAAAAGAAGTATTGTATGATGCTGAATGTAAATGGATATAAATGGACAGAGGAACGCAGAGGAGGAGGAAAGTAAAATATGGCAGAGGGAAGAAAAAGAGTGTAAGCGGAGGAAAGGCAGAGTGGAGGATGAGAGGAATTTGAAGAGGTGGAGGAGAATGTTAATCTGAGGAAGGCAGCATAGAGAGAAAAGCTCTTTTCCTCTCTGAGCCCCACGCCCTCACTTCCTGTCCCTGCTGTCAATCAGAGCAGCTGAAGTGCATCAGACAAAAAGACCCCCCCCCCCTCCCCCCTCCGCACAACACACACAAACGGACACACACACATACACCTTCCAACCTCCATCACAAACACCAGAATCTACCAATCAGCTGCTCCGGTCAGAAGATGGCAAATGTGCGTGCATGATTGAGTGCATGTACGTGTGTGTGTGTGTGTGTGTGTGTGTGTGTGTGTGTGTGTGTGTGTGTGTGTGTGTGTGTGTGTGTGTGTGTGTGTGTGTGTGTGTGTGTGTGTGTGTGTGTGTGTGTGTGTTGCAGGGTGTAAGGTTTTGAACCGCTTCTGTAGGTTTCTCATGTCCATCAGAGATACCTAATTAGAAATCTCTCTCCCTCTGTCCCTCTGTCTCACGCATTCACGCGGGCACTGTGCCCAGCCTCCATCCCCACACTGACGAGCTTATTTCTGTAGTCTAAGTGTGGCTCTGTGGGCCTCTAATAGCGTAGCCAATTAGTGCCAGAGTCCGACTTGGCTGTTGCTCTAACTCACTGGTGGTCCCACTGAGGGACAGAATGGCTCCCCTGAAAAGGTACAAGCCCACAAAGAACAGCCTGACAAAGAAGTGTGTGTGTAGGCTGCATGTCACAGCAGCACACAAGCCTGGAATAACCGTGTGTATATATGTGTGTGTGCAAGTGTGTGCATTTGATCTCATTGCAATTCAGCATTAGAAGTCCTCAATAAAGAGTTAGGCAGTATAAGCTGTTACACATTATGATAGGGCAAAGTGCTTTTGAGGATGGTTGACTGGTTAAAAACGGTGCCACTGACACTGAAGGTACCACACGTCCACGTGTTTCAGTCTGTCACCTGCCACAGTGAATTTACACTTGTAATTTCACAACATATGCCTTTTCCCCCAATTCCAATAATAGTACAAAATAAACACTTTGATTTAAAAAACTGTTACAAAGTGAAAAGAAAAGAAAAATGTCATTTCAATGTTAGTTTAAAAAAAACAACCATCACCACAATACAAGCTAATGCACCTCACATTCAGATAAGATGCAAAAACAAGTTCAAGATTCCAGAGGTATAAAAATAGCACGTTGCCACGCTGACATTAGCGTTTAGCTGGAGGCAACACTGTGCCAAAGTAGGACTTCACAGTGTGGCTAGCATGGCTGTGGGCGGTCAGTCCTCTCACTTTATTTCTATGACTCTGGAACCTTGAACTTTATTAGCATTTTTGTATCTTAGCCAGATCCTGTCTTTATTATTCTGTAGTGCAAGAGGGATGAGTTAGTGGAGCGGGGGGCATGATAAATCCTGCATGGAACAAACAAACTTTGAAGAACAAACCATTTTTGCTTCCCTATGCCTCCCTGTGTCTTGACAAAAGCAGATGTCCCCACTGACAAGGTGACCGACATAAAACAACCCCAAAAAATACAGAGGTCCTACCGCATGGCAACAGTGTGCCATAGATTGTATCTCGAGTCACTCGTGACTGTGTTCTTGTAAAGCTACAAGTCCCTCTGTGCAGGTTTTTGAACACCACAGCGTGAACACAATGTGTTTTGTGTGCTTTTGTGCATGTGTGTGTCTGTACACGTGACATTTGATGTGTGTGTGTGTGTGTGTGTGTGTGTGTGTGTGTGTGTGTGTGTGTGTGTGTGTGTGTGTGTGTGTGTGTGTGTGTGTGTGTGTGTGGCACGCGTCTGTAGAGGATGGAAACTGTGACTGGTGATAAACTGACGGAAGGCAGCTTGACACAGAAAACAGATGCATACACACCGCGTTAAAATAAAATGCCTTGCAAACATTTTTGCAGAAGCTCACATGGACCTGCTCTCTCTTTTGCATATCAATAGCCCCCAGATAGTAGATGCACACACACACACACACACACACTCAGACATAATTGGTTACGTAGGGAGCAGAGCCAACTTGCACCTCTCGTTGCCGTGGTAACCAGAGAGGCTGATTTTTCTAGAAGCACTTACTCACATCCCGTCTGTTATTCACTTGTTTGTTCATTCATTCCTCCTTTTAGCCTTTCTTTATACAACACTCTCCCCCCTTTCTCTCTCTAGGTGCTTTTCAGCCCATTTTCGTTCCCACCTCTCCTCCAATAAGATGCCCTCTCTTAGCATGCATATGCAAATGAGGCAGACTTGAAACCAATTAAAAATTATTGAATAACGAACAGCATTGTGTCCCCAGAGGCTGGACACAGAGATAGTGGCTCAGACCCACTGACACATCTAAGCAGTTACTACAATGTCTGTGTAATTTACCAACAGCAGAGCGTCAGCAGAGGATGTGGAAATCAGAGCAAGTCGCTTCTCTCATGGTGGAGATCAATTCAAAGAGCTCACACTGTTAGCTCGTTTTAACAGCACAATAGGGACTGATTTGATGATTCCATCAAGTCTTTTCTTCACTTATAACCCAAATGTGGCGTCGCTGCACTACCCCATCTCCTTCTACTTCTTTCCCATCTCATCCTTTGCCTCTTTTCCTCCACTTCCCCCTTTACTGCCCCCACAGCTCTCTCCAGGGTGTATCAGGTTATCATTGGCCAACAAAGCAGGAAACAGGAAGTATATATTGCCCCATAGACAGAACTCTGGAGATACTACTTGGACACACACACACACACACACACACACACACACACACACACACACACACACACACACACACACACACACACACACACACACACACACACACACACTACTAAAGTACTGTACTATTGCAGCATACCAATAATAAACAGTTTCAGACAAAAAGACAATATTTAATGAAATGTCATAAGTCTGTGACATTTACAACTCAATGATTTGAGATAGGTGGGGGGGGGGGAGATACAGTGGAGTGCATGACACACATTGACAGACACAAAGTTCACTACTGCAATGTTTTCATTTCACCCTATGTGAAATAATTTTGACTCAACTAAGATACATTTATTTTACCTGCAATGCTCTCGGTGACATTACATGAAACAAATGAAACAGCAGAAGAAATTGCTGCAAGATTGAGCATACAAATGGAAAATCAGGGTGTAAAGAAAGTGGAGAGAGGAAAGAGGAAAATAAATTGAATATAAAGAATAAAAGGTAATACTCAGATACAGTACTTTCACAGAGGAAAAACAACAGGAAGAAAAAGATGCTGAGAATGAGAGAAGAAGGGAGGGGGCAGCTCTGTATTCTTGTGTCAGCTTTCTGTCAGAGAGAGAGAGCAAGTAAAGAAAAAAAGAGACAGTGAGCTCTAATTTTTCCATGTCAGCGGCCAGTCAGTCCTCAGACCAGGGCGACACAGGGATGTCGATGGATGGACGCCAGCAAGGTCGCCAGCCATAACCTTCAGGTTAAAACAGGGACTTACCACACACTAAACACATCGTGCAGATGCGCGTGCAAGGCACACAGACACATTTACCATAAAGCATAAAGCATGTTAAGTTCATGGGAGAGTGCACATATGGTACTAATGAATGTGGTGAAACAGCGAGTGAGTGGTGATGATAGATCCAGAGAGAAACACACACAGACACACTGGCACACACACTGTCTCAGGAGTGTAATTAAGGTGTAGGTTAAAGTATGCCTGCTATAGGAATGAGAGTGGGGATCCCTCTGTGTCCCGCTCACTACACCCACACGCATTCTTTACTATGATGAACAGGGTTAGCAAATTAGAGCTGTTCCGACACAGCCACCGGTTTCGTAAATGGCTCCAGTAAAATACTGTGTTGGCTGTCGATGTATGCAGCCTTAACACCTTGTAATTAATTAGTTAACGTTATGGTTTCACACATTGCAGTTTTCTTGGAAAATTAATTATTCGTTTGGACTATAAAACAGTATGCCTGTTCTAGGAAGTCACACTGTGCAGCCACTGGTGACCACTGGCATCTACTGTTTTAGAGAAACCCCTTATGTCTGTATGTAGCTTTAATGGGCAGAGATAATTGCCAAAGGAGAAACAATGATGAGGAAACTGACAATGGTTCAGCAGCATCAAGGAGACATTTGGGAACTCCTGTGTGTGACAGGTGACAGACAGGCTTGAGCATCCCTGACCTGACAAGTAAAAAAAACTGCTTATCAATGTCTAAACTTTTTCTTTTTTTAACATGACTATGGGAAGATAAGTTATGTTTTCCTCCAGTGTATTTCTTTAAACACTGACAACACATGACATATTTTTCAGCTAATTCTGTGGCCTCTCTCTCTGGATCTCAATCAAAGCCTCTCTGATCCATCAAAGGTGAAAATATTTGACCTCCTCTGTGACCCTTAAGGGTGAGTGACTGCTGAGTGACTGCTGAGCCGCGCTTCAAGGTAATGGGTAGCTTCCAATCCCATCAGCAAAGAAGCTGTGTTACTCTCCTCCAAGATGTAGAGGATAATTTATGGATTGAGGCAGGCAGCCGCTACTCGGCTGTTGCAATTGACAAGAGAGTTGTTATCAATACAGAGGGCAGAGACGGGATGAGGAGTGAATTCCTGACTGAAAGAGGCTCAAAGCTGGTTGGAATGTTAAGAGTGAAGACACATGGGAGCCTCAGCACAACAAGCTCCTCTCAACAGGAAACGCAATACATGAACATAGCTGATGGTTTTTCACAAGCCTTTTGCATGTATAAACTATATAAAAACCCTTATGTATGATTTGTTGTGAATTCGTCAAACGAGGAAAGAAACACATGAAATAATTCTAATAATATTCCAGGTGGTACATAAATCAGCATAGACAAAAAAGACCGAAAACATCCTGATTATTCAAAGATGAAAAGGACAACCTGGAAATTGTATTAATTAACATATTGTATCTTGTTTATTTAATCAGCACAGAAGCACACATGTAAAAGGGGCAAGCTGTGGTTTTATGGGAACTTATAGTAGAAAAAAAAGAGACAGATTGACTTGTAAGCTCTTATTGCTCATGCAACAATATGTTAAAGTACATCACTACAGTACATTTCTCTTTGAAGTTCTCTTACTTTGAAGCAGATCTCTTTGTCAGCGGAATTTATTTTTTAATTATTTTATTTTGAAGATGTAATAACCCATACAGTAATATCCTAGTCAGTCATGTTTGAACAGCCCAGTTTGAACTTGTCATTGTCCTAATGATGGCTACGTTAGATTAAGAGGAGGAAGCAGTTTCTTTTTATCAGTTTATCTAAAGTCCATGGTTGAAGTTTTAGAAATAATACTCCCCACAAAACTTCCTATTTCTACAGATATTGTATCATATCACGTTTCAAGCTTTTATTATACAGGCTCTGCAGAAAAATCTAATCTAATCAGAGTCTGTACATTCAGTAAGTTGTTTCAGAGTCATTAGGTTCTGTAAAAAGTAATTTTGAATACTTGAGTATTTTTTTAAAGCAAATACAATGGCACTTTCATCCAACTGAGCAAACTTCCCAGTAACATTGACTAGGAGGATCTATACTTTGTAATTTAGACTCTGTTTGGGTCTCCAATAGCTGTTATGTAAGTGCCCCACCATGCTCATCAGCTATTTGCAAACTTTAGATACAAAGTTTAAATGAGACCTTTTCTTCAGCAGCTGCACCTCTGCCTGTTGTTTCTGAAAAATACTGGTTTATAAAAACTGTGAGCCAAAAGACAAGATGCTAAAATACTGTGAAACTGAGAAAGCCTGTGGTGTCATGTACTAATGCCCTACGTGACATATTAGATGCAATCTTTCTTTTTCAACATCACTGTAATATAATGTTATTAATTAGTGCAGCTTTTAAGTGAAGCACCTTGGTAATGGAAGTGTAACACTAACGAGTAAATGACAAACGTTTTCCATCTTCGCTAAGTAAAAACCCAAGCAATAAAATGACATATATGTCACCTGAATCAAATCATACCTTTGAAAATGAACACAGTAAGTGTCTGTGAAATGCAAACATTTAATTACATCCACTGTATTAATGCTACATTCATGTTCAACTTAATTGCAACCTTTTCATATAGCACAGTGTCCCTGAGAGCTGTGTTGTTGTTTCTTCTTTTGTTTGCAGCACATACCAGTATGTTATGAAAGGAAGATGTTTTCTGAATGTGTGTGTGTGTGTGTGTGTGTGTGTGTGTGTGTGTGTGTGTGTGTGTGTGTGTGTGTGTGTGTGTGTGTGTGTGTGTGTGTGTGTGTGTGTGTGTGTGTGTGTGTGTGTGTGTGTGTGTGTGTGTGTGTGTGTGTGTGTGTGTGTGTGTTGAGCTCTCAAGGCCATCGTATTTTCAGGAAGAGTTTCAAAAAACCATAATCCTTCACAGCACAGGATCTGTAGTCTGGCTCAGGTGGACACATGTAGTAAATAGTAGTAATATAGGTCACTGCTCTTCAGGAAAAAACAGTGTCTGGATGGAGAGACACTGCCAGGATACAGAAACACATACCTATCATATTCATACTACATTTAGATATACATTCGATCCTTATAAAGTCACATGATACAGGATTAGTGTGTTTGTTTACCCCTTTGCACCTGTGGCTTAGTCACACTAATTGCATCCATTCATGGCTCTCTCCTCCTGCATCTTTAGAAATGACAGTTAAGAGTTTAATTAGTCCTCCATGACCCTGATCACAGCCAGTCTACCTCAATAACAGTCACCTCAATCAGAGGCAACAATAAGCACATGCAGGTGCACACAAATGCAAATGGATGGGACCCTCCAAGGGGGTGTACGTACTGTACAAGCACTCTCTCTCTCTCTCTCTCTCTCTCTCTCTCTCTCTCTCTCTCTCTCTCTCTCTCTCTCTCTCTCTCTCTCTCTCTCACACACACACACACACACACACACACACACACACACACACACACACACACACACACACACACACACACACACACACACACACACACACACACACACACACACACATACTCATTGGGGGCCAAGGTCCCCTCAGGATTAGTCAATTATTAAACGGTCTATCCCTCTAAGAAAGAGTGTTATTGATTGATTATCACTATAGGTTTAATAATTTAGCTGTTTTAATAGCAGAGATATGGAGACAAAGGAGAAGATGAACAGCTTAGGACAAGGGTGGAGCCACAGGAGGAGGACGAAGGGGAAAGGGACATATCATAGAAACAAAAAGCAAAAAGAATAAGAACACAGGAACACAATACTTATTTAATTCCAGCAGGTATTGTTCACTTTTTTTTGCTTACAAATTTAGATTTGCTTCATCAGTGATATTAAAAAAAAAAAATCTGACTAACTTGTTTTGCAATTAGGGCCATGGTGCCTAATCACACTGTCATCATCATATCATCTGCATGCAATTAGCATCTCCTTCAGTATTCTACAATCAGCACCTATCTGAAATTAATGTCAACACAGTTTGAAGTTCAAATCTGGGAGTTCATGGAAATCATTACATGGCTGAAATATAACCAAACCAATATGCTCCGCTATTATGCCAATTTTATTTTCTTTCTTTAATGTTGACACTGAATAGAGGGTGAATATGTGTCCTCCCTCTTTCTATTTTGTCCTCCATGCTTGTCTTTTGGGCCTCTATTTCAATTCCTCTCGTGTTTCATCTTCTGAGACAGGCTGTGTGAAAAGGGTTGTGTGAATTGCAAAAACAGTAAGACACCAGGTCAGCTATCCTCATACCTGCACTTTGAATCCATGGCATTTTGTCCGGTGTGTTTCTCCTTGTTAAAAATGTATGAACTGACTGTACAGGAGAGGCTCTTCTGCCCAAGAAGTGCGGCTTGTCTGAAAAATTCATGAAAAAGGGTTTTTATCCCCCCACTGTTTTGTGGAGGTGGAGAAGAAGAGATTGTTGTCCCATGTCGTCAAGCAGTGCATCCTTGACCCTGTTAGTCCTGGACAAAAAAACATGTTGATCCTGATGCTTGCACACATGAAACAATACACAGGCAGGTAGCAGAAGACTATAGAGCTAAGGGACCTTATTTTTGTAAGACGATTTTTGGCATGACAACATTCAGTAAAAGGTTTTTTTTTTTGGTGAGAATTACAAGCAGTCAGAGGATCAAACAGATTTTACACTAACCAGCCAACAAAGGAAATATTAGCAAAACAAAAAACAATCTCCAAGGTACAAGTGTGTGCAGGATATCATGTGGTCTTGTGCAGATGAAGTTTGCCTAGTTAGTATAGAGTTACGCTGTCATTGCTCTCAGCAAGAGACTGAAAACGAGTCAAGTCAACCTTGAACTGAGATTGTTTTTTCGAAACAACTGAGAACAGATGCTCTCAATTTTTTCAGTAAGGCCAAGAAATAAAACAACGACAAACCACCGCTGTTACCACATAGACATGAAAAAATATAAATCAGGGTTTTTTTTTTAAAGGCAATTACAAACATCCCGATGATAGCCTATTTTTAAAGGACTTGTTGGGTCAACTGTTTTTGTCAAAGTCAAGAATTAATCAAGCTCAAGTTTAAAACCACAGTAATGGATTTCCTTTTTCCTTTTGGGGATCATAAACAAATGTATGTAAATCCAGTATCCGTTCTCTTTTAGCTTCTCTTTTAACTCAGTTTTTGGTCTGCACCAGGCAGGGCACGCTGTTTTACAGTGTTCACTGGCTAACTCTGTGAATCTGTTTGGTGCTAAGCAGATACAGCACAATGGATTTTGGAAGTTTCTTTTTAGTTTTTCTTGTTTCCTTTCGGTTCTACTTCCCAATAGTCTGGTTTAGATCGTCTGGCTTTGTTGTTGGCTTCTTTACAAAAGCTTTGATCATCTGACTGTTTCTTGACCCCTTTGGACTGTTGCAATGCCTCATTGTTCGCAACTCATTAGTGAGGACAATGTTGTCATAGCTGATAGAAGCGAGAAAGGATAGAAAACAGACATAAGACCCAGGTCGCCAGTATCCACACAGTCGTGATTATTATGAAATAAAACAGTTTAGGCTCATATCCCCTGTCCTGGTGGTCATGGTGGTTTAGCCACGGAGCTGTGAGCCAAATCAACTAACTGTTCCACTGAGGCCACAGAGGTTCAAAGCCCAAATACACCACTCTCCTCTCCTGACCACAACTCCCAGCTGCCCCAACACCACTCACACAAATAAGACACATCCACAACTCCTGCAATTCATGAAGCAGGTAAATGTTTGGTCCTTAACACTCACCGCACTCACACAAGCCAGTGCATGCATACAAGCAAACAAACACACACCACATGCACAAACATCAGCACATCATCCCCCCTCCACCGGCGGTACAGGAGAGTCAGTGGTGTGATTGCATTATTGATTGCCCTGGATATGTTTTTTTTTTCTTCCGTTTTAAAAGCATTTAGCAATCTGGCAATTAGTTAGAGCTTAATGTAGGATGTCAAAACAGTGCTATTGATCCAGCAGAGCAAGGAGGAAAGATTGATCAGTCAACTCATTACGTTGCTGGCGCTGCCTCGTCATAAACACTCCAGATGAGACTCCATCAAAAGCCCATCCCTCGCTCACTGACTGTCTTCTTTTGCTTGCTCTGTCGCTCTCTCTGCATCACTTTCCCCCAGTGTTTTCTGTTGTTGGCTCCTGATATTTGATTGCACTGTCTGCACCTCGTTTAAATCTGGCCATATGTTTTGTTCTGTTTATTATTGCTCCTTGCTGTTTCTCCTTTATTTGTTTGACTCTACCTGAAATGATCTAGTCCATTGTCATATTGTCTATCCTGCCCCTTTTTCTTTGACTGTCATCATAGGTATTATATAACCTATTAGCAAAAGATTTATTGTTTCAGTTTGTACCGTCTGTCTCTTTCCACCAATGCTCCTATACCATCCTTGACATCCAGTAACTCTACCGTCAGCGAAGAGACATTTTGCACAGTTATCATTAAAATCTCAGAAAGGGCAAATGAAGCCGATTTCATTTGGTTTGTATAACTCACATCAATTCATTAGTCAATCATATGAAAATCAGGCAGTTGCACACATACTTGATTCGATTTGCAGAAACACATGGCTCAGCAGTCATTTTATAGAGTGTCGTTTTGTTCAATGGACAGATGCTAAGCTCATTAAAGGTAGTCCAGGCTGGAAGAATAACGAGTGCTGGCATTTATCAAGCTCTTCAGACTCCGAATTTTGATTAAAATTGTATTTGTCTTTCACACCAGTAACATTAAATAGTCAGCACATCCCTACAGAACAGATGGGGTTGAATTTAAAGTCCAAGTGAGAAGTTTATAGACAACACTGCCATAACAAAAGTCTGGACCTGACAATTAAGACAAATGAGTTTGGTTAGTTTACTGGCCTTATTGTTGAATTTATCTTTCACACTGAGGCATATGTTCATTCATTCACCTAAAAATCCTCAGATAAAAATGTTGAAGTATGTTGCACTGTACTTGTACTGTAGAAAAAATCGATAAAAGACAGAAATTCTAGTTTCTCCATGATTAAATTGACTTTTAACTTTTGTAAACCTTCTCCAAGGTTTTATTGTTTTTTTTAATGCAATAAAATTATTGTGAATTATAACTGGCTTTCTGTTTAAATTGTTTATTTTTTATTATAAAGACAATCTATATCACCGTAATTCAAAGAAAACTCTTTTTGAATTAGTGAGTAATTATCTCTATGTATCCTTAAGTTTAAAAGGATAATAAAGCATAGATGCCAAACCCCTTTGAGTGTCAATACTCCTGAGAGCTCAGTCATCAAAATAGCAATGGGACAATGCAGATGGACTCCAAATTTTACTGAAATCTGTAAGATTAAAAGTTTTTAAGCCAACAACAATGAGAAGTGCTTGGGAAAAAACAAACAACCAAACAAAACAATGAATTTGAACATTTGCAATTACTAACAACATAATCAACTGTTGTACATAGGTTGTTTTTATACATTATATTCTATTATATTTCATCTTATTGATTTTTTTCTCAAGTGCTTAATTTATATTCTATACTGTTTATTTTAAAGGTGGAGACAAACTGTCAGGAAAAATGTTCAAACTGATTCAGACTGGACCTCCGATGCAGATCGATGCAAGAAAAGTGTTTATTTGCAAAAGTGCAGGTGCTCGATATTTACGGTGACTACTGAAAACAAAAAACTGTAGCAGCTACAGCGGGCAGGAGAGTAGAGCAGATGTCCAGGGAGTAAGACAAGACAGCAGGAGGGCTGGGCAGCGAAGAACTGAGGGCAGGCAGGTGGCAGGGCACGAGAGGTGGACGACAAACTGGCAAAGAGTGGAGAGTGAACCCAGGCTAAATACTGCTGCAGTAGAGGTATAGGTGCATGGCGGTCAGGACTGACTGGCAGCTGTGAGGGAGAGAGACTGCAGGAGAACCCAGAAGCCCTGCCCAGACCTGGAGAATGACAGACATGGAGACCAGACCACACACAGCACAAAATAGAGAGAGGGAAACAAAATGTACGGAGGGGAAGACAGGAGATGGGCCAGATCCTTTTTGATTCTTCTGTCTGTCCTGGATATAAGGAAATATAGAGAATTGTCAATAAAAAAAAAATCTTGAATCTTGAATCCTCTGCTGAAAACTCAACATCACAACGACATAAGCCTGGAGATGAGATTAGTAAAATGTAGTATGCAGCATTGAGTGCAACATGGAGCTCAACTTAAAATCCCAATCATGTTGCTTTTACATTTCTTTTTGATGTCACTTCAGGCTTGGCTAGGTGTTTCCCCTCGCCTCAAGCATGTACATGTATGCTAAGCTGAGCACAAAGCCTCCTGGCTGCAGCTCTGTACTGAGGCTGATAGTAGCACTCATCTAATTCTGAGCCTCTATGAGGATTATGTGATCTACAGTACATATGTTATATATGTGTAGAAAAACAACTCTGGCCGTCCAGAAGCAACATGTCATGGGACCTGTGTGATTTGTGTGCTGTTCTTGTCTCAGCTTTCTGTCTTCCATATCATTCTTTTCCCAGCAAAGAAATCTGAAGTGCGAAGGATAAGAGTGTCATCAGGAGGGATCGTGTAATAGAGCAGCTGTGGCTGATGGACTTTGAGATTCACCTCATTTTCCATTTATCCAGTCTGGAGCCCCTTTATCTCTGCTGCTTGTTTTGAGAGTGTTTCATTTGATAACAGCATTCAAATGCGATATCAGCACATTTAGAGAGACAAACAGAAGGATCATAAAATATATTACTGAAGATGGTCGTTTGGATCAGGTCTAGACATCTGCTCTTACCAAAATCCTCTTTCTCTCTTCATCTCTGTCGCTTTCTGTTGCTTTTCCTCTCACTCTGTCTCCTCTTTCTCCTTTTGTCCCACCATCCCTTCCTCTCTCTCTTTCTCTCTCGCTCCCTGGCTGCTTCCCCTCCTCTCCAACCTCCCCTTGTGCCCCAACAAGTGTCTTATATTTCCAATGATGATTTAGCTCATAAATCTTGATAAAGCCATGGGCTGTTCCGTCTTGGTGGAACAGGAAACTCTTGCAGGAGCAGACAGAAGATGAGGAATGGCTCTCCGTTATGAGACTGTCCTGTTTTTCTGTTTTTCCATTTTGATGCTGTCCTCTGGGAGAGGCCACTCCTGTGCATTGCGAGCACCTCTTTCACTCGAGGGATTTGGAGAAGTGTTTGTTTGTGATCATATCTCTATTTGTGCAGCCACCTTAATATTTGTATCTGTATCTAATCCTTTTTGTGTTTGTTTGAAATGAGCCATTGCTTCCAGTCATTTTCCAACCACCTCATGCATTTACCTGTTGTAATTAAACCAGTCAGGAGAAAATCTCTGAAAAACAAAATGTCTTTCTGCCTTTGCCCCAGCCTGGGAAGTGAACGGTAATTAAACTTTTTCTCCTCCTATTACATTTGTATACTAATTTGTTTTGCAGGAAATAACCACAGCCCATTATGGTGGCCAATGTTAGCAAACTTTAGATATTGTTGTGGAACTAGTATGGCTGAGTTGGTTTGATGACTTCATGACTTTTTCTATGTTTTAATATGTCACACACTCAGATTCAAACCGTTATCACAAAAATGAAAGACAAACTGAGAGAGAATGTGGAAAATAGTTACATGAGCTATTACATTTCCATCCAAATAAAGTTCAAGCTACTACGTAATTTAACTGAATTTCCACAAAACCTGCAAAATGCAAACATTGAGAGTCGACGGATGTTAAATTGCTGATCTAAACTCAGGTGGTGCAGAACCAAGGCAGATCCGCAGGCTGCAATGGGAAGAGTAAATTAAAAATGAGCCAGCCATACTACATGTTAGAAAACTGTGTAAAACATGAAGGAAATTATGTATTTCAGTTTGTTTCATGTATTGATTTGAGGAAAATTACAGTCTCCTCATCACCTCGCACAGATTTGAAGTTTTCATCTGCTGCAATTTGTAATCCCTTATGTCATGATTTATTTGTAGCCTGTTTAATGTCTTATACACAAACTTTTCCATCTCACCCAGGTGTAAGACATTTTTTCAGCATTTCTAGTGGAGTTCTTTTTTACATGCACAGTGAAAATGTGTATAAAAACCGAAGCATGAATAATGCACCTGCTTCAACCCAAAAGCACAATCTTTCTCTAAGCTGAACCAAGAGACTCAAGTGCCTGAACGAAACTATAAAAACATTAATCAGGTTTCACTTTCTGAATGGGTATTGTCAAGAAAACAAATAAAAAAGTGTTTTGCAGTTTTGCAGATATGCTTACATTCATTAAAATGTTCCTTTATTATGTTGGCATTTTATTGTTTAAGTGTAATTGCTTTGAAGTAAAAACGTACCAGTCAGTTGTAAAGTTACTGAACTATAATAAAATTCAAGAAGGAATATGGCTTCATTTAAAAAAAGAAACATCCATTATGCTCCATATTGCTGTGCTGGGAACAGCTATAAATCACTCTCACACAAGCAGATGCTCAGATTCGTGAGGCAGCACATCCACATAAACACTCCTCCCTGTGGCGGTGATGATGTCACTGTGCAGGTGCAGCGGTGAAGGATTAACCGCTAATGACTGCCTGTCACTGCCTTAAAAATCTCTAATTGGTCCACGTCATTACGAGGCAGCTTTGGCTCGCTTCGCCTTTGTCTCCACTGAAACATTGTCCTGTTGTGTTTTCTCTCCGAGCCTGTGTTTCTGTTATAATGACACATTTTCTCCAGGCAACAGTTGCTTTTCCTGCTGCTTTTAGATCTTCTGGGATGAGACTATGGCTAATAGTATAGTATTAAGACAAAGACAGGCTATAGTTAGTAACAGCATTACTGAGGCTTTGATGTGTAGCCCTCTTGATAGAAACTCTAAGCCTTGGCTTGGCGGCAATTATTTCTGTGGCTGGAAAATGATGAAAAATGCTGGGATATTGTTCTTCAGTCACTTGGGTCAGGTGACATGTTACCTTCTCCGACGTCTCAGCACTCACCTCACAGGCTTTGTTAGGCTTTGAACTCAGGATACATTATCACAGCCAGGTAATGCAATGGAGAGTTTCCTCCTCACAATCTGGTTCGTCTGTCTCGTATCATAGCACACAAAACCTTGTTTGCTTTTTGTTGAAACTCACAGGTATTTATCAGTGACTTTGACGTTACACTCACTGTTTTCTTCTGTGTTCCAATCCAGCTCATTCATTCACAAATAGTTTCAGAATCAAACATTGCTTCATAAAACCTGCACACAGGCGATGTTTGGGTTTCATGTGAGAACTTATAGCTCAGTCTGTCAGTCTGCACAGTGAAAGTCAACCAGTGATAATAAGCAAAATACATTTTTGAGTGGATCTCAGCTTCAGACATTACAACTAATGATGTGAGAAATTGAACCTCCCAGTGCACATTCACTAAGAATGAATGTTTCATTTAAAACAGAGAAATAATGTTTTATCAAACTTCTGATTATCATATATTGTCAATTTTTCAATGAAGGAAAAGGAGTAAATACATAATACAACAACTTTCTCTTCATTCAAGGACTTCTGTCTGAATGTCTGCTACATTTTGATTAAGGTTAAGGAAAATTTGTGGTTTTGGAAAAATGCAGATTTATATTCCCAGTAAAACTACGAGTGCTGTTGCAAATTAGTTGTATATAAAACAGAAATAATGATCCTTTCTGAGAGACTGGTCTGATCTGGGGGAGCTCCGTAATGATCCGAGGGTCAAGCCGTATTTACAACTAAGCTCAAGGCCTCTGAATATCAAACCTCTCACTTTACAGGCTGCCAAAACAATCTGCCAGAAAACAGATTAGTATTACTTAAATATGTCCTCAAAGCAAATTTAGTTTTGATTAATAAAAAAATTCCCAGAGGAAATGACCTCTTGGTCTCGCCCACAGTGGCGCTTTCTCAAGAAGCACAGTTTTAGACCAGAATTATTGAGGTTAAGCATGTACTAATTGAGATTGAGGGTGTGGTAATACTGTCTCAAGGCGAAGAGGAGGCGAAGTGTTGTGACAAAGATGATTAGCAGGATTTAAAACTCAGGACGTTTCGGTTACTGCAAAAGAAGCACTGATATTGCCCCAGGCTTCTGAGAGCGGCATCAGCTCCTGTATTTGTCTTACCAAGACACACAGTAGATGAGAGTTTACATTCCCTCATTTCCCTCATCCTTACAACTTGTGTGTGTGTGTGTTGTTATTTATGAGCTTGAAGTGCTGAGTACAGGACTTCTCTACTGTAGTACACAACGGAAAGCACTACTACCACTTGATCTTTTTTTTTAACACACATAAACACACGCATGCACACTAAGGTGAATTTTTTGCGCCTTATGCATTTCTCATTTCCTTTCCAATGACGTTTTTATTAAAAGATAAATTGTAGACAGAGCTCTGTGTAAAAAGAACAGATTAATTCAACTGTTGCTTAATTGCATCAGGGATTTAGGGGTACTCTTCTGTCCAATTTGCTTGTTCTATTCCCTGCAAAAGCTCTCAGCCTGTTCCTAATCTGCAAACCAAGCAAGTTTTTTTTTCTTTTTTCTCTTAAAAGACACTGGATTTAAACTGGGATTAATAGAATGAGAAAGATGTAGCATCACTCACACACTCCAGCTCTATCACTGAATTCAATTTAGCATATTTTCCTGTTTCTCTCACACTGCCCTGAGCACGCCTGAGTACTTCTTCTGTTACTAACAAAACCTCTCGCTTTCTTTTGCATATTCCACTTTGCTAAGTGTGTATGTGTGTGTGTGACCCTTTCTAACACACACACACACACACACACGCACACACAATCACACACACACAGCCAGTCATTATACTTATTTACAGGAGATTTGATGTGACATAACACTTTTTATTAATTACATTGTATCACGACAGACTGGTCCACGTTCAGAAAAATCATATCATCGTCATCATCATCACCATCATTGCCAACATGACTCACTATGATCATTTCCACCACGCAACTGTATGACTGTACAAGTTCCTTCTGGTGTGTGTTTCTGTGTTTGAGTGTGTGTGTGTGTGTGTGTGTGTGTATGAGAGAGAGACTGAGTGTGTGTATGTGTGTTCGCCAGCTAAGCACAGATTGGTAGCATCAAAACTTTTGATTTATCGAGGAACAACCTGCTTGCAAAGACAGAACATTGGCTGCATCCGACAGACTATTCCCAGATTTTAATTACCTTGTGTGCTTTGCAATAGCTACAGCTGCTTCCAACATTTTTGAAGAGTATTTTTAGGCATAGAAAAAACATTTTAACTTCTCTTTTAACACAGAAACCTTTACAGCGCTTTGTCCTATTTTAAGCCTCTTACAATCAAAACATCCAAAAAACATCCAAAAATCCTCCCTATTTTCTACCACAGTGGCAGCAGTGAAACCTTTTAACACAGAGACAAATAGCACAGAATCAAAATAAATAAATAAATAAAAATCTGGCACTGAAAAACAGAGATACTGCATATAGCAAGATCGGTTCCATTTGTTCTTTTTCCGGTTTTTTCTCTCTCTTTTTTTTTTTTTTTTTGCAGAGTAGCAGTTTTTTTGTGGTAATACATTCCTCAGGGCTCCACAAGCATCCAAGCACAAAGGTAATCTCAGAGTTGACCTTTATGATATTTCAGCTCTAATAGCTAAGACTGTGATGTTAGTGTTGGGAGAGAGACGGGAGTAAATGTGATACGGATAATAATACTCCTTTAAGTTGAGGAGACCAAACTCATTTAGAGTGAGGGGAAAATATCTGTTAATATTGCTCATATATTTCTGTGAGTCCCAGGCTTTTTGTAAAATATGTAATGTAGAGAAGAAGGCTGATTTTCTGGTCATAAATAAAACAATTGAGTGAGTCCATAAATCTTAGCTGCCATAATAACAACCTCAAACCTACACAACTAGGTTAAGTCATTTATCATGAATCTGTGAACGACGACAACAAATCAGTTCCTGATTCCTCCGTTGAATCTCTTTGCATTTCAACAGGGATTTCACTCGAGTCTGAACCCAGCCTACGGATCCCTCCTGACTCACTAAGGCATCAATCAGCCTTCTCCAAACACACACACACACAGACACACACTCACACAAACACACCGCCGGGAGAATGAGCAAACATTGCTCTACATCCCGGGGGCTGCTGTATATCATTTAGTGTATTTGTGAGTCCCATGCAGCTTCCCAATTCTCTGCCCTCCACTTGTAAGACAAAAGAAGAAAAGAGTACAATCTAGATACCGACACAGTCTCGGACACAGCAGTTAGCGACGCTTTTTTCTTTCAGCAGCTTATTCACATTTGTACATGTATTTTTGTTCATTCCTCTTGCTTTTACGTCATTTTTACAAAATAAAAAAAAAGAAAAGAAAAGTAGCACTTCTAGAGACCAAAGTTTAAGACTATCACGTACAGTATAGGCAGCATAGAAGAGGAAAGTTGGTTGAATAGTCTATTTTACAGTAGGTCACTTGAATAAGAGAGAGAAAGAGAGAAGTCTGTGATTGTCAGTCCCTCCATTTTTTGAGATATCCATTCATACAGCAGTTGTTGTTTCGCCTCCTTTTCTTTGAGTTTGACCAGAACCTTTGATCTGAGGCGTCGATGCAAAGAGAGCTGATCTCCAGCCACAGTTGTGTTAACAGTTCACACAGCGCTCCTGCGTTGTGCTGACAGGTCTTCATCATAACAAACATCCCTCTTACTAGAACTGTCAAGACATCACTGCCATCCAACTCGACACAGTTCATTATTGAAAAATCAAATAAATAAAAAAAAGGGAAACAGCAAGTACTCTACTCTTTTGACATCTGAGACGTTCGTACTGTGTTTGTTTCTCACAGTTTTTTCCAGCTCACACACAGGCCCTCACACGCCCTGCCCTCTGTTATTGCACAGAGATACTGTGTGGCAAGTTAGTGAATGGAGTCGAGTATGCTCGCTTAGTGCAAACTCTACTGGACTGTACAGCAGGGATGGATTTTGGAGACCCTGTAAGCCTGCACCGTCAATGCTGCAGCCGTTAACCCTTTGCGTTGTGTGCTGACAGGTGACAATAATTTTTGCAATACAGCAAACTAAATCTACAAATGTGACGGACTGGTGAAACATCCATCCCTGTTGTAGAGTACACTGTACATGAGGACAGGCTAGGTAGCTGTTAAGAGGGAGCCTGACATAAAAATACATAATACACTCAAGATTATCTTACACATTTGCTAAAACGTAATCAATTAAACCAGAGTTCAGTTTCAATCAGTTTTTTGTTGCAAAAGGCAACTTTAGATATAGAAAGAAATGTACAAAATGCTTCTTAATTTATAAATAATAATACTATAAATCAATAAAATCAACATTTTCAAGTTCACAAACATCAATACCATCAAGTGCTGTTTTCAATAAACAAATAAGACTTATAATTCCAGATTGATGTTTTACATCTAGTTCACATGGCTGTTAGTGAAACTGCAGTGGTTATGACTTTTTAATATGTGTGTAAAGAGTAAAATATGCCCCCGTAAAATGCAAAAACAAACATTAAATGTGTTTCCTTGCATGCATGTGAGCTGTTGTATATATACAGTGTGCCTGGGAGTGTTTGACCAGATATGTGAGCTGTACTGTAAGTGAGTGAAGCGGTTCTCCATCATCAGGATGTGTGGTGCATTATTGAGTTTATTTTCTGTTTAAGCTGTTGGTGGACTGCCAGTAAAGTGTGTGTGGAGAATTTGTGTGTGTGTGTGAGAGTGAGAGAGAGTGGTTGAGGGCAGCCATAGGAATGTGACGGGAGCGTGAAGTTGAAGTTGCGGCTTATGAGAACATCTGCAGGCTGCAGTAATGATGGATGCTCACTCTCACTTTTTCCCAAAGGACATTCACACCTCCTCTCTCTCTCTCTCTCTCTCTCTCTCTCTCTCTCTCTCTCTCTCTCTCTCTCTCTCTCTCTCTCTCTCTCTCTCTCTCTCTCTCTCTCTCTCTCTCCCTCCCTTCTCTTCTCTCCACTGTCGACCCTTCCTCCTCCTTCATCTTTTTCTACACGACCCATTCCTGCCTTTTTGCTCCCGCACCATCTTCTCCTTTCTACCCCATTGCTTCTCTGTTCTTGCTCTCCATTTCTTCCCCCAATATGCGTTATTACCTCTGGTCTTATTTCTCCTCTCCACCGTTCCTCAGTCCTCTCTCTGTTTTCTTCTCCTTCCCCTCTCCATCCCTCCATCCCTCCTTCTCAGCCATAAAACAATAAGTCTTGAATGTCTGTGAGGAGACTGTGCTAATGGAGCCCATTAGGCTGTAATGAAATATACATTACACCATTACAGAGGACGGGCCCTGGCTAAAGCACTGCACCGCTCAAATAATAAAACATGCACAATTCAATTTCCTTCTCAGCCCGTTTTGAGTGTCTTTCAGTGTGTGTGTGTGTGTGTGTGTGTGGAGATGGAGGGATGACAGGATAAGGTATACAGTGTGTGTGTGTTTGCCTGTATGTGTGTGTGTGTTTTGTGTGCAACCCCTCTAGCACAGATGTGGTTTTCAAGGATGTCTGAGTGCTGAGAGCCTTGATGATTTAATATGGGTTGACCAAATGAACCACACCTTCTACAGCGCCGCCGCCCACACATCTGACCGTGATCTGACCATTCAAAACCAAGTCTCCCACAGAAACCTTTACCACCACCACCACCACCACTACCACTACCTAACCCCCCACAGACCCCCACCAACACCAAGGCCTTCAGCAAAATCAGACATCTGTGGACAAATGAATCAATTGACCTCCGACACAAGTGCTTGACATCACAAGTGCAGCATCTGTCACTTTGGTGGTGAAGGGGTGGGCGTGAGAGAGTGGCGGGGGGCGGTTATCATGTTACCATGTTCCGTATGACAGTGCAGTGCAGGCCTGAGCAAAGTAGGATGTAACAGAAAACAATGGAAAAATGCAGTGTGCAGATGTGAGTGCATACATCCATAAAATTATATCTATTCAACGTGTTGCATGAGGAGATATTGTAGCGTTTTTTTTTGTTTGTTTGTTTGTTTTTTTACAGATCTCAGAGTCGTCATTACAGTGTAGAAAGATACCTTAGCTTTCGTTTCTGAATAGTTTCTTCCACCACAGCAGGTCAGTCGAGCCTCAGTTGACAGTGTTATTGTTATTTTATATTTTTGTAATCGGACCAGAAATCATCCCAACTCCTGATTTTATCGTCAGAAAGAGCGAAAACCAGGATGTGTTTAAGTTCCTTCCCTTTTTTTTTTGGTCAATATTCTGTTACACTCAGTCTACGATATGTTAACCAGTGTGTTAATTGTCACGTGTGTAGTCTTCTCCACAAGCCTTGTTGGATGAATGCTGACATTAATACTCGTGTATAGTTCTGAGAGACAGACAGAAAGAAAGGACTAACGTACAGACAGACAGACAGATAGACAGAGTGAGAGGGGAAAACACAGTGTCTTTATGGCTCAACATCTCACGGAGCCACTTCCTCTGAAACGTCTCACTGTCGTTCAGTCTCTTATTTACACGCAAAAGGGTTGAAGCTTCTGGAAATCCTTCCTCTCTCTGCTCCTCCTTGAAATTTCCTGATGCTCAAATGAGTCCTGTTGTCCGACAGGCAGCAACGAATGAGTCACTAAATTTAAAGTCCCGTTAATCAGGTTTCATCAGTTTAGCCCCAGTCAGTTTAAAGCATTTGAAAAGAAGCGAGAACCTTTTTTTTTTTCTTCCCCCTCCAAAGTTAAATTATTCTTAGTAAATGTCTCTTCGGGAAGGAAGGAGGGAAGGAATAGAGGTGCACAAAGGAGAGGAAATTGGTGGGAGGACAGAAACGATTGGGGACGGTTTGAAGAACTTTTTGATTGCCTTTTAGAGTTTGATAATAGCTTCACATCCTGTACAGCACTACCTTACACACACACACACACACACACACACACACACACACACACACACACACACACACACACACACACACACACACACACACACACACACACACACACACAAACATCATTCAGAGGTATCACCATGTCATCACTAACACGCGCACATATGCACACACGCACGCACGCATTCAACTTCAAATGTGCATACACACTTGGATGAAGTAACCATCCTCACCATGACATCTCTCTCTCTCTCTCTCTCACACACACACACACACATACACACGCGCACACACATGAACCCAAAACTCTCTTTTGTCCTCTGCCTGTGTTCAGCCGAGTATATCCAGGTATACAGGCGAGGCCTTAGCCAGGTTGAGGAGCAGGCCGTGGATTTCTTTGATGTTGAGTCTCATGTGGGGCTCTCTCTGCCAGCAGCCCAGCATCAGGTCGTACACTTCTTTAGGACAGGTCCGGGGGCGCTGCAGCACACGGCCCTGGGTTATACACTCTATCACCTGCACAGAGAAAGGATAGGAAGCCATCAGGAGTAAAGTCAGTCAAGGTCTCGATGAACCTCGGTTGCTCAACAAAAGGCACAACCAACTCAATTTGAGCTAAAATCCATTGCTTTCTGCATTTTCAAACCCCAGTGAAGATGATGGAGCATCAACTTCGTGAAGCTGTTTCACCTTGCTGCAGTGGCGCCCAGTGAGAATGTCAGGGTGAATAAATTATTTACCGAATTGATGAAATTACACTGCACTGGAGCAGTCATCCAGACAAATCCGAGGCAGGAGAGAAAAATCTCCTACTGTATATCCTATAGATTTATCGACATAAACTTTACAATGAATGCGGCGTCTCAGCACACTTTTCTCCGGAATAAATGCAAAATCTACTTTAGATGAAAATTTGTGACATTTAACACTTTTGAAGCCTAGCTGCTGTATGCAGTGGAGTATACATCACCCTCCGGCAGCAGTTTGGGAAGTATCTACACTGTTATTTGCCTGTAATATAACTGAGTTTTTATCATTTCCTCAGACACTTAAACACACCCTGCTGTGTGTGTAGAAAGAAAACCAATTATTGGCTTCTATTAAGCCCCAAAAAGCTTGTGTGTCTTTCAAATTGCTAAATAACCATAAGATTACTATTTGATACCTCTACATTACTAATGATCCCATCAGTATCATCCTTTCGCTAATCAAGGCGTCACCAGCTCCTCCTCCTCATTCTGCTATGGGAATCGTTTTGTGAGAGTCGATACATAATGGAAATCTCATTTTGAAACAAAAGCCTGTATCCTGTAATGAAGATATCTGAGAAACAGATTTGTGTCAGGAGGTGAGCGAACTGTGAATCAGCAGAAATCTAATAGATGTAAATGATAAAGAAAAGGCTGGAAGGGGGTAAAGGTTAATTTTGGGATGAAAGGAGTCAAAAGAAAAGGAGTGGCTGGCATGGGCTGAAACCAGAGTTGAGGTCATAGAGTGGTTCAGCTTGCTGAGGTTATTGTTAAGGTGAAGGGTTGAAAGGCCCTGACACAGCTGAGTTTACCGGAAAACTGGGTCAAGACCTTGACTCTGGTGAAGGGAAGATTTGAGATATTAATTATTCAGAAGCAGCAGCCAGTTGTTTACTTATTTATGTAATGCATAATAAGAAGAATTGCATTTAATACAGCATTTCAGATTGATGGATTTGGTTTCCTGTTATGTTATTAATCTGATAGTAATTTGAGGGAGTGTTTCATAGAGCAGAAGCGATAAGTCAGCTGATTAGTCAATCGACAGGAAATCTAAATAATTTCCCTATTATAGTTTCCTAATTGTAACAATAATCTTATTTCTCACTATCTGACAGCATCAGATACATTGTCCCAGCTTTCATGGTGTTTACACTGAGTGAAATCCTTTACTGTAGATACACAGTATTTACACATTTCCCCAGAGGTTCGGCCTCTTCACAAACATGTTTTGCTTCTTGGTGTGAGTCTGTATTACAATAATAAATAAATAACAACTAGTCCATGGGCAGGTTAATGGCTGTAAGTGGGTTTAAACGACAACTGTCTTGGTAAATGGTTAATTATTTATATTTGTCATGAGAAACACTCACTGGTTCCAACTTTGCAGATGTGAGGATTGGTTTGTTTTCTCCCGTTTATAATATTATATTTTGTCATTGTATATTGTGTGTCATCTTGATTGGCTAAATTAAGCAGTTGGAAGATTATGTTCTGTAACAATCTGGCGCCTTTGTCACTATTTTCATTTTTTTGGGATCAAAAATTAAAAAAAAAAAAAAAAAAAAAAGGTGTTCTTGTAGCACTTATATTTAATATGTATCCTTAGTGGAAATCCTTTTTCAGAGCCAAATCAACTGGCTGTGTCACTGTTTGCTGTTCATAAAATAACACCTGGGGAACACAGCTTCACATCCTGAGCAAAAAGAATAGACACTTAGTTGTCGCATTGCCACCAGACTACAAAATCCAGAGTGATCCATGTCAAAAAAACAGAAAGAGGACATATTGTGAGTCCTTTTCCAAAACAGCCTTTCTACTCAAAACACAAGACACATCTGCTCCTCAAGCCTGACAGCGATGCCAAAATCTGGTTCCCCAGCTCTGTGTCTCACCTTACAATTAATTCATGACACGACACGCCAAAATGATAAACAACTTATTACGTTTCTAAGTCAGGTGCTTAAGCCTTACAGTATATAATGAGATGACTCAGGCCAAAGGACTCACAGAATGTATACAGTGCCTATGAGAAACTTGCTCACACAACTGATCAAATATTTAGTTTTAGTTTTACCGAAGGGCTGTTTCCTCATATCTGGGGGCTGCAACATCTTGTCTGGCATTACTTATTAAGTTAAAAGTGCTTCCAGGGTAACATCTACATAAAGTTTCTGCTTTGTACTTTTGACTACACTAATGTTTTGTTGTGATGGATCTGTTATCTTCTCTGCTGGCGTACTGTATTTAGAAGTGTTCAAAAAAGATTGTGTGATGTATAACAAGAGGCTGTATTGTGTTCTGTACCTCATTGTTGGAGAGCTGGTACCAAGGCTGTTTTCCATAGGTGAAGATCTCCCAGAGAACAACTCCAAGACTCCAAACATCACTTTCCGTGGTGAACTTTCTGTACATGATGCTTTCAGGGGGCATCCAGCGAATTGGCAGCATAGTGTGACCTCCGACCTATTATTGCATACACAAACAGGGAGACAAGGAGAGAGTGTCAGTATAAGTAAGTATAAGTCAGTATAGCATAAAGTGAACAGTGGAGCTGTAAAGCATCTTCACAGTCATCCCTTCCTCTGACAGACAGGAATGCTCAATATTCAAGTCTCTTCTCTTCATTTTTATTCTAAGGCGTCACGCGTCTCGAATGCATGGTCACGCAGCTTTTCACATTTCTCACCAAGGTTCGCTCAGAAATTTCAATATAGTTTAAGGTGGTGCAGCAAACATTTCATTCCTAAAAAAAATGCTGCCAGAGGCATTTAAATAAGTGAGGCTTTGTGGTATGGCACAGTAGATTGCATCATCTTCTTGGCTGTTGCACACCTCATTCCTGATCAGCATATAATTTTATTTAACTGAGGTCTAAGAGAGTATTGCTTTACATTCCCCTTGAACAAAGAGGATATGTGCACTAATCAACTGGCCACCGATCACAATTAAATGGACCGCACTTATATAGTGCTTTTCTAGGCTCTAGTCTTATTGACCACCAAAGTGCTTTACACTACAATAACATTCACCCATTCACACTTTCATAGCTTTTAAGATGATTGTTAGAAAATAATTAATAGTCTATAATCAGCCAGTGGATCAAAAAAAGGAAGGTTGTCGAGGGAAACAGTCACATTAATGCCGTGAAGCCAGAATAAACTATTGCAAAAATGCAGCGTGTGCACTGCCAGAGTCCCATGCAAGTGAATTTTAAGTAAGAAAAATAATTGAATTTGTTGCATCAAACAATGTGATGAGTCCCAGTGACTCTCAGTTCTCAGAAATCAGCTGTGGAGGAAGTCACAGGCACTCTGAGAAACTGTTGGTCATTTCATTATTCTCTAATCTGAACTGAGCCTTTGGAGCCTGTTTGATTGTTGTATTCATTTGATGTTTGTGCTGCTCATAAACACTGACAGCTCATTTCAGACTCCCACAGACTGTGACTGTAGCCTTGAATGAGGTTAATGCTGCAGCGGGGAGGGGGGGCGAGCGTGAACCACTCTCCATGCTCCAGTGGTGACAAAAGGTGAGTGAACACCTCAGCCATAAACTCATCATGTAATTATTACAGTGCTATGTTTGCATAGAAGCCATTGTGTCTTATGTATTAATTACGCCTCAGAGTCAGCCGTAAAAACAGAAAACAGTACAGTATGCTCAACCATTGAACACAGAATTTCCCTCCAGTTGTCCTTCTGGGTCAAATTGACCCAATCTGTTCCCTTCCTCCATCCTTCCTTCTTTCCTTCCTCTTTTGATCCAATTGACCGGATTTGTTCCCTCCCTCCATCTTTCTTTCCTTCTTTTTTCCCTCCCTCCCTTCCATCCTTCCTTCCTTCCTTCCTTCCTTCCTTCCTTCCTTCCTTCCTTCCTTCCTTCCTTCCTTCCTTCCTTACTTCTTCCTTCATTTTTGACCCAATTGACCTAATCTGTTCCTTCCCTCATCTATCTTTCCTTCCTTTTCCCTTCCTTCTTTCCTCCCATCTTTCCCTTTGTCTTCCTTCCTTCCTTCTTTCCCTTCGTCCTTTCTGCCTTATTTCCTTCCTTCCTTCCTTCCTTGACCCAGGAGGAAAACAGGGGGGTTAAGTATTTTTAACTAGCCATGTAAATGATATGATCTTTATAGCCATTCAGCAGGAAATATTCTAAACATCTGTTATTCAGCTGCACCAAATCATATTGATTGTCATGGGAAACATGGGAACTTAATTTTGAATCTTTGAACAATGTTTTGGCTGTGCAGCATAAATGTAATGATGCGCCCTCTGGCAGGTCAGTGAAGTTCAGGGGACTAAAAGTTAAATTCAGTCAGCGCTTGAATTTTGAACCGTAACCTATTTAAAGTGGAGCTGAGTGAAACCTAACCTTGTATTCTGATGCTGATCTCTCTCGTACCGAAACTCCCCTCTCCCTTTGCTCCGCTTCACATGAATCTACCGACCAATCTGCGCTCCATTGCTCCACACAGACAGCGCAATCCATTCTCTGAGGTTTATGCCTGTTATTAATGGCTTGCTATCCACACTTGGCCTGTTTCTATGTTAGTCAGTGGGTTATTTAATGTAGTAATAAAACGTGCACGGTCACATAGATAGCCATCAGGTTCACTGGTACGTCCTGGGAAACATATCTGCCTCCATCTCTGCAGCTCTTACTCTTCATAAGCATGCCCCGGCTTTCCTCCCTGTTAACGCCACCGTCTCCCTCTCCCTTGTTTGTCTGTGTCTCATTTCCCTGTTTCTGTCAAATTCACGTGTGATTTACTGGTGTAGCCATAATGAAGGGGTATTCTGCCACAGTGATGCAAAAGCTCTGTGTTGTGGGTAAATCCGACACTGAGTTTATGATAAAAGGACAGACAGTAAATATGGAGCACCATAATAGATGGTGATTTTGGACAGGGTCATTGTTTATTCGGCTCTGTTCTATTCTGTACTATAGACAGTATTTATTATTCACTGATGTGTCTGAACCTGCTCACATCCATTAGTCTTTTTGTTTTATTCATCATTGCTGATCATTTCCCCCTGATAGCCTGAAATATTAATATCTTGAACTGCTGTGGTACATTTCTTTATGTTTCATAACTTTCTCTCTCTCTCTTTCTTTGTGTGCGTGTGTGTGTGTGTCTAATAGAGAGTATGAGGAGAAAGTTAAGGCAGTCTCTTCATCAAGGCTATAACAAGGATTAACTGAAAGAGAAAGAACAGGAAAGAAAATGAGTGCAGGAGCAGGGAAAGCCTCACGTCAAACCCTTTTTCTTTTTTTTACTGGGATAGGGAGGGGCACAAAAAACTAAACGAAACGAAGAGAGTCCCGTTTACAATGGAGCGGCCTGGAGACCACGATCCTCCCTGACGGAGCTCCGGCTCCAGCTCTGTCTCTGTTTTCTTTTCACTGTGAGTTGCTTCATCATCAGTCTTTGTCTCCTTTTCTGTTCCTTTCCACCTCCCTCTCACTTGTTCTCACCTTCTCTCACCCTCCATAACCTGCCCGTCCCCTCTCCCTCTTCCTCTCTCTCTTTCTCAGTCTTATAAATATGCATCATTTCAGCTAGATCACTGCCTGACTGTTCCAGGAAAGCCTAAATCAGGAGGAAAAACAAAGCAGAGGAGGCTGTGGGCTCTGTAGTGACCTGCTGGAGGCTGTGGTATCCATGGGAACTGGTTTGGTTAAAAAAGAAAGCATTATGGGATGTGGCGTAGGAGGAGGGGCCTATGTGACCAACTCCTCCTCCTCTTTTTTTTTTTTTACACAGGAACCCTACCTTAATTACCCTCTGTGTTGCTATGGAGACGAAGCTATTTCCAAGAATGCTATGCATATGTGTGTGTGTGTGTGTGTGTGTGTGTGTGTGTGTGTGTGTGTGTGTGTGTGTGTGTGTGGATAGCGTTACAGTACATGACCTGGTGTTGTTCAACCCTGTCCCTTTTAGCTCATTCATTTGTAACACTCATTAGTTTTGAAGGGCAGATGCTTGGATTGTGTCATACACACACATCCTAAAGATATGTTATTGAATTACATATTTTTAAAGTAACAAAAGTGTCCTGTAGACAATAAAAATGTAAAATGCTGCAGTAAACTGCTATTTTACAAATTTGAACAGATTTGATTTGGGTGATTAAGGTAAATTTGTGACTACGCATTTACAGTACCTAACAAATATACGTTTCATTTGTTTTTCCAATATGAGAGTTGGGACGTGATGTGATCAGTTCACAGTTTTTTTGTTTTTGTTTTGTTTTTTGCTTGTTTGTCATACAACATACACATGTTTTTTTATTGAAATGATATTAGAAAAGGAAATGATATGAAAAGGAAAAATAGCTGATGGAAACTTTTACAGATTGATCAGTGAAATCTGGTTTTTATTTCAAATGGAAACAAAAAGAAAATGTGTCTCTATTTGTCAGGTGTTGACAGTATCATCTTTGTGCTGGTGTGTTTTGTCTGTCCATGTGAGTGCTCACTCCTGCACAGATAACTGTTCCACTGTGGTGTCTCCAGGTGAGCCATTAAAATGCTGTTTGTCTGTGCCGGTAGGGACCCAGCAATGGTTTGGAGAATAGAAAAAGAAAAAAAAAAACTTAAAGAGCCAAATTACTCTGCAGAGATTGTTTAGCTCTACTTTGTTGCCAGCGTTTCCCAACAGCCTGTGTCAGCAACATAAAACAGTCAGCCTCCAACAGTAAAACGTAAGCAGACAATTCATTTTCTTCCTTCCTACACATTTGGGCATGAAATCCATTTAGGGAGAAAATGCATTGTATGTATGCCTTCACTCCACCCACACATCAAAAAAACAAAAAAAAGGCTGCATGGAAAGGCTCGTGGTTTGCATCCTTGTCTGCCTTCTGAAGCATCTGTCAGGTTCATTGTGTAACAGGGGATTCAATGACGTCACCACAGCCCCTTCGGTCCTACGCCTCTGCTTCTATTTCCTTACACCAACACATAGATAAGCACCGAGGGGGGGCCTCCGATTCCTCTATGACTCATCTTTGCTCCTGTCTGACGCAAGAGCATGACTGGGTACCTACACACCATCCACACACACACACGCATGCATGCACGCACGCACACCTATGTGCTGTTTTACCTCCCACCATCCTGTACCTCTCCAGCTTTGCTGTTTTCCGCCTGTCTGTCTGTGTCTCTGTGTCTCTGATATCCTGCTCTGTGGCTGTGTGAAGAAGGCGCAGCTCCTCTGTGTGTTTCAGTCTCAGTGTACGAGGTCTTCTCTGCGATCGGCCTCTCCTCCAGACACCTCTCCTCTCTCACCTCCCTCAGCATCTCTATGTTTCTTTATTGCTCTATTACTGCCTTCACTCATTTTGTATTTTCATTTGCATTTTGTTTTCTCCCCTCCTGGCCTCCCACTCCTGTGCCTCCTGCTTTTTTATTTTCCTGCTGCTCCCTCCCTCTCTCTCTCTCTCTCTCCTTTTCCTGCTGCTCCCTCCATCTCTCTCTCTCTTCCTGCTCTTTTCTCTTCCCCTCGTTTCTTTACCACCTTCCTTCCTCCGTCTCCCACACTTTCATCTCTCTCCCTCTCTCATACTGCCACAGCATACTAAACAGAACTTCTCTGATTACTTTTCTTCCTGAGAAACGTTGGATACAACTCTGAGGCTCACCGCCACTGCCTTCGGCCGTTGCTATGACTACAGCCTCGGCGCTTAGCTTTATTGAGGAGGGGTGAAAGGAAGGAGAGGAAGAGGAGGAGGGGGAGATTGCTGTGTGTCGTCACACAGAGATACTGTAGTACAAAAGAAAGCCGTAGAGGAGAGACCTTAATCTTTTTATTTAATTTGATGTCATGTAGAGCTTGTTATTCCAAACTGAATCCGAACAGTATTCAGAAAAAAGTCCTATGAAAAATAGTTTTTCCATGTGATAGCTACAGATTGAATGCAGATTGAATTTTGAATATCTACTATACTGTAGGTCAAGTCACATTCTCATATTGGCATGCTACATTCATGCATCTGCACCATAATTTTAACACCCTCATACATAGTAGTTGTGTATATAAAATGGTAAATATCAACCACTACTGTCCCTCAAAATTATGATTGAACAAATTGAACAAATGATTTTGTTTTGTGTGTTTTTCAAAAAACATCACTGCTATTGTGCAACACAAAATGAATTAATCAATGCCATTACTGAATTATACATCAATCACATGCCCTATGGATCATTGATATCTTTCTTTTTTCCCAGAAAATGTCTTTAATGAGTTTCTGCAGACAGCACAGGAATTGTCATGTTTCTGTATATTATTGTTAAAGGTATTATTTGTTGAAAATTGAGTTTTTTCTTGTCATTGAATGGTTGCTCCCTTCCTCTGTCTCTCTCACCCTCCTCCCCTGAGCTCTCTGTCACTGTCGCTACTGTCAGTTTGTCACCGTGGACCGGAGAGAGGGCAGGAAAAATGGACAGTCACTATCAATCAATCAGTACAATTTATTAGATTTCGGCCTTTTGGTAAGCTGACAGATTACTGGCCAGAAGAGAAAAAAACACACTCTCAGCTGTCTCTGGTACCAAGGTGTTTCTTGACATTCGCAGTAGAGCTTCACACACACACACACACACACACACACACACACACACACACACACACACACACACACACACACACACACACACACACACACACACACACACACACACACACACACACACACACACACACACACACACACACACACACACACAAAATACATAATCCCTTTACACTTCTCTTTAGAAATGCAGCCACATTTCCTCTTTCCCTTTTGCAGAGAAACCCTTTTGACACCACACTTTAGAATAGGTGCACGTCTATTATATCGCACTGCCTGGGACTTCCTGCAGTGTGAATAGATATGTTGAGTACAGTATTGTACATTATTGCATAGTGTGTTGTGTGATATGGCACTCTATTTACTGATTATTTCAGGCTGTCACACAAATGACACATCTTCAGATCTGACAAAAAAACAAAAGAAAATGTAATATTCAATCGTCAAGATTACTTGCTGTCAATTACACCCCTGACGATCAATGACCAAGCTGTAGAGTTAGTGCAGCAGTATAAATATCTTGGGACAGTAATTGACGACAGGTTGTCCTTTGAGCATCAGGTTGTTGCCGTGTGCAAAAAAGCCAACCAGCGCATGTACTTTCTTCGGAAGCTCAGGAACATAAACATTGACACCAAGTTCATGGATATGTTTTATTCCTGTTTCATTGAATGTGTCCTGACATTTGCTTTTATCTGCTGGTTTGGGTCAATCAACCTCAAAAACCATAACAGACTCCAGGGCATAGTTAAAGTGTGTAGTAAAATTGTTGGCACTCCACTAACAGACATTTCTCTTCTACACAAAACTATACTGTAGGTCCCTGAACAGGCAGAACTTGTCCTGTCTGACCCTAGCCATCCTCTAGCACCTGAATTTAAATTGCTTCCATCCAGACGCAGATTTCATGTGCCGAGATGCAGGACAAATAGATTTAAAAAAAATCCTGGGTCCCAGTGGCCGTTGGCCTTCTTAACAACTGATTAGCACTGTGGTCACTTGAACTCTCTTTTCAATTGTTGTCCCGTGTCGTTGTCCCGTGTCTTTGTTGTGTATTATATCGTTGTTCTTTTAATTATTAGTTCCATGTCATCGTTGTGTCACTGTTGTGTATTTTACTGTTGTTTTGCTGCTGGCTGCACTGCAAATTGCCCCCCAGGGACAATTAAGATTTCTTGAACCTCTTGAAGACTACAAGATTACCTATTTTATATTATTATATTTTATACATTAGTTACCTTAGTTGACTTTGTGCTTTTGAAAACCATGCTAAGATAATTGGAATAACACAGTCTTTTTGGAAAATGTATGATAAGTAATAGTAATATTTTTGTTGTGTTCGATTGGTTGTTCAAAAAACATCAAACTTTTTGGGAGGAGTTTGTGTTTTTATCTTTTACATTTTTTTTAAATTGTGTCCCTCAGTGTATTAAAATGTGTCTTGACATGTACTTGTAATATTAGCCACATTTCCAATGCATTGCAGATAAAGTGCATATTGTATACAGACAATACAAGTGTAATACTGCAGTACTTACAGTATTCTACTACACAGCTCTTATTTTAATCTACTGTAACTATACCTTAAACCCACCTAACAAAGCATGCAACTTATTCCCCTTCTCCTAGAGTCCTATCAGTTACATACAATATACATTTCCAGAGTGCCATTTACAACTACATGTATGTTTAATTCCCCCACACTACACTATGTTCAGTCAACCACAGCAAGCATCTTACTGTAACTCTGGCAGAGTCCGTCAGTCATGCCCATGCAAGGGAAGAGCAGCGAGGGACCCATGCAGCAGGGAGGAGGGAGGCAAAAAGAAGGGCCAGAAAAGATATCGACACATACACCTACCCTGTAGTAGTCAGTGCTGTAGACGTCCCTGGACATGCCAAAGTCTCCAATCTTTACCAGCAGGTTCTCACCCACCAGACAGTTTCTGTTGGACAACAAATAAGCATATGCAAACTAAGTACAGACATGTTTGTTTTAGCTTGAGTTTTGATGGCAGATTGAAACATTTTACACAGCGGCCAATATGCAGATTTGATGTAGCTGAGTTGAATGAAACTGCAATTTTTATTTAGTTTGAAAGGAGCCACATGCCTCTCCTATTTGGAAACTATATTGTAGATGTAAGCCCATTATAATGCTGGGCAAACATCAGATGAAAGAATCAACCCATAAAGATAACAGCTTAACAGGTAGCCAGAGGAGGAAACATGCCTGTGTATTCTGCTTTCTAAAAAATATAACACAGTCGTCAAGATTATCACTATGATGCAACTGTCTTGGTTTGTGCATTTACCAATAATGTCCAAGTAACTGAGGAAACATGGTCCTTTCTATTTTATTACATTTGTGGAAATGCTAAAAACAAACATACAACAAAATGCTATGTTTTCACTTCATTATCAGGTATGCAATAAAATATAGAGGGTCTGGACAAATGCCCCAGCATGATGACATGTTATTTGAGACCTGAACACATAAACACACTGTAGTAGGAGTGGCAAACCTGGTGGCGAGGTCGCGATGCACAAAATGCTGTGATGCCAGGTACACCATGCCAGATGCTATCTGCTGGGCGATGTGTAACATCTGAGACTGGGTCAGCTCCACAGGTCTGGTGGTCTGGCCCTCTGCCATCAGGACTGCATCCGGACCGTGAGCCCTATGCAGGATCAAGGAGAAATTACATGCACGTTCAGTTGCTGTCACGTTGTTTCCTGTCGTTTCCAGTGTTTTCATTGGAAGTGAATGCAAAGTTTCTTAGCAGTAACAGGTGCCATGTTGATGAAAATATTACACAAGTAAGAATAGAGACATGCCTGAGGAACTTGTTGAGGTCTCCATGCTTCATGTACTCAAACACCATGATGAGAGGGTCACTTTCCACGCAGACTCCATAGAAAGTGACAATGTGTTCATGTTGGAGGTTGGTCAGGAGCTCAGCCTCACGGTGGAAATCCTTCCTGGCATTTTCACTCGCCTCTTTAAGCGTCTACACACACACACACACACACACAAACACAGAGGGAGAGAGAGCGGAGACATTTTATAAACTGACAAATGAAAACTTGCACATTATGCCACGCACACTGTTGCCAATTAGTCATTTTCACAGTGCACCTAGTCGGCTCCAATTCATTTGGCTGATGTCCACTGTGGAAAAAAAAGTCTTGCCTTGTAAAAGTAAGTTACAGCCACTGTGCATGCATGGTGTGAAATTACTGGCACTGAACCACGACTGATACAATGGCAGAGCAGGATGAAGTAGAGACATTTTATATTAATGTAAGCCATTACCGTGTACAATACTGTTTACATTAATTAAATTCACTGCTTCCCTTTGAAACTAATCTTTGTCTCCTTTGCATGAATCAGGAAATCTGTCAGGCAGGTTGTGTAATACAAGCATCTGTGACAAAGACGGAAAAGGAGTGTGTCAACGACAGAGAGAGTTGCAGGGAATGAATGTGATATGGGGTCTGTATTAGTTTCACATCTATAGAAGGAAAATATAGAAAATTCCTCTTGTCCTACATGAATAATTGATTGTCTTCCTACTAATGTATGACATGGATATACGTTCCTTCTTCAGCTTGTGTTCGTGTGTTTGTTTGCCTGTGTACCAACGCTGCAGGTAGAAGCTCCTGTTACAGTCGTACCGTACAGTCGGTCTAAAGGACAAGGAGAAGGAAATGACCTGTGATCTTTCATCCAGAACGTTGAGATGCCAGAAAATGAGATGGACTGTGACCCCACCCACTTTTTTTTTTTTTTTTACACCAATCATGTATCACGACACAGAGGCTTGGTCATGTACATTACATACAGTAATGTGATACGGCTTGATGCGATAATGACTTGATGGAGTTACAGTATAGATACTGTATCAAAGCCAATGCGCTGAATTCAGTTTGAAATGTGATAATGGACCTGTGTGGGAAATCTCTGTTTTGACTTTCCTCTGATGAGTTCTCACGTATTAGGGGTGAACGACCTTTCAGTTTCACTTTGTGTGACTACAGTAAATACCAGCCTGCTCCAGATGTTATGTCTGACATAACTTTGACAATACATATGACACCTATATAAATGATTCAGAAATTGTAATTTTGAGTGTGATTTATAGTTAATGAATAATTAACTGACCATTAGAAATGACTAATCACTTGTGTTTCATTATAGACATTAGTAATATTAACATTAAAGAATTGATAAAAAAGTGCTACACGGTTTCTAATTTTCTAAGAAGCCACAAACCTGCAGTCATGAATGTTAATAAGTCTTGAACCCAAAATAAGAGATTAAATGATGAGATAGAGGGTTACTCATGTAGAACTAAAAAGATAAAATGAAACTGGAAAAGGATAAGACACAACCTGGCAACACAGATTCCTTTCTTATAACGATCTATAACTTATGTGTAAAGGATAAGTGAATATGTAGAAATCTACAAATTAGCTTACACAGAGAGCACCTGGTAAAATAGAAATCTGAAATACATAATATTATGTGCAATGCACCACTGAGCTCAATCAGCTAACTGAACTGTTCAGTGAATCAAATGACCACTGCCACAAAACTATTCATACTGAGGAGAAGATATTAATGTTGAACTCAGGAACGTTACAACAGAGACTTTCCTGTGAGCCGGAAAGTCTCTGAACTCAGTGTTACATTAATTCTCAGGCAAAAAAAACCATAATATTGCACACTTGCACAGTCATCTGGTCTACTCACATTCAGGTCCCTGGACAAATAAAAAGCAATCAGCAACCTCCGGCTTGGGGAGTTTGGTGACTCACATTTACATGTGTGCAAGGCAATGCTATTGGATGTAGAGGGTGTTCTTGATTGATGGCATGCAGGAGTGTACAGTAAGTGTGTTTGTATGGATGTGTATAAGAGTGTGTGGGTATGTATAGGCCAGTGTGTATTTGCATGTGTTGAAGCGTGCCTGTGATCGATGGCAGCTCAGTGTATAATGTACTGTAATAGTAAAACTTGCTTCTGTATTATGGCTGACTGGCTGATTGATAGCCGACTCCAAAATCATGACCATTAAGCTCTATTAGTAGTGTAGTCTATAGTAATGTGGTGTACAAGGGAGAACATGTTCCTCTAATGTACTGTAGCATGCATGCGTGAGCTTTTGACTGGGAAAAGAGGTGTGGTGATGATTAAGTGCACTGACAAATCTTGGAGCAACTTCATGTACATCATTAACGGAGTTCCATCAAAATGTTTTTTTCTCCAAAAAAATGAACAAAAGAAAATGCAAATTACTGTTCAACAAGATTACATAACCTTAATGGTGCCAGGAACACAGCATTTTAGTTCTTCATTGAATTAATTTGTGTATTCATTGTGTGTTCATTCAACAACGGCCACAGAAGCACGCATCAGCAAAGGCCTGGTGCTGAGAAAACTAAACTGTTAGTTCATTGAGATCACCAAAAACACAGAGATTCTCAGATATAGTGGTATCGTACCACATGGTCATGGACTGAATTGGTTTTCGACTTTAAACCACAGAAATTCCCGATGAGAAATGACACTGATTTACTGGAGCTGGTGGAACAGAGGCTACTGTATAGGACATATGCCACCTGTCGTGCAGGTACCATGTTTATTTGAACACGCAGTAAATGACTCGCTTCATGTTCTCAAACACCATGACAAGGGATGGACAGGCCCAAACAGGCCCAAAGGGGTCGGAGGGCCCCGGGGCCAGAGCCACTGCATTAAGTGACAGAAAGACAGGACCTGACCACAAACATGCAAAATGACTGCGAGGATGAAAGACTATAAAGGAGGAGATGCGAAACAACCATAAAGAAGAAAAAGCACCATAATGAAACACAAAATGTCCATAAAAAGACCAAGAACCACACAGGGACTCAAAACGACAACAAAGGGATGGTACATAAATAGTCACAAAGTGACTTTTCAAAATATGTTTTCTGGTCGTTTTGTTGTCTCTAAATTGCCCCCTCGGAATAAATAAAGTTTTTTTTTTTTAAATTAAATTTATCACACTGGGGGTCCTATACAAGAGCAGTGAGGGGCCTGTTTCATGTCTATGCCTAGGGGCCTATTTTACCTTAATCTGTTCATAACCATGATGTAAGTTTTAGTTGTAGTTGTCCTACTTTTGAAACATCTCCCAGAAACAGTGTTTTTCATTTATTATGGATTATCCAGGGTCGTCACCGTTAGTGTATGAACGACGTTTGAGCAAAGTAATAGTCCTTCTTAGTTTGTTTTGTATTTTGGATGAAGTAGCCCTTTAAATAAGAACAATCGTTGGAAATGTCAATGTTTATTTGAAAATCTGTTTCCAGCAGCCTTCATCACTTTTTATCTGTGTTGATGCAGCAACAAGGGGGAGGAAGAGACATCGGGAGAGAAATGGTGAGTCATACCGACTGACAATAAGACGAGGCCGAAAAGAGCAGGAAGAGTGCATAGTACACTCTGTAAGCAAGTGGTACATTAGCTGATTGAAAAAAAAAGTGTTCAGAGACTTAAATCAATGACTTGACTCTAATGACAAAATGATTCATCTTCATTCATGACTATATACAGGTGCAGTTTTAGTCCTAGTGCTGGTTATATAACAAGTTTGACATGCAGTCAGCAACATACAGCATTTTGTTCCATAACCAAGAACTCCTTTACCCGGGATTTTCAGGTGCATATTTTACAGAGTGCACAGACTGAGCTGAGACTATAAGCTGGCAGCAAACATCAGTGGGCCAGCAAGCAGTTTAGAGCTAAGCTGGAGGGAAACAGGAAGTGTAGGAAGTGAAATGAAGGTGGAGGATTTGAGAAAAGGAAAGCATCTGGAAGCGTCAGGAACACAGAGGAGAGAGACGAGAGTCAGATGATAAGTAGAGTTAGAGGTGGAGGTATAAGAAGAGAGAGGAAGTGGAAGGGCGGTAAAGGAAGATGGAGTTAGTAGCGAGAGGGGGTGGGGATCTCGCAGGTCATGTATTGTTAATGAGACGTTCTTCACCAATCAGATCCAGTTTCACCGCAGACCAGCAGAGAGAGCACGCTTGATGGGGAGATGGGTGGATGGATAGACACAGTGAGAGGATGCGCTCTGAGAAACCATTCAATTTGACCCCGGAAGTCAGTGGTTTGAGTGTAATTCCACCTTTTGCTTACAAAGCTTTGAAAGGAAGGACTTTCTAACAATAGCAGAGGACGAGGATGTGAGGAAATTGCGAACAAAGAATCTGAACACTGGACAGACGCCATATGATATAAGGATTGCCTTTCAAAATGCCGTGTGTACGTTTCAGGAACAGAACTTTATCTGCTGTAAATTGTTCAATATTTTAAAATGCAGTTCTGGTCTCAGATCTCATGGCAAAAGTAATGTAGCAACAACTTCCCTAACCTTCAATCAAAACAACAAGTTTTATTTTGGTTGCGCCAATCAAAATATCTCCTCTGCAAAAGTCCGCAAAAATGGGAATAGATTATTTTAATGGCAAAATAGATGGTATTTATTTCTTTTTACAATCTATCCTACAATGTGTGCTCTTTGCGGTTATGTGTTTTTTATTCCTCACAGTCGATTGCACAGTAATGTCCCATTTTAAAGATGATAAGTCAGCAGCAAATAGTCACATTTAGGCATATCTTGGAGGTCAGGAACTCTCTTAACATAGAGAGCATGCTGCATTTTACAAAAAAAAAAACAACTCCTAACAAAATTAGGTAAGTAAGACCATGCAGATGTGGGTGACCAACAGCAGCTTCACACGTAAGTGTTTCCCATGAAGTTTAATGGGACTGGAATCATCTACCCGTAGCCAGAGAAGACATTCACACATCCTCTGACTCACATGCTGACTGTGTACTGCTCATTATTTTCTCTTTGGTGCTGAGCTCACAAGAGTTCAGTCACACTCTACTTTTAAAATAATGTGTCTCAGGAACTTTCAGTTTTTTAAAAAAGGGATCAAGATTACCTTGACAGCCACCAGTATCTTCTCCTGGTCGGGTGAGAGGTTGTAGCACTCAGCCAGGAAGACTTTTCCAAAAGCTCCCTCTCCCAGCTCTCTCTTCAGCACGATGTTGTGTCTCTTAATATGTTGGACGACTGTTGGACAGGGAGAGACGTTGAGTTCACAAATGTGTTAGCTTCAAGTACAGAAACTCTACAGGTCATGTAAGTAGGTCATGTAAGCATAAGTCAACAACATATCTGTGTGATACATTAGTCATTCAACTACAATATAATGTTTTATTATAGATTTGCTTTATACCCTTAAATACAGTCCGCACTTTGCCTTGTAATTTTGCTGTATGCTTTAGGTGCCAATAAAATACTGACAGGTGCCCGCTGATGCTTACAGAGAAAGAAAACAAGGCTGCAAAGTACAAAGGAGTTACAACTCGGCATTTTAGCTGAAAGGAGGAATGAATTATACCTCTGTTTTTTGTAAAACCTGGGTACCCACATGGCACAGCGGTAGGTGACAAAACTGAAGATTGTGAAAAATGGTCTCATCAACCCTTTTCCTCTTACTCTATAATTACAGATAAAAAGGGGAGAACAGCCACACATTACATTACAGCCCACATACCTGGTTCTGACCACGTCATTGAAATAAACGAGATAATAATTACTAGGTTCCTGATTGAGCATTAAAGATTAGTCTTCAATAACTGTACATGTGCTAAAAGTATGTTTGTTTTCCTTCCACATGACTGTGAGGAGCGAACTTATAAATAAAGTCCAATTTCTCACCTCATACTTATTCCAACTCATATTATTAAGTAGACATATTAACAAATCCCATAAGTGTGGGTGGTAATGGACTAATTTGCATTGTATCATCTCCTACACGCCACTGTTCCCACATTTTTGTTTTATTACCCACTACTGTACCCTAGTGCCCAATATTTACAAAGATACTTGAAGTTGAATTTATCCTTTTTCTACCATGCTCAGTTGTTCCTCCTCTGTTCCCCATAGTCATGCGTTCTTCCACTACCACTACCCACATTTACATATCTGTTGGAGCCTGTCAGTATTTCATTAGTACCTTCTTCATACAACAGAATTACCTCGGCAGGGCTGTATTGTAAGGTGCTACTGTAGATTTTCCTCAAACATAGCTGCAGGATGTGCAAACCGTGTAGTGGAAAACATGTGTATGATATCTTATAATTTCTTTATGTTTTCTTGTCACTGAGAATCCACACACTCCTGAGGGCATATTTCTCTGCCTGCCAATTTTATTTTATTACCCAAGTCAAATTGGAATAGGGAAGATCATTAGTTAATTCTATTTTCTGTATGATATAAATTTCATGGTGTCATACAGTATATACATGATATGAATTTTACAGTAAGTAATTAAATTCACTGTATACTAATTTGATCTCATTTCTGCTATGATGTCAATTTAAGAAAAAAAAAAAAAAAAACGTGTTTCTTAGTGTGTTTCATGAACGTAATCTCTTCCTGTCTTCTGCTCACCCACAGTTGGATCAGAGTCAGTGAACCTGCTCTCTGTTGCTAAGTAACTCGTGACTCCATGCCAGCTGATTTTTTGGGAAAAATTTGGCATCTCACCACGGTGATGATACAAGGTTTTATTCTACAGAATGATTAACAGTGTGGTGCCCTCACTAAGCTAAACCCTGTCATTCTGACTGAGCGCCAGATGTTCAACTGTCTGCATGCAAGGAGACACACATCAACCCCGTAATACATGCACTTGGGTAGCCTATCTCTTCAACACACACACACACACACACACACACACACACACACACACACACACACACACACACACACACACACACACACACACACACACACACACACACACACACACACGCACACACGCTCAGAGGACACCAAGAGCTGAGATTTATCTGTGATGTGATTAAGAGGTGCATTTGAAGAAAAGCTGTCCACTCAGAATATCACATTAAAGCCCAGCTAGACTCTCAGAAGCTGCATCGATCTACGATGTAAGCTACTGAGGTCCACCATAACCCAATATTGTACAGACAGACAGGGAGAGAGAGAGAGAGAGAGAGGGAGAGAGAGAGAGAGAGAGAGAGAGAGAGAGAGAGAGAGAGAGAGAGAAGGAGAAGAGAGAAGAATTGCTGGTCTACATCAGATAGCCTAAAAGCACCTAATTTTCAGTGTAAGATTGAGGTGGAGCAAAACACCCACCATGCTGTGCGTGTGTGTGTGTGTATGTGTCTCTAGGCTTTGAACATGTCCAGTATAGAGTCAGTTGTGAAGTGAAGATCAGTTTCAAGGTTGTACATAAGTTGTAGTTTTGGTTAAATGTTACTGTAATAAACAGCTTAAAATTTCTGGTTATTTAACCCAGATGATAATCGTTCTCAGAGCTCTCTCTTCAGAGGAGTTTCCTGAGGCCTAAACACCAAACTTAAGTTGCAGTAAACAGAAAAATGTAGATGAACTATTAAAGCAGAAGTGAGTGGTCCGGTCGTTTTCGCTAATGCTGCGTTCCAGGCAGGCTTTTGAAATCGTAAATTACAGCTTCAAGTCACAACTTACAACTTTGTAGCGTTTCAGGCAACCCACTCGTGTTTTTCCGACCTGTTTTACCGGTGAAAGTCACTATAACGGCCACTCGTAACTTCTGACCCGTGAACTCGTACCAGATCGAACTGGTACGACTTCACGGTCGGAAAAATACGAGTTTCCTTGAACGCACCATAACAGTCCTCGTCGCTACGTCACCACATTCACGGCGTTCCTTGGCTGCACACACAGCCCTGCATGCCGTTCTCTCTCCTCATTGGATAAAAACTGTAGGATACGATAAATGTTTTCTCTTCGGCTCAGAGCAGAGCAGAGGGACTGAGAGACCCGTGTTTCAGTCCAAACACTCTATGTAAGTGATTGCTGTCGGAAGATACAACTATTTAAGACTTATATTAACACAAATATATCACTTACTTCTGCTTTAACATTTTAAGATTTGGCAGCTTCTTTCATTAAACATGTTTCCTAATTATGTCAATAAAAATATAATTCATGCAAGCCATTTTTCAATTGAAGTAAACACAATATCTAAAGGCGACAGGCTGAAAACCGGTTGTACAGTATCTACGTCCATCAGTGTGGCTAAAGTCTGCATGCACATGGATGATCTATTGCTCATGATGTTAAGGCGTCAGTTAAAGAAACAATGGAGGCAGGTCACAGAACACCCACAACTCCCTGTGCAGCAGCAGCATACAATAAACCCACATCCCCACAAGACAACTACCCACCATTTAACCAGCTAATTACCTCACCGCACCATTTCCTACTGCAGTTGTGTAATAAGCGTTCACCCATGACAACGCCTCGCACCACTTCTCCTTAATTAACGCCCTCAAATAGCAAATAAATTGATGTGTGCAGACCAGTGCCTCCGCTATTGCTTGATTTTTTTTTCTTTTGGCAGGAAGATTTGGTGTGGGCTCATTGCACGTCATGCCATTTGTGTTTTTTGTTTTTTGTTTTACCTTTATTGTTGGATTGTTAGATGTCACTGTGCCATTGCAACTCATTTTACATTCATACATTCAAAAAATTTCCATTATTACACGACTAAGAAGAAGAACTTCAACAAAATTAAGTTATATTATTTTTACATCATGATTCCTGCTTTTTCCAGCTTTTACATTTTACACTCCTTTTTTCACCCCACTTTCATTATAAAACTGTATCTCTACAGTATGTGCCATGCAAAACATCACCCCCCTGCTCCTCAATCAGTATCCATAATTAAGATCTACAGAAATATTATTCCCCATTTACCAAACTTTGCACTCTCATTCTCTGATATTTTTCTTAATTAGTACCCGTTTTCCATGCTTATCGTGTTCGCTCATTTTCCCTCATTTAGCATCCCTCTATCCAGCCTCATTATCTTCCTCTCACTTTCCATATTTCGCATGTCTCTGTTCCATCATTTATTTCTCCCTGCTGCCATTCGCCTCAGCTGCTAAACCTATCACTTTTTAATCAACATCGTCTAAACATTCACATCCAGGCACATGTTCTTCCCCCCATTCGGTGGCTCCATCAGTCTTTTTCCATCACCTGTTTATGACAGCGCTCACAACATTAACATCAGGGGGAATAATATTTCCCATCAACCACCTCCTCTCTCGTCTTTTCCATCTGTCCCTCTGCTGCATCCTCCAATCTCTCAGCACCTCCAGTCCTCATATTGCCAACTCTCACACCTATTCCCCTTAATCAGCGTCTTATTAACAAGCAAAGGAATTAATGTCTCGGGACGTAATTATTCCATATTTGCCATCTGCCTCCTCTTCTCCCCCTCCTTTCACTCAATGGCCCAATATCTCTCCATGACCCTGCTGACATAAGACAGCTTGAACAACTTGAGAACTGTATGTTTGGTAGTTGGAACCAAGCAATGTGATGGGTCAAAGCCGCAGTCATGGCGGAGATGCCTTGAAAACAGAGACCTGCTCCGCTACACCTTCTTCTATGCAGCCACATCTCCCAACTATGCACCGTCCTATCAGAGGGCGTAGCTAATTGTGACCTAAATTTTCATAAGCTTAGTGTGCATGTGAGTGTAAGAGTGCGTGTGTGTGTGTGTGTGTGTGTGTGTGTGTGTGTGTGTGTGTGTGTGTGTGTGTGTGTGTGTGTGTGTGTGTGTGAGCATGTCTGTATAAATGGGTGTTTTCATACTGTACGCACGTGTGAACTCATGAAAAACATTTTCCAGAACATTGTTAATCCTCATTCCCTAGAGACGGTAAAATACATGCTGGGATGAAAACTGTGGAAAAAGTGAGAGACACTGTTCACAGAGGCAAGAGCAAGATGTAACACAACATAAAAGACAAGGACATTGAGGTAAAGTTTTTTTTTTTTTTTTTTTTTTTTTTTTAAACCATCTCAACAATTTTGAGACTCTGGATAACTTTAAATTTGACTCATTTAAGGAATAGTTCGACAGTTTCCGACATCGGTGTCAATATTCCAGTCAAATTATTCAATAAATAAATATATAATAATAAAATAATAATAATAAAAGATAGAAAAAAATAAACATATTTAATCTCAAATTCAACATTTATACTTTATATTGAAGAATAAAACATGAATTCTCCAAATGTGAACTGAATAATGTATAATTACTTTGTTAAAAACAAACAAACGGACAAAAACAGAGACTTGGTTTCTGGGTGGGTCTGTTTGTGGGATGTGGGCACATAATCTAAGTATTTTTTAAATCCTGGATGCCCCAGCTCCAGTGTCTTGACACACACGTAAACAGGCTGTGTATGAGGGATTAGGGAAACGTAATAACAGAAGTTGCCACCTATGCATTTATTGTGACTCTTTAATAATGCATGTGACATGCTTTTCAGCATTGCTTAGTCCTCTGATGTTATTATTGTTAATGAGGTGTTCACTACAGAAGTGAGCTGCACAACTGAGGCTTTGCAACACAGCGAACAGTTCCCATAATCACACGTGGTTCCTTCATCTCTGCAGAGTAATTGTTGCTTTATTGCTGCCAGGAAAAGGTCTGTGCCACCTTTTTAGTAGAAACGTGTACCTGCTACTGATTCCTACGTTCAATATTATAGGGCCACGAGCTGGTTAAGATCGCTGTTTAAAAAGAGTTCACTTCCTGGCATACACCCTAATGTCCCTTTGCCAAAACTGTCTCCATCAAAAGCTATTATACGAGTCTGAAAAGGCAGAGTGCCAAATAATCTGTCAGATACTTTCAGTATTTATGCTGCTGTCTGTGAGTCAAAGAAGCACACAGAGTAATAGTTGTAATGGCTGTAATATATTAAAAACACACACGTAGGCTCATACACAGCAGTCCCTTATTGACTTTCATTGATTCTGTGCGCTTTCGTTCTCGTCTTTGGGCTGTAAATCCCGGTCTATCTTTTAGTTATATCGCAAGACTGAAGAGGTCAAGTCCCGATCCCCCATTATTATACCTCCTCAACCTTGCCCTCAGCAAAAAGAGCCTGATGGTGCACGCATATACACACACATGCGGCTCCATAATTTACTGAACACAAGGCCAAAGCTTGGAGGAGCTTTTATTACTTGCCAATAATCATAATGTCATGTTGATGGACCAGGTCAATAACCTTGTGTGCTCTCTGTCTGTTTGACTGTTGCTCTCTCTCTCTCACTGTCTCTCTCTCTTGTGTCTCTTGTCTTCTTTTCCTGTTTGTCTCCATCTCCTCCGCACTTTGACTGCTTTCTCTTTATGATTCTGTTTGCCTTGCTTTGGGAAATTGTTGTTGAATTTGTATGTTGTTGGATAAACTGACGCCATTCACACTCAGAAAAAAAAAGGGAAAAAAAGCTTCCTCCTGCCTGTTTTGCTTCCTTCGGCTCTGGGAATATATACTATGTGTGTATGAGTCACACGTAGAAGTCATGAATTTATGAATGGATTTGTACCTGACATATGCCTGGACACACACACACACACGCACACACACACACACACACACACACACACACACACACACACACACACACACACACACACACACACACACACACACACACACACACACACACACACACACACACACACACACACACACACACACACAGCATATAAATGGACTTTCTGTTTCTCCCTCTGAATTGGAAGCACCAAGGTTATTGCCATGACAGCAAGAAAAGATGTTGCTGTGGTAACGCCTGTGTATCACACACACACACACACACACACACACACACACACACACACACACACACACACACACACACACACACACACACACACACACACACACACACACACACACACAGATATTTGGAAGGACAGTTCTCACAACTGATTGATAAATGTTTTTGTTTTTTTCCAGCATTGTTAGCCTACACATCTGCAGTTTCTTTCTTACTTACAGGTGTCCGTTTTCAGCAGACTGTTTGTGCTCCTGAAGTACTGGGGGTTTTCTATCACTGGGATCTTGGTCATGCCGATGATTACGGCGTCTGGGCCCATCTCTGAGGACGAAGGAGTGTTGCTGCCATTGGAGACGTGGTGAAGAGGAGAGGCCGAGTCATCATCGTTACTGATCACCGAGGACGGTCCTAAGAGAGCAGAGAGATCGGAGGGGGAAAAGCATTGTTGAGTTTGTTTATCTTATCTTAATAGTGATCGAGAAAAAGATGTTGAAAATGTTTCCACACACACGCCAACCATGTTAACAGCAAGGACACAAGAGAATTAATTATGTTGTTAAGTTGTTATTAGAAGAGATTGAGGCAATGAGATCATAAAGTGGGGAAGTTAAGCTTTTATTATCGATCATAACAGACCTCTAAGAGAAGGAGCAGGAGATGTCAACCACATTTTACAACAGCACTTCTTTGATCATATATTATAAATGAGAAATCTGTTTGAAGTTGTGAGGTTTATTTCACACCAACTTCAGAAAGATTCCTCATACAATGACATAATCACTTTCTGTGTGTACTGTACAAACAAGTGCAATGACATTAATTCCTCTGAGAAATGATTGCCTGAGAGTGTACGCCATCATCCCCAATTGAACTGATTATCAAGCCTCAACCCCCGATGTCAGGCTTTTCACCCCAACTCTGACAGTGACTGTTCAGAGCAGCTATAATCGTTTTGCATGACACGTACAAACCAATTTGTTTTGAGCATGTGAACGTCTGCCTGTGATCACAGAGACAGGCTTTGTAACTACGCAGCTGCGTACAGACCAAATTTAGCACTAATTCATTCGAATGAGGCCACTTCATTGGCTAAGGCAGATGCAGTGTCATCCAACAAGGCACTACACACCAATCTAATACTTGGAAGTGAACATTCCCAGTATATCACTTTGTAAAGCAAATGCTATTTTTCTACTGGTCATTATGTAAAATAGTCCTTCTTCAGAAGATTATTAACAGTTCAAAAGTGTTTTTACTGCTCATAAGCTTCCTAACTCATCTTGTGTCCAAACTTGACTCGTCAGACTGAGACCTAGACCAGCAGGTCCTCAAAAATGCACCCCCTTGCATTATTTTACATAATGTATTTTGGAAAATTTCTAGGGGGCCCTGTTGAGCCATTTTGCCCCACCCATGTCCTTCGACTTTAAAATACGTACATTTTCGCCAGTCCCTACGTGTACACCAAAAATCACATGTTTTCGAGCATGTTCAAGCCACCAAATATGCAATTTATTGTTGCTAAGAAGAATAAGAAAAATAGCAATTTCAATAGGGCCTTCGCCGCCTACAGTAAATACACCCCCTGATGACTGTAGATAAGTCAGGACACACCCACTTATACCAATTGTTACAAAAGGAGGTGGAGGGATCTACATCATTGGGCCCACCTGAAATCCCCAACTTACAGGGCAACACACAAAAGAGGTTACACAAAGCCTGAAGTCAAGCCATCCATGACAACGATATTGCTTTTAGGAAACGTGGATGAGCAGCGCCAGGAGCAGCGCTCGTTGAGCTGACCTAGATGTTTGGATGGGGAGAAATTTGCAACTTTCAACAGTAAATGAGTGACTAAGCTCATAAGAGTCCCATTAGAAGGCACCTAGGTACAGCACTTAGTCAGATGTGGTTCATTGATGGGACATTTATTTAGGTCAGGTTCTGCTGCATTTAATGATGGAGTCAAAAAAGAGAGCAATGAAAATGTATCTCTACAAAGCCAGAGGGTAACCAAGGAAATCACTGTATACCTTCAAAAAGACAAACGACAAGAACCCAGAAACCTGGAGGAGGAAAAATAAGCTTTTCTGTGTCAAAACTCAAAACTCAGACCTCTCTGTTTCCATGTTAGCATAAGACCTCTTAGTTCATGTGTCATATAATGTTTTTGTAAGCCAAAAATAGATTGACAACATGAAGCTGAAGAGAGTGAAAACACAAGAGGTGGGATGGTGTGTGAGTCATACAGAGCCCAACCCTTTTACAGAAAATAGTTTGTTTTGGCACGAAGACTGAGGTGTGATTAGTTTCCAATTAAGACAGACAAAACAGCACATGACGCTGATTCCATGTTTGTCATTTGCAGTAAACCGCCATGACATTGTTGCTAATTTTCTCTATGTTTAGGTCGTATGGCAAAGCAAACAAACAATATCCATTTTATCTGCACACAGACTATGGCATCAGCTACTTCTGCTGGTACATGCAGGTTCTCACCCTCTCATGTAAAGATCAACACACATAGAGATAAAGCTACAAATACTATAATGATCTTTGCTTTATACTTATAATATTAAAGGAGAAGCCCACATCCATATACTGTACCTATAGTTACATTGACAGAATCAGAATCCTTTTACCGGCTTCAAATGAACCTCACATGTCAATTTGACACAAAATGAGCGGTTCATTGCAGCTTCCAGTGTAGCTGATGTACAGT